>NC_056728.1:141648054-141918054 GCF_019279795.1 Protopterus annectens
AGCTAACCCTACTATTCAGGCATGACCAAAGGGCAATTTCAGGTATACTGTCCAGTCCAGCTGGTGAACCTGGGTATCCTGAGGCAATGTTACAACTGCCTCATGTACACAGACAACCCTCTCCTCCTACCACAAAACATTAACATATGTGAGAGATGCAATTACATAGCTAAACTGGAGGCTAAGCTCTCTCCACCCAAGATTGGAATAGGTAGTCATGAGGAGAAGGTTAACACTTGCACCACACCTCCAGCCTCACATAGACATACTAAACCAGCACTGGCAAAAAATACATATAAATACATAAAATCATACTCGGAGGCTCTAAATAAAAACCTGCAAAAGCATCAGAGACCTCCAAAGCAGACACCCAAAAAAACTGCACCTCCCATCACAAACCAGACAACACATGAAACACAAAATCAGTGTGCCACATAATCACAGCCCTTAAAGTGAAATAACATACCTAACACACTAGTAATAGGTGACCCTATAGTCAGGCACACTGATGTCCCACTCCCTAGGCTGGACAAAGAGAAGGTTACTGTTAGCTGCCCGTCAGGAGCCAGAATCCGCCACATAACACAAGCCCTCAGGTCACTCTAGAACAAGTACAAATAAGACTCTTTCATTGTTCATGTTGGTGTGAATGACCTGAGACGTACCTCCCTGGACTACATGAAAAGATACATGGAAGAGCTCTCTGATCATGTAGCTCAGGCTGGTATGAGCCTGACCCTGAGTAGCATCCTGCCCTCACCAAAAATGATACCACGGTATAAAGAAAAAAATTATCAATTTCAACAATTGGCTAAGCTTCTGGTGTCATTCAAAGGGGATCCAGTGTCTGTCAGCCTGGGACGACATGCATGACAAGCCTCATTGCTTCGCAAGAGATGGCTTGCACCTGTCAACCCTAGGCTTTCGAATACTGGCCAAGGCTCTTACTGCCCCCATTGTGCCTTTTTTAGGCAAGGCTCAAAAGTCAAACCCACCTCCGTAAGCAGCACAAATAAAAAATTAAGGGTTATGCTACTCAATGCCAGGAGTTTAAATCTCAAAATGCACGCACTCGAAGCACTCTTCAGTATGGAGAACGTTGACATTTGTGCAGTAACTGAAACCTGGTTCAAGGCTCCACAGAGCACCCCAGCACTACTGGGCTACAACTCATACTACACATTTCGGCCACAGAACATGGACCGAAACACAAAAGGAGGGGGTGTATCCATATTCATCAAGGATACCTACACCTCCAGGTTAGTGGCGCAGCATGATAACTTTGAGATCATCCATGTGCAACTAACATCAGGCAAATCTGCAATACAAATTGTGGCCTACTACAGATCACCTGCCATGACCCAGGACCACCACTCCGCCTTTCTGGAGACACTGGAAAACATGAAGGTCCTACAGAACACCCTGATATTGGGCGATTTCAATTACCCTACCGTTAACTGGGAAAACTACTCAAGTACAAACTCCAAGGTCCAGCGCTTCCTGGAAGTTGTCAACTCAAATGCCCTGGATCAGCTGGTAAACTCCCCTACCAGAAGTGAAAACATACTGGACCTGGACATCACCAACATGGGCGACAGGTGTTCCACACCGGAGGTCAACCTGTCACTGGTTAGATCACACCATAAACTAATCACTCTGGATGTCCACACCACCCCCAACCAAGGAAACCACAGTGAAAAAATTTCTGTAGCAAACTTCACCTTACTTAAGACAGAGGTGGTAAGTTTCACAGCCCCCATGCTAAAGGACAGTGTCCAAGATGCAGGAACCTTTACAAATGCACTCTATGAGCACCTTACAAGGATGCATGGATCGTGTCATCCCTAGCAAAACCAAGACTCACTCCCTAAGAGAAGGAAATGAGTCTAGTGGACCTCTGCCATAAACAGGCTATACAATAGAAGGAGGAAACTAGTTCAGAAAAAAGCAAATCCCAAGAAGGAAAAACATCTCTGATCAGTATCAGTAAGAAACTAAGGTCCCTCATAAAATCATCCAAGGCTAACTTCGAAAGAAAAATAGCCAAGGATTCGAAAGATAACCACAAAGCCTTCAAATCTATGTCAAGAATCTAAGTGGCAACTTGCAGATATGCTCTGAGCTAGTGCAAAATAGCACAAAATATACTGAACCTACTGATATTGCCAACATCCTGGCAGATAGATTCAGTGCAAACTTCACCCCCTCTCAACCCCAAAAGGGCCCACAACAATACCGGAAAAGTGTAGTGTCTCAGAAATCACAGACACACAGGTGAAAACAGCCCTTTCAAAAGCCAAAAATACAGCATCAATGGGGCCAGAGGGTGTCCCAGGGTGCATCTTGCACAAACTGCAGAACAAACTAACCCCCCACCTAAACACACTGTTCAACCTCAGCCTCTCCATAGGCTACATACCCATAGAATGATGCACAGCAATGGTTATTCCGCTCCACAAAGGAGGGGCCACAACTGACTCTGGTAACTATTGCCCCATAAGCTTGACTAGCCTGGTCTGCAAGGCTATGGAGCACATCATCATGGAACTTATTATTAAAGACATTGGGAACTTACAAACACTTGACCCGACCCAGTTCAGCTTTGTTAAGGGCAGATCATGCCTATTAAACCTGGTTGACTTCTTCGAGACCATCAACAAGGCCATAGATGAGGGGAAGATGGTTCACACAGCCTATCTTGACCTCGCCAAGGCTTTTGACACCATTCCCCACTCGGGAATTATAGAAAAACTCATCAGCCTGAACATAAACCCCTACGTCACAAGATGGGTTGCCAACTGGCTTACAGACAGAACTCACACGGTAAGAATAGTGGGCTCCAGGTCCATCTCTAAACCAGTCACAAGTGGTGTCCCACAAGGCTCAGTCCTGGGACCCCTACTGTTCGGCATATACTTCTCAGAAGTACAGGCAGACACAGGAGGACTATGGATAACCAAGTTCACCGATGACTGCAAACTGGGAGCAATAATTGACTCTCCGGCTGACACAGACATTCTCCAAAAGGGCTTTACTGAGATGGACACCTGGTGTCAAAGTCATGGTCTCAAGCTAAATACCAAAAAATGCATAGTCATCCCATTTGGGAAAAACAAAGCACCCATGAATTACCACATAGGTGGCAGCCCCCTTAATACAGAAGAGGTAATAAGAGATCTGGGGACCCAGGTAGATAGTAATCTCTCCTTTGACAATCATATTGCCAAAGTAGTTAGGAAATCCTTCTATGTAGCCTATCTAATTACTAAAGGGTTTGCATCTTGAAATAAAGAGGTTATAGTGCCCCTCTACTCATCACTCATCAGACCCATCATAGAGTACAATGCCTCATTTGGGATGTACCTCACAAGACACTTCCAACAGCTGAAAAGACCATAAAAGTACCTCACCAAGAGGATTACTGGTCTCAAACATATGTCCTATGCAGCCCGACTGGAAAAACTCTGGCTGTATTCAGTGGCATATCGCTTACTCAGAGGTGATCTCTGCCTGACTTACAAAGCCATGTCCAACTCAGAATTGATGGACATGCTCCACCTAAAGAAATCCATGTCACTGCGAGCCACTCGCTCTAGTGAGCTAAACCTCACCACAACAATAAATAGAACATGATGGAGAGATATATTCCTGTCACAGAGACTCCCCATGCTTTGGAACAAAATTCCTAACTACATTAGGCAGATCCCCTCACTAACACTCTTCTAGCGAAACCTTGACGAGTGGATGGGTAACAGAAAATACACCCCTGGGATCACTTCATTGGCTCTTCCTGACAGAGACTCAGTCAATTAATCAGTGGGGTGGTGAAAGCTGACACACTCTGGCTAGGCTTATAAATGCCCTTGAGCAGTTAGCCTAGTACCTACCTATGAACCTATGAACCTAAATGGCAAAGTACACTATGACTTCTATTACCAACTACTATAGGATCAGTACTGGGTCCTCTACTATTCACCATTTTCGCTAACAAATTACATACTTTCACCCTGCATGCATCACTTATACAGTATGCAGACAACTCCACCCCATCCATAACCACTCTTCAAAAGCTTACCCAAGAATCCTTCTGCTCCATGGAACAATGGATTACTGATATCCAACTCATTCTAAGCCCCAACAAGACCAAATTATTCCCTTTTACCCCCTATAAATCTAAATCCACACCTCCTACCTTCACTATCACCTCCAAAAATGGGACCACAATCTCCCCCTCTCCTCACACTAAGCTGCTCGGGGTTGAAATAGATAACAATCTAAACTTTAATGTCCATATCTCACAAACCATCACAAAGGTACATAAGAAACTAGGAACCCTATACAAACACAAACAGTTCCTATCAGACCAAGATAGAATCTCCTTAGCCCAAACCCACCTTTTGTCTACCCTAATGTATGCATCACCAATCCTAATTCATATCAGGAAAACAGACCTAAACAAACTAGAATCATGTTACAATAAAAATACAAAATTCGCTAACAACTAAACTTTTAGAAGTCATCACTGTCTTGCCCTGAAGCAACTACAGTGGTTAGAACTCCCTCAACTAATTAGTCCCCCACCTTCAGCATAATAAGGAACCCTCAGAAAACCCCAGCCCTAAACCAACTTCTAAACCAATATTCTACAAATCGCCCTGTACGCTCATCCAACAAAACCCTGCTCTGCATAATCAAAGCCAGTAACACTGCAGGGAAAAGTCTGTTCTCCCACACCATTGCTAGGGAATGGAATAACCTCCCCCAAAGTATCTCCTCTGCACCTTCCATCTCACTTTTCAATACATCACTAAAGTCACACCTCTTGCAATCATGGCTCTATCCCTGTATCACATAAAATCTTTTCTGCTCTCCTCCTAACTTGCCACACCTCATCTCCTCACTGCTTACCTCAGCTATTCTGTACTACTCAAATACTCCCTATCAGGAACTACTATCTTACAAACTATTTCTCACGCTATGACATATCTCCAGAATAGCATTATTTTCCAGATTCCATTCCTTCATTTTTATACTTTGTACTACCAATAGGAAATTCAAAGTTATGCTGTCTATATACCAAGCTTGCTCAAATCAAACTAAAGTACAAAAAAATCTCCTTGATTGTATATATGCCACTGTATAGAAATTTTCTGTCATTCGTGGATTATATGTTGTCATATAAAGACATGGAGCTCTGATTGTATATATGCCTCTGTACAGAAATGTTTTTGTCATTTGTTGTATTTGTACTGTTATGTTATGGAGCTTTTCTCCCCGGGCCCCTGCTGTAAATGGACCTTGTTCCAGTCAGACTTTCCCGGTAAACAAATATAAAATAAAAATAAAATAAAATAAAAAAATAAAATGTGACAGTCGGGTACAAAATGCACCCAGCTGACAAATGACTTGGAGGACCAAGTGCCTGTGGAAAATATGGCCCAGACTGCAGAATCCTTTATAAACACATTCTATGAACACCTTGCGGAATGCATGGGTCATGCAATCCCAAATAAAACCAAGACCCAGTCCTCCAAAGGCAGGCGTCCTGTCTGGTGGACCCCAGCCATAAACAAACTATACAATAGAAGAAGGAAGCTACTACATGATAGAGCAAAATCCCAAAAAGGGAAGGCATCTCTGATCAGTATTAGCAAAAAACTACGAGCACTCTTAAAATCGTCTAAGGCCAGCTTCGAGACAAAAATTGCACAGGACACTAAGGATAATCACAAGGCTTCCCAGATATTTTCAGAACTGGTTCAAAATGACAAAAAATACACCGAACCCACAGACATTGCCAACATCCTAGCTGACAGGTTCAGCGCAAACCCCCCCCTCCCCACTAAAAGGGCAAATATCTATAACAGCAGAGTGCTGCCCCCCTGATATCTCAGATGCTCAGGTAAGAGCTGCCCTCTCCAAAGCAAAAAACACAGCATCAATGGGCCTAGACGGTGTCCCGGGCTGCATCCTACATGAACTCCAAGAAGGGCTAAACCCGAACATAAAGCTACTGTTCAGTCTCAGCCTACCCAAAGAGTGGCGTACATCAACAGTGGTCCCTCTGCACAAAGGTGGTGTCTCAACGGATCCTGGAAACTATCGCCCCATTAACCTGACTAGCTTGGCCTGCAAAGCTATGGAAAGGATCATCATGGACCTCATAAATAAAGATATTGGGGACCTAAAGATACTGGATCCTACCCAGTTCGGCTTTGTTAAGGGCAGATCCTGCCTCTTAAACCTGGTTGATTTCTTTGAAACAGTCACCAAGGCCATTGAGGAGGGGAAGGTGGTCCATACAGCCTACCTGGACCTCGCAAAGCCTTCAATACAATACCCCACTCGGGCATTATAGATAAGCTCACCAGCTTAAATATAAACCCCTATGTCACTAGATGGGTTGCAAACTGGCTCAAGGACAGAACCCACATGGTTAGAATTGCTGGAGCCATGTCAGACTCCAAACCAGTTACAAATGGCATCCCACAAGGCTCAGTCCTGGGACCTCTCTTGTTCGGTATATATTTCTCGGAGGTACAGGCCAACACGGAAGGACTGTGGCTGACCAAGTTCGCAGATGACTGCAAACTAGGCACCATAATCGACTCTCCAGCCGACACAAGCATCCTCCAAAAGGGCCTCATAGAAACAGGCAACTGGTGCCAGAGCCTTGGCCTCAAGCTAAACGCCAAAAAATGTATAGTCATCCCCTTTGGCAAAAACAAAGTGCCCACAAATTACCACATAGGTGGTAATCCATTAAGTATGGAAGAAGTAATTAGGGACCTGGGGACCCAAGTTGATAGCAATCTCTCATTTGAAAACCACGTGGTCAAAGTGGTTAGAAAAACATTTTATATAGCCCACCTAACCATGAAGGGATTCGCATCTAGATCAGGGGAGGTCATCGTGCCTCTTTACTCATCCCTCATCAGGCCCATAATTGAGTACAATGCCCCTTTTGGGGTGTATCTTACCAGACACCTGCAGCAACTGGAAAGACCCCAAAAGCACCTCACTAAGAGGATCAAAGGGCTCAAACAGATGCCATATGCTGCCCGGTTAAAGAAACTCCAGATCTATTCAGTGGCATACCGCCTGCTCAGAGGCGATCTGTGCCTGAAGTATAAAGCCATGACCAACCCGGAATTAATGGACATGCTGCACCTCAGAAAATCCAAATCCCATTGAGCTACACACTCTGGCTAGGCTTATAAATACCCTAGGGCAGATAGCCTAGTATGAACCTATGAACCTATGAGGTAGGAACTCTAATCACTGTCTCAATGTATCACCAGTTCTAAAATGACAATATTATGCAAAATGACAAATACTGCTTGAAATCTGCTCATCTATAGGTGTAGCAAGGCAAATGATTTAGTTTAAACAATGTGATGTGCTATAATATTGAAACATAGCATCTGTGCTGTGGTTTATTTAAAATACTTTATTATGTGGCATTTTTGAGATTGTCTGGTTATTGATTTATTTATTTAGTTAGTTATTTTTGTTAAGCTTATTCTTTCTGGGGTATTTTTTCTGTTGCAGCAGTAAAAAGGTATACTGTCTAAAAACATGCACTTATCTGGCAGTAAGGGTAGCCTGTTTATTATAGGGGTTACATTCCAGAAATTCATACTATTACAAAAATCCAGGCTATACCATAGTGTACCTCTGCTGTAAAATTGCTGCTAAGTAACAGTGAGGGTCTCTACTTTCTTGATGTTACCATTCTAAAAAAATTTCTCTAAATCTCTTGTCTAAATCTATATGTAAGTACCCCATACTGTCTCGGTAGTACAAAAGTCTAGAAAACTTATATAATTTGACAGACCATTAGTTAGAGTAATGTTTAATGATTCAGAAGACAACAGAAAAATGTTAATTTCTTATAAAAATGGTTATATCACATTCAATAATCTAAAATACTAAATGTTTTGTTGTTGTTATTATTTTCTCTATTGCATGTAAACACTTGATTAGAGAGTATCTGTGTGTGTTTGGTGCTGGGGGCGGGGGGGGGGGGGGGCTGCACCAAAACTTATTTTGGGTCTGCCGATCATCAAGAGCTTTAGGAACAAAGGAAACTAAATTTTTAGCAGCCGTGGCTTGCTGCTTGCTTTTTGCTTGTTGCTGCTTCACTCAAGAAACAAAACAAAATAAAATAGCATGTTGTACAGTTCATACTGCTTATGTACAGCTAGGTGTGGCAGTTTGTTGCAACTAAGCATAGGAGAGGTAACAATAATATCTGGAATGTGACTTGGGTCAACAGCTAACTCACATCATCATTTTCAAGCAAAATAGGCTGCCTGAAATTAGTAGAAATGGTGCCAATATTTAGAAAATGTATATCAACAAATGTCAGGGATGCACTTCATGGTTCTGATTGTAGGTTCTGTTCTTGCAAGTACAAACAAATGAAGCTGTAAATAATTTTCAGTTTCAGGTTTTATATATTTTTAAAAAAAGTGTGTATGTGGATGGGTGCAGACTTTGCAAATGCCATTTTGAATTTGTGAGTGAATGCACCACACAGTGAAGAAGTAAGCTTAGGTGTAAGGCTGGATTTCATTTGAAAATGTTGAGTTGTACTTTGCTAAATGTTCAGAGCTAGCGCTGGCCCAGCATCACAATGACTTTTTTAATGTGGAGCCAAACTGCAAATGTTGATACTTAACCTGCTTACTGAACCTTACTCCTCTTATAAGCATGTTTCACCCTGCTTTTTAAAATGTCAAGAAATATCTGATAGCAGGCCTGATAGGGTTAAAGGAGGTGTTTTAGTGTTCCTAAGAAATGGTTTGTCTTAAGAAAGTATTTGTTTACAACATGATGCAAATATGCCTTTACGTTTGTGTTGTGGCTCACACATGCAGTGTTACACATATGGACTGCCTCCTCACAAGTCACCAGTTGTGCTTCAAAGGCAGACCACAGACACACACACAAATACACACACACTACTCTAACTTCTACAGCATGCTTTAATTTCAGTACCCAATTTGCAATACTCTGTGCCACAATTAAGCAGTTTAAATTTGAGAAAGAAAATAGAAAAAAACAAAACAATCTGCTTTATTTGTTCAGTTTAAAAGAGTTTTTTTGCATGTATAAATTTTCTGAATTGTTATCCAACCTGTCAGTGGTCAAGAATGTGACACTTACTTAACAGATTGTCTGGAATTGCCAACACACATTTGATCTTGGTATTTATTCTTTACACTCAGTCTCATAGACAGTGAAATCAGAAGCAACTAAATATGATTTATGGATATCAGAATATTTTGAAAAAGAAAGTTTTAGAAGTTCTAAGAACTTATATAATGTTGAGGTTTCATTTTTTCTTTAGACTGGGGGTATTATTAGGTTACAGGGGCATGTGAACGTCCCGACAGCCCTCATTAGTGGTGACATACTGGAACATATAGCAAATCACTGCAGCTGAAGCACTTCTATATCCCTCACCGGTGAAGCGCTAGGTACCATAACAACACAACACACTACAGCTGGGAAAAAGCACCTGAATAAAGTATGATGTATTAGGCTGTAGTAAATATCTACTTAATAAGGTACATTATACCTCACTAAGCTGCTGTTCTAGGTTCCCTGTGGTCCACTGTCATTTTTATGACTGACTCACAGGTATGACAGTAGACCAAGGATTTTACCACAAAATGTTAATAAGGGGATCTGGTAGAAAATCAACATGACTGATGTGTGTTTGTGTGGGGGTGGGGTGGGGGCAAGTATGATTCTGTTGTCAGGTCTGACACAAGGAACTCCAATACAGGTGTTTTTTCCTACCACACAAAGGAGATATGTGTGTTTTAAACAATATTAATATGTTACTAAGCTGTGTATGCTGAACATATTAGCAGGAAAAGGACATTGCAGTGATCCCAAGCTCAGTATCATTGGATTGTATACAGCTAGCATCTCTAGGTTACCTCTTTAGGAAAAGCCAGCTCTCCATCTGTGTTGGGTATTTGAAGCATGTATGACTGGGAAGGGGGAGGTTCTCATTTGAACGTGGACTTCAGACATGGATCACTATGGCTACATAATGGTGAAGGACTTCATAGAATGACTAAGCCAATTTTATACCATGTCTTCTTAACCGCAGAGGATTTTGGTATATCATTCTATGGCATACCAGTCCTGCTGAATGCTGCACAGTTTTTATGACTAGGGCTCAGCATTTCTAATTTTCAGCAGGTAGGTATTCAGGACCTAATGAGAAACAATGTGGCTCAGAACCATCAGAACAGTGTTAATGCAATCACATAAATCCAGAATTCATAATGGTAGACTATTATACAATGGATAGTGTCTCAGCAAGTCTCTAGCAAACAGGCACGAGTGCCATGAACTAAGAACTGGAGATATATATTCAGTTATCATAAAAGAAACAAATGGAAATGGAAGGAAGTGACACCAAGGCCTTTAGATGAAATATTATCAAAGGTTAAGGAACATGTACAGTGTATGCACATAATGTATGGACATAGGAAAACAGTGACCTTTGACTTCATGCATATTACCTTAAGTTGTAGCATAACAAAATCAATCTAATGGTGAATGAATATGTTGCAAAGTTCAGAAAAAATTCCCATATGTAGTCAAGAACTAGTTGTTAGAGACACTTTTATTAACTCTTGCAAAACAATAACCTCAATTTCAGAGACTGTATAGGTATGATTCCTAAAGCATGTATTTATTCAGTGGTAATGACTACTTTTTTTTCAAACTGATTTTGGGTGGATGTAAAACTTTATGCCATCAGATATCTCCTCAGGTGCTAGCAAGCATTCATATAATCATTTGTTGGATTATGGCAGTGTCAGATGAACTAAAGCTGGTCTCAGATAGTTAAATGTAGCCTAACGTTTCTTTGCAAGCATCCTGTATGGCCCACTAAGTTTTGTATACATCATCACATTGCATCCTGTATGGCCCACTAAGCTTTGTATACATCATCACATTGCATCCTGTATGGCCCCCTAAACTTTGTATACATCATCACATTGCATCCTGTATAGCCCCCTATGCTTTGTATACATCGTCACATTGATGTTTCATGGTTTGCAATGACTTCCATCAAGTTGTTATGTACATTTTCAAATTCTAAATATTAATTGTCTCACTTCTAGTGTATGGAATGCAGTGATTATATGCCAAATTCAGGAAAAATACAAGTTTAAGAATCTTTCTGACAGCATATTAGTGTTTAACTAGCTTTTGTTCACCCTCAGCACTGTTAAGACTGGGCTTTAGTCTAGGGATTAATAATGTGCTAGCAGAGAACAATGGCAGATGGTAAACCAGCTTAAAATGTATTAAAACTTTGCTCTGTCACATTTATAAACAAAATGTTAGGCCAAATAAAGTGTTTAACAACTTTTAAAGATGTTCATTCTTCAGAGATACTTTGTTTCTGCCTGCTGTGTGTTTTGCAGTGCTATGTGTTCTAAAGCGCCTAAAGCCAGAAAATACTTCACATTCCTACACTTTGTTTCTGTAACTGTTAGAACATAAAGTAGATAAAGCTCCAGGCACTACAAAGAATTATGATTGGATCAACAGTCTTAATCAACTTTTTATGTGCTCTTGAGATAGATGCCGAAATTCACCTCTCAAGATTCTCTCTCAAGGCAAATATTTTGGCATCCATCTCTTTAACACATAATAATTTTGTTTTGACTGCTGACCCAGTTGTAATCCTCTTATTAAATCATATATGATAAGCCTTATCTGCCATATAATCCCTGTCTTAATCTCTTTTTAGCAGATACAGAGTTTGTGAAGATTATTAGAATGTTCCTGTTGGGGCGGCCACAGTGGTGCAGCAGTTAACATTGCCGCCTCATAGCAAGAGATCACTGGTTCAATCCTCGGCTGGAGTGCCTTCTGTGTGGAGTCTGCATGTCCTCCCTGGGGTCGCGTGGGTTTCCTCCCAAAGACATGCTGTATGTGGATTGGACACTCTAAATTGGCCCTAGACATCAGTGTGTGCATGTGTGTGCCTTCTGTGAAAGGTTGGGTGCCGAGCTGGCAACTCGACACCGTAAAACTCCACTGCCAATCATGAACAGACAGGTAATCCACTGTGGCGACCCCTGACTGGGAAAAGCCAGAAGAAGATTAGAATGTTCCTGATAACATGAAAAAAATGCTGAATGGCAAAAAAGTCCCTTTTTATAGTATTTGCTATCTTAACTTATAAGAATTTGTATTTTTCTAGACTTTTTTAAAATCTTATCACTCAAATTTGCTTAGCATCTTAATTGCTGTTAAATGAACATGATCTAATTCTTTATACTGTTTTAAAAAAATGTCCATGCTGATTTTAATCTGTATTTTTTTTTTAATTTTATGTTCATGGATTTCAGAGGCATAGTTGTGTGACAGCTATTATAGCTCCATTCACAGCAGTTTGGTTCCTAACTGAAGTCCTCATTTTGTGGAGTGTATATAATTTCTCTGACCATACTATTTTGAGGGGTTTAATTCCAAATGGCATGTTGAAAAGTGAACTGGCAGCCATCAAAGTTGCCTGTAACAATACTTTGTGTGTGTGTGTGTGTGTGTGTGTGTGTGTGTGTGTGTGTGTGTGTGTGTGTGTGTGTGTGTGTGTGTGTGTGTCAGGAGTAGCTCTCTGCTTTGTGCCATTTCTTCGCTGGGACAACCTCCCTTGCACTCTAAAGCAGATATCAGAAAAATAAATGAATGAATGAGTTACAGAAGAATGTATCCTCAACTAAAGCAAAGGACTGCATTAGCTTGAATAGTCAGTACTTCATTATTTTAAAGTCTGATATAAACACTGCATAAGTACAGGGCCATATCTGGATATTATTAATTTTTTCCACTGTATGCTAAATCTCTTGACATTTTATTAAAGGATGCTTAAAGAGATGTGACAGTTTGGCAAAGTACAGTAATTAGGCACACCATTTGTTCCACATTACTCTCTATGTTTCTCACCTCTGCTGCTTGATTACCAAAATCATTTGTCTAATCCCTTCTGACCACTTGACTAACGTTGACATCTCAGCTATGTTCAGCACTGACTGAATGAAAGTGCTTACATGTGTGAGCATTAAAGCAAGGTTCATTCTTATCCAATGTGCTGTTTTTGCTTATCTCAGCTGTGTTTACAAAGCCAAGACTAGTTGCTATAGGTGATGATATCAAGTGCAGGTACAAAGAAGCAACAGAAACAAATTCAAGTATGATTTTTAGTCTGTATGCTGCCCCTCAGAATCCATAATTATTCACAGAAATGCAGACATGTGCTTACATTTTACACATCCCAGCCTTTTTGTTGTGAAACATTAAAAAATATTACTGAAAAACAGTGTATCCTTAATAGAAGAGAAGCAGGAACAAGCATCAAGTTAGATAACTCACTGGTGTCAGCAAATACCCTAAGGCTTTACACTTGCTCAGTGATCTGATCTTTGTTCCTTGATGAAGTATGCAAACTGTTAATGATATTTTCTCTTTATTAAAACCAGCTGCTGTCACCTGCCTGTCATGTGTTGCCCATATTACAGCTCTAGCTGGTTAGGTGAATAATACCCAATAAGAAAATACAGACTCCAAGATAAACTACTGACTGAAAGTTCTGGCAACTGTTTAAAGTCCATGGTGGTTGAGGCATTCCTTATTACAGGTCAAGATTTTATGCTGCTAGTTTAGATTTTCATAGTGCACTATATGCTAGGCAAGCGCTCATCAGTATCTGTACATAAACTCTGTTTATAGATTAATAATATTTTTATTTTGTAGTTTATATTTGTTCAGTGGTGCCGAAATTCTAGTTCAGTTGCCAGTACATTACCTCAACCAATGTAATGTATTATACCTCGTTAGTGTAGTAATTTAAGAAATATTCCTTGGTAGCTTAGTATCCTTGATCTCAGAGACCATTCAAACACTTACAAAACTCAAAGCAGATACCTGCTACTACATCATTTTCAGAGCTGTACTCTCATTCAAACACAGTAGTTCAGTGTTTTTTATTATCAAAGTATTTTCTGCCTTGTGGGTTAGATATTTTCAGGTTCTTACTGATTTGTTACTGTAATGTCACTTCCCCAAGTCTGTCCTAAACTCAGTCCACTTACTTTCTGTAGCATCACCTGGACATTTAACTCCTCCAGGCCACAGTAGTCAGGTGGCCATACTGGAGCTCACAGTGTGCAAGAGTATCGTGGACCCAAAACCCACCATTACTGCTGCCTAGCATCTATAGATAGATTACCTTGAGCCATGAATTGTAGTACATTGTCCACCTAACATAGAGACATTGTCCTGTCAGTTCACCTTGCCTAACCAACATGTGTATCTGTGGTCTCTGCCCGGGCGTACAAGAACTGCCTGCCTTACCATTCCCTGACTTCTCAGCCGGAAAGAGAGTTGAGTATCCTAAACCTCTTCACCCCCCCCCCCACCCACAACATTTCCTTCAGGTGCCTTGGCCACTAATCAAACCCAAACACATGGGTCATAGTCAGGGCTTTGTCCCCTTTATACCAACAGAGCTGGTCTGCTGAAATAAATGCAGTATTAATAAGATTATGTGAAATGATAACAGCAGTAGCTGTACTTAGGGCTGAAGTGAGACAGAATAAATCACTGTTTGTTTATATGCAAAATTTATTTGTATTTGATGTTTGTTAACTGAGAACGTGGCCTGGTTCAAGGCCCCTTTTTAGCAACGACCTAGGACAAGCAGGCGATAACAAAGTAATAGAGAAAACACAACATAATTACAATAATACAGAAAAAGTGCATGTGACAGGGGAAGCAAAGTGCACATTACCATACGTAAACATACTGAGATATATACACAAAGCAGATTAAACAGGTTATATGAAATGAAAAAATGCAGTACAGTTAAAAAAAATGAAAATTGTGATTATATTCAGCTGATTAAGCTGTGTAACAGTACAGCAAATGAAGCATCTGACAAAAAGCTGAGAAAGCTAAACATGGAAGAAAAAAATTAAAAAAGAAATAAAAAAGGGGCGATAGGAAGGGGAAGGAATCCTTAAATTATGGAACCTTATCAGTGACAGCTGTCTCATCAGGGTAGGTGAAATGCAAAAGCAGATGTGCAACCCAGGTACTTACCGGAAAATAATTATTTTCATTGTTATGTAACTGCCATGTGGGCTAAGCACTGGTATAATTACGATCTGCCTTATTAATGTCAGTAGCCATGTTAACATTAAACTATCTTGTCCTCATCAACTCCTGCCTCCTAAACTGGGTGAATCCTGATTCATTATTTCTCTTGTTTCATGGATTCTTTTCATCATCAGAGGTCGACACCTTTCATGGCTATACAGATCATGCAGTGTTATGCAAAATGCCACCAAAAAAAGAAAAAAATACCAAATAATCAGATGCCAAAAAGAACAGACCAACCACCTTGTGAACCATGATTTATTCCAATATGTTGAGCGCTTTCTTCCCCACTAAAGGCACTTCCTCAGAATAATGTAAAACAAGCACCCAGCTCTTTTTATACTCCATCCTAATTAAACAATAAAGTCAGTAATTGTTAAAACCATCAAAAAATACATCAAGTAATACATTTAAAAGTACATTTAAAACAGACAAAACACATTCACAAATTGTGATTAAAAACTTTGACGTGAAAACTTCACTGATTTTATATATAACTAATATATAAAAAAATATATAATGTTGGGTTACCAACATGATTTATATGCCCCTCATTTACCCCAAAATATTACGCAACTTTAAAATACTAGAAATAGTGATCATTTCATTTATTCCAGGGTAATGGGAAGCATTTAAAACATTTTGGCGGTAAATGAGGGACATATAAATCATGTTAGTAACCCAACATTATATTATTTTTTATATATTAGTTATATATAAAAACAATAAAGTTTTCATGTCAAAGTTTTTAATCACAATTTGTGAATGTGTTTTGTCTGTTTTAAATATACTTTTAAATGTATTACTTGATGTATTTTTTGATGGTTTTAACAATTAGTGACTTAATTGTCTAATTAGGGTGGAGTATAAAAAGAGCTGGGTGTTTGTTTTACATTGTTCTGAGGAAGTCATTTTAGTGGGGAAGAAAGCGCTCAACATATGGAATAAATTGTGGTTCACAAGGTGGTTGGTCTGTTCTTTTTGGCTTCTGATGATTAAGTGTTATGCAAAATGGCCTCTTGCTAAGGACAGAAAGTTGCATATGGAATCTATCGGTGCAGTGTATTTCAGGGGTCAGCCATAAGGGACAGTAAGAGGTAGAGGTGACAGTTCTGAACAACAGGGTTGAATCTGATTAACTGTATTGTCTCATACATTCTATTAAAAAGTTCTGGCATGCAGCTGTCGTTCATAGGTAAATATGAGGCAATCAATCTACAGACTACTACACACCTAGCCAATAACCATATAGTGAGACTCAATCCCTGTACCTTGTGTCTGTGAGGTAAGCACCTCAACCATTAAACTCAACTCCAACCATATCAAGGAGGATACTGAACTACCAAGGAATGTTTCTTAAATTATGAAACTAATGACTAATGAGGTTGTTAGTATGAAGGAGAAGGCAAAGAAGAGGGGGAAGGCATGCCCGAAAGCAGGAAAACAGGAGAAAGGTTAGCAGCGTGGTAGTGAGGGTAGGAACTTCGAATGTTGGCGGTATGATTGGTATAGAGAGAGAGAGTTAGCTGATATTATGGACAGAAGGAAGGTTGATATATTGTGTGTGCAAGAGACCAGATGGAAGGAGAGTAAGGCCAGGTGTATCAGAGGTGGGTTCAAATTGATCTATCATAGTGTTGATGGGTGGAGGAATGGGGTAGGGGTTATCCTGAAGGAACAGTCTGCCAAGAGTGTTTTGGAGGAGAAAAGAGTGTTGGATAGAGTGATGTTTATGAAGATGGAAATTGATGGTGTAATGATGAATGTTGATAGTGCATATGCTCTGCAAGTTGGGTGTGCAATGGATGAGAAAGGAAAATTTTGGAGTGAGTTGGATGAAGTGGTGATGACTGCACCCAAGGGTGAGAGAGTGGTGATTGGAGCAGATTTCAATGGGCATGTTGGTGAAGGGAACAGAGGGGATGAGGAAGTGATGGTTAGCTATGGTGTTAAAGAGAGGAATGCAGAAGGTCAGATGGTAGTGGATTTTGCGAAAAGGATGGACATGGCTGTGGTGAATACATATTTTAACAAGACAGAGGAGCATAGTGTGACATACAAGAGTAGAGGAAGATGCACACAGGTGGATTATATCCTATGCAGGAAGGTCAGTTTGAAGGAGATTGGAGACTGTATAGTGGTGACAGGGGAAAGTGTAGTTAGGCAGCATAGAATGGTGGTCTGTAGGATGACGTTGGTGATCACAAAGAGGAGAAGGAGTGTGAGGGCAGCACCAAGGATCAAATGGTGGAAACTGAAAAAGGGTGATTGTGAGGTGGAGTTCAGGGAAGAGTTAAGACAGGCACTGGGTGGCAGTGAAGAGTTACCGAATATCTAGGTAACTAAAGCAGAGTTAGTAAAGGAGATGGCTAGAAAGGTGCTTGGTGTAACATCTGGACAGAGGAAGGGGAACAAGGAGCCCTGGTGGTGGAATGAGGAAGTACAGGAGAGTATACAGAGAAAGAGGTTGGCGAAGAAGAAGTGGGATTGTCAGAGAGATAAAGAAAGTAGACAGGAGTATAAGGAGATGAGGTGCATGGCAAAGAGAGAGGTGGCGAAGGCTAAGGATAAGGCATATGAAGAGTTGTATGAAAGGTTGGACACTAAGGAGGGAGAAAAGGACCTGTACCAATTGGCTAGACAGTGGGACCGAGCTAGGAAAGATGTGCAGCAGGTAAATAAAGGATAATGAGGGAAACATACTCACAAGCGAGGAGAGTGTGTTGAGCAGATGGAAAGAGTACTTTGAGGGGTTGATGAATGAAGAGAATGAGACAGAGAGAAGGTTGGATGATGTGGAGATAGAGAATCATGAAGTGCAGTGGATTAGCAAGGAGGAAGTAAGGACAGCTATAAAGAGGATGAAGAATGGAAAGGCTGTTGGTCCAGATGACATACCTGTGGAAGCATGGACATGTTTAGGAGAGATGGCTGTGGGGTTTTTAACCAGATTGTTTAATGGAATCCTGGAAAGTGAGAGGATGCCTGAGGAGTGTGTGCAGAAGAAGAAGAGTTTTAGCACTGCTTTTTAAGAATAAGGGTGATGCACAGAGTTGTAGTAACTACAGAGGGATACAACTAATCAGTCACAGCATGAAGTTATGGGAATGAGTAGTGTAAGCTAAGTTAAGAAGGGAGGTGATGATTAGTGAACAGCAGTATGGTTTCATGCCGGGAAAGAGCACTACAGATGCAATTTTTGCTCTGAGAGTGTTGATGGAAAAGTACAGAGAAGGTCAGATGGAGTTGCATTGTGTCTTAATGGACTTAGAGAAAGCATATGACAGCGTGCCTAGAGAGGAGTTGTGGTATTGCATGAGGAAGTCGGGCGTGGCAGAGAAGTATGTAACAGTAGTACAGGATATGTACAAGGGAAGTGTGACAATGGTGAGGTCTGCAGTGGGAGGGATGGATGCATTTAAGTTGGAGGTGGGATTACATCAAGGATCAGCTCTGAGCCCTTTCTTATTTGCAGTGGTGATGGACAGGGTGACAGACGAGCTCAGACAAGAGTCCCCGTGGATTATGATGTTTGCAGATGACGTGATCTGTTGTGAGATTCGGAAACAGGTTGAGGAGACCCTGGAGAGGTGGAGATATGCTCTAGAGAGTAGAGGAATGAAGGTCAGCAGGACTAAGACAGAATATATGTGTGTGAATGAGAGGGAGGATAGAGGAATGGTGAGGATGCAGGGAATAGACTAGGTGAAAGTGGATGAGTTTAAATACTTGTGATCAACAGTTCAGATTAATGGCGATTGTGGAAGAGAGGTGAAGAAGAGAGTACAGGCAGGGTGGAGTGGGTGGAGAAGAGTGTCAGGAGTAATTAGTGACAGATGAGTACCAGTAAGAGTGAAAGGGAAGGTCTAAAAGCAGGTAGTGAGACTAGCTATGTTATATGGGCTGGAGATAGTGGCACTGACCAAAAGGCAGGAGTCAGAGCTGGAGGAGGCAGAGTTAAAGATGTTAAGATTTGCACTGGGTGTGACGAGGATGAACAGGATTAGGAATCAGTATATTAGAGGGTCAGCCCGGGTTGGACAGTTTAGAAACAAAGCCAGAGAGGCAAGATTACATTGGTTTGGACAAGTGCTGAGGAGGGATGCTGAGTATATTGGGAAAAAGATGTTAAGGATGGAAGCTACTAGGTAACAGGAAAAGAGGAAGGTCTAAGATAAGGTTTATGGATGTGGTGAGAGAGAACATGCAAGTGGTTGGTGTGACAGAGCAAGATGCAGAGGACAGGAAGAAATGGAAACAGATGATCTGCTGTGATGACCCCTAACGGGAACAGCCGAAAGAAAAAGAAGAAAAAGAAGAATGAGGTTGTTAGTGCAATGCAAGGTTTACTTAGACAATAAGGGATGGGAGAGTACAGTTTATTGAAGTTTTACCTATGAATTATATAATAATGTTATAATATACAGCTAAATCACCTTTCCATATATGAAACTGTGAAAATGCCTATAACTAGCGCACTGGAGTGACTTATTAGTAGAAAAAAATGGTTTCAGATATAATTAATGTTTAAAATGAGTGATGCAATAATATAATGAGTAGCATTGCCACCTCACAGGAAGAGGCATTTCAGTTTAGTTCTTGGCTGAGGTAGCAACACTTTCAAGAATCCAAATGCATGGCATTGCATTCTTAATGCATTGTTTAACCTCTGCCTTCTTATTCTCAATCACAGGGTAAACCTTCCAGAGACTGTGGCTATATTAGTGCAACCACAGGAAAACTGCTGTAAGATCATCTTTTATCATGTTTATTCTTTTATACAGGTTACATTTTGGAGATTGCATCATAGATGTGAGATCTTGGAGATATTCTTGATAAAACAATCTGATATCACAATGACATTTAGGCATCTGATCATAGGATCATAAGAAGTTACTCAGCTATTGGTCCTGAGTCCTTTATAAGCCTAGCCAAGGGTTTAGCCCATGTTTAGACAAGTTAGCACCTAAAGCCCCTGTCCAGCAGGGACACAGGTGGAATCCCAGGGGTGTATTTTCTGTTACTCATCCAGTAATCCAGGTTGTGCTTAAAAAGGGATAATGAGGTACTCTGCTTGACATTGAGAAGGAGTTTATTCCACAGATGGAGGAGTCTCTGGGATACAAATCTGTCCTGCCAACAAGTCTTACTGATGTGATAGACCAGGTTGAGGTCGTGCGTGTGGATTACTTGAGAGGAGCATGACTTGCGGATATGCACCAGTCCCATCAAGGCGGGGTCTGAGATTGGTTTGAATGCCAGGCAGAGATCACCTCTGAGGAGTCTGCATGAAACTGAGTAGAGGGACAGGACTTTTAGCCTATCTGTGTAGGGCAGATGTTTGAGGCCCTGGACTCTCTTGGTGAGGAACCTCTGTGGTCTCTCCTACTGCTGCATGTGCTTTGCAAGGTACATGTCGAAGTGGGGGTTGTACTCAATAATTGGCCTTATAAGGGAAGAATACAGGGATGTTATGACCTCCATGTCCTTGGATGAGATACCCTTACTTATGAGGTGGGCCATGTAGAAAGCTTTCCGTACAATGGAAGCAACATGGTGATCAAAAGTCAGGTTGCTATCAACCAGGGTGCCCAAATCCCTCACAACGGATTGTGTGCTTAGGATGTTGGTATTAATGTGAAAATATGTGGGAATATCACTCTCCCCAAAGGGGATGATGATGCATTTTTTGGCATTCAGCTGGCACCAGTCATTTGTTTGGGTGAGACCGTCTTGGAGGACATTCACATCACTTGGGGAATTGATGACTGCGCCCAGCCTTCAGTCATCTGCAAACTTGGTCAGCCATAGCCCACTGGTTTTGGCTTGCACCTCAGAGAAGTAAATCCAGAATACCAGAGGCCCCAAGACCGAGCCCCTGGGGTACACTGCTCATTACGGGTCTACTGCTTGAAGTGGCTTCCCCTATTTTTATTAGGTGGGTTCTATCAGTGAGCCAGTTTGCTAATCATCTGGTAACATATGGATTGATGCCTAGTTGAGAGAGTTAATCTATTATGCCCGAGTGGGGAATAGTGTCAAAGGCTTTGGCCAGGTCAAGGTTGGCGGTGTGCACTGTCTTCCCCTCCTCCATGGCTTTGGTGACTGTCTCAAAGAAGTCGACCAGATTTAACAGACATGTCAGCAGCTGTGAAGCTTTCTTACCCTCATCTCAAGAAAATTTCATAAACTTAACTTTGAAGGTCTCACTACTGGTTTTATGTGCACTACTGTCTTCCTTCCTCAATTACTGTAATGGTCAGTGCCTGGACTTACCAACTCTTATTTTGGCTATCTGCATTGGATCCAGCATTCTACATGGAAGGTACAGCAGTATCTCTACTTTCAAACATATTACCCCAGTTTTGCATGAGTTACCCTAGCTCCCTTTGGTAGACAGATCTATATGAAACACCTTTCGTCTAATATATTATGTTCCTCATGATCAAGGCCCTGCCAAAGAGGAATGGAGCTATATGTACTATATGTTTTGATGTGTCAACTTATTTGTTTCTGAGTAATGTCTTCTGGTAGTTACTGCAGTGTGTCTTCAGACTTCTGCTACATGCTCCTTTTTTCTGTCTAGCCAAAGATCTCTGGAATTACTACTTTCTCTTCAGCTGAGTGAGCCTGAGGCCTGCTTTCATCCAGGAAGTACCTCCTATTCTGGATGGTGTACATCAATATTTAGCTGAGAGTACATTTCAGCTTAAGGTACCATTACGTGAACTTGTCAGACGTTCCTTAATTTTGTAGATCTAAATATTTCCATATTGCATCATAAGTATGGATCTTCATGCTGCAGACATTTTATTGTATATTAATTTGTAAGTCATTTACTCTGTTAAGCTATTTTAGCTTGTATCTTCACAGCTCTTCCTTCCTTCATGCATGCATTCTGTAATCATCTCCATTATCTAAATCAGGATCGCGAAACAGCCAGAGCTTGGCCTAGCACTGGGTGGATGCAAGGCAGGGAGAAACTAATCCGGTCAGTTACAGGGTGACCACACATATGCATATATGGAATGCAGAACAGTGGGTAATTTTGACGTGGGAATAAACAGGAACACCTGGTAAAATGCTAAATGAACACAGGGAGAACATGTAGATTCCATACAAATGGCTGGAGAACCATGCTCTGTGAACCAACAATGCTGTTCACTTCAGCACTGTACCACCAATTCATAGCTTTTTATATTTTTAATTTATTTTTATAAAGTTTTTGGACTTAAACGGATAGACCTAAAGCTAACATTGTGCTCCTTTGGGCTTTTTCCCAGATATCCTTATTGCATTGCATTTCTGACCAAAAATTGGAAAGCAGTAGCTGATATTGTCTCCTTTCTTTCGTTGTGGTTTTCTCTCATCCTATCTTCCTAGGTCCAGATATGCTCATTTATTATTTTATTTTATTTATAGTTTGTTGACCAGGTGGCCTCTTTTTGAGGAGACCGGAGATGGTATTCATACTAACTAGGGGAAATTTGGCAGGGGCACTGGGGAAATTCCCCTACTCTTTTTGACAGGTCCCATGGGATATTTTGCACCCACCTGAGTAACCATCAGCTGCTGCATGTCCCAGTCATCATGCACTCATCTCTCTCATGCTCCACCTGTCTCACTCATAATCCACTTCTTTCCACTGCTCTGTAAGGTTCTTCTTTTATGGTATGTGCTGCTGTCTGACAAAAAGCGGAGCCATCATTGCTCAAAAGTACTTAAACCAAAGTTGTCAGCATCACCTGTACATATACATCGTTCCTTGCCATACGCTCCTGTCTCCAGGACCGTTAACCTTCGTAACTCAGCTGTAGTTTTCACGATCCATTATCTTATGTTAAAGGAGTTCCAAGAAATCATCAGTGAGAGGCAGCTTGGTGCATCAAAGCATCTCAGTAAAAGACTATGCCATTAAATCAGCCGTGATTTTCAAACTAAGATCAAATCACACCATAAAATGACCAATATTAAAGAACGTTCATGCACCTGCACCTCCTTAGATCACCAGGTCATATGGCTCTCGGTCATCATCATTTACCAGTGAACCGCGCATGATTCAGTCCAGACAGACCTAATCCTTTCCAAGTTGGAACCCCTTATTTCTCAGCCAAGACAGCATGTAAACTCATGAGTTATACCATTACTATGCTATTTTGTGCATGAGCAGTGAAGGTCTGTAGCTCAAGCAGCTTCCTATACAAGCAATATATGAACACAACACCTGCTTTTCTATGTGATCCTCTAGTCTCTATGGTTCTGCAGTAAACTACTGACCTTCATCAGGATTTACATTTACTTTACAATCCCCAAATATTCTCTATGGTATAGAAGAGAAGACCTCTGACTACTTCATCTTATCCTCCCCTATGATTATTCTTGCAGTCTTGCACTTAAAACTAGGTCCCCTGCAGTGCCGATATATTTCCTTCCTCTGCATACCCAATAGCCAGTCCTGATTCTGCATTATTTTGAAATTATGTGTGAAATAAATTATCTGAAGCTAGTTTAGTAGTAAGAGCTCCAAATACCTCCAAGGCTTTAAAATCACTTACTAAGCTCTCATCTCCTAGCAGTCAGTGATAAGGTGGCTCCATTTTTGAGGATATGATACCAATTTCATCCTGATTATAACTCATTTAAACTGTAACTTTTTAAACTAGGATGTTCAGTAGTTTTATTGAGTTTGCTTTAAGAGACAAGCTTATTTTTATACAGACTGTTCCAGAATAAAAGTGGAATGCCATAATATAAAGTGAAAAGGTACTTCTTTCAATAGGTTGTACATTATAAAACTGTATATAGCATCTCAGAAATCCAGATGCATTATGTATAATACAAATGTATGATACCGTAAGGTAAGCAATCGGATACAGAATTCTGCACACTGTGGTGGTTATGTTCTGAAATACTGTTTGACACTCCCTTGAGTAGTGCTCTTTGATGAACCAGACATGTTTCAGTAACTGTGATACCCACCAAACGTTAACGTCAAACAAAAATATTATGTACATCTTATATTAATAGGCCTCCCAAAATTAAATGTGCAACTCAATATCCAGTGCAGGAGGCTGTCCCCAGCACCCTTGCGAGCTTCATTATAGTCACTCAAAAATATATTAAACTCACATAGAAAATACTTGATTTATTTCATTGAAATAAATAAGTTATATACTACAGTATATATAAAATATTATAACATTATGAAATATAATATACAAAAATGATGAAAAGTAAGGTATACAAAACAGTGGTGCAACCAGTACTTGTGTCTGGTACAGAAACCTGGCAGTGAAAGCAAAGCAGTTGAGGAAGCTAGAGCTGATGATGAAGTGTCTGAAATGGGTGGGTGGTAGGATGCATAATGTGGGAGAGATGAAAAAATAATGTCATTAGAGCTGAAACCAAAGTAGCTCCAATAGCTGAGAAAGTGAATGATTATGGTGGATTGGTCACAAGTGCAAGAAAGCAGAAGATGATTTGATGAAGAAGATTTGGGAGAGACAGGAAGAAGGCAAGAGTGAATGAAGACATCCAGCAAAGATATGGATGGACTGTATGAGAGAAGACCTGAGAAAGTCAAGAATGATTATTGAAGAATTTAGAAGAGTAGCATTGAATCGAGCAAGGTAGTAACACTTGATGCAACACCCCAACCCCATCTAGAAAATGGGAAAAAAGATGGTAATAATGAGGATATAAATTATAACTCTGTCTTTTGATAAACTTCTTTTAAATATATTTGATTCTTGTAAATGGCAGGTGGAGCATAATTCCATCTTTTATATGTTACCTCTTAATGTAGGAGAGTAGTTTGGCATGATGAGTTTCTCTTTTCATGGTTGCTGATTGATTTTTGTCCTGAACTAGCCTTCAAAGATATTAGCTGAGACAGTTATCCTACTAGTGAATGAAGCTTGGACTATCAGGCTACAACTGCCCGAGCTTCAACTCACTGACAATCAGAGTTCTTCCGTAGGAAATCTCTGTCAGTGAACTGTGCAGGAAGTGATTACTATTTCTGATTTCCCCCCTTTTCTAAGTAGGTGTGACCTTGGAGTTGCTATACAGACGTTCAGGTTTTATGAGGGTCTCACCTCCCTTCAAAAACACAATGTGTTTTGCAGCAAGATGTTTTTGGAGAACACAGTTCCTGGATTCTGATCCTCAGTGCATTCGCTTTTGTCCAGCCATAGTGGAAACAGCTGTGACACAGTCAAACCACTGTGTATCAAGCTTTTTAAGTCTAAAGAGCATATTGTGGTATGGCCACACCAATCAGAGGAAATGTGATAGAAATCTTTTTACTTCAGTTGTTTGAGTCCATCCATCCATCCATACATCTATACATACATCCACCAATCCCACCCACTCATCCATTCACACCATGAACAGCTACCACAGCAGTTTGCCAGGCCTTTCTTCCACATCAAACACTTGAGCAGGTGTGAACAATTTAGTGTTGACATTCCACCTTTCACATGTGTTTTGAACATGATAGGTAGTACCCTGTACATCCATAAGCACATTTTTGCAATTTAAGTTCAGAAGAATTCTGCAGCATCATTCCCATCTTACTGCACTCATTTAAGAGTGATAATGGTTTTAGAAGAAAACGTAGTGTTTCTTGTCTAGTCAGGATAAAACAAACTAACAGTTGTGGGTTTCATTCAAGCTACTTTATTACACACAAAACATCAGGAATGAGACTTTGCAACTTAAACTTAAATAAACGTATAAACAGACTGACTACCACACTCATACATGTTAACTGACTACCACACTCATGCATGTTAACACTCTGGCTGTTCTCTCAAAATGGCACTGGTGCCTGCACGTGCCCAGTATTTATATGTATGTGCTTGCATCTGGAAATGCTTCTTAAAGGTACATATATGAAATGACAGTATTCAATGACATGCAATTACACAGAAATGATCTTTTGACATGCAATTATACAGAACTAATTCTCTCACATGCAGTCATACAAAATTACATACATATAAAACAATCATTTCCAGGTTGCTGTGTATTTCACACTATGTCTAGAAATACGACCTGATTGTGTAACAAAAAAGTCAGAATTGAATCTAGCAACAGGGACTCTCTTCAAGGAGTGTTTAACTTTGGGGCATCTGGGACATCATCAGGAACAGAAATGGTACTGAGACATGTTCTTCGGTTTGAACATTGTCAGGGTTGCTCTAAGATCTAGAATCTGTATCACAGGTACAATGCAGCAATATCATTTCTGACACAGGAAGAAGATGCCTTCAGTTTCTCCTGTATTCTATACCCTCACATTCCACTAAGTAGGATCTCAGTTTGGCACATATACCTCTCACTTGAACAATTCGCTCAAAGCTTTTCACCATTTGCATCCTCACTGTCCCTCCTTCTTTCAATGGATGAAAAAATCTGCTTGTTTTATCATAGCTAGACTTCTGAAAGGAATACTTCTTTAAACATGGGATTTAATTGCTCTGTTGTTTTTAGCATTAGCCACCAACAAACTAGAAATGATAGGCAATATTGTTTTGGTTTGCTTAGATAGACGTCTCTGAGCAGGCAGGCCAAGTAGGTTGTCATGGGGTATATTTCTGAGATTAAGCAAATTCAAGAAGATATCAGTATTGTCACGCTTTGACCTCTCTAGTAATTGCTTTGCACTCTGTACTGCATGTTCAGCAAGGCCATTTAACTGTGGGTATTCCAGGCTACTAGTAACATGGATAAAGTCCCACTCGTTTGCAAATTTCTAAAACGATTGACTGGTATACTGGGCACCATTGTCAGAAATAGCTTTGTGTGGACTACCATGGACTGAGAAATTATGTTTCATCTTAGTAATAACATCACTGGACGTTAGGTAGTAAATCAATCTCAAACCAGTTTGAATTAGTGTCTAACCAACACTAAATAATGCTGACTGTTCCCCTCAAATATGTCAGTGACTACTGTTGACCAAGGTAGTTCAGGAATCTGGCTTAGCTGAAGTGGTTCTTTTTTGCAAATGTGGTTTAATACTGTTGCATGCTGAGCAAGAAGAAAGCACTTTATTAATGTTCTTTAATAGAGAAGGCCATAATACAAGTCCTCTCACCCCTCTTTTGATAGAATTGGAACCTGGGTGGCCATGATGCAAAATCTGGGTGTATTTACATTGCAAGGAAGTAGGAACAAGAACTTTGTGACCTTTGAAAATGATTCCATCTTCCATCAGCAACTCATCTCTGTATGGAAAATAAGGTTGTACTTCTGGCAGTACACAGGATTGCTTTGAAGGCCATTGAACATGGATGAAGTGTTTGAGCTTTTGCAAAATTGGATCAGTCTTAGTATGATCTCTTAGCTCATCAAGTCTCATGGTAGAAAAATTATGCACTTCCATGACATCAAAGTTAAAACTCTCTGCATCAAGCTGTTCTGTAGTATTTCTGGGTGATTTAGATAAGGTATCAGCCAGATAAAGAAGTTTGCCTTTTGTATAGACCATTTTGAAAATATACTTTTGTAATCTAAGCATCATTCTTCATAGCCTTGCTGGAGAGGTATGCATAGGCTTTTTTAAAATGGTGATTAGAGGTTGATGATCAGTTTCTGTTTGGATAGCTTGGCCTTAAATATAACCATGGAACTTCGAACGTGCAAACACAATTGCCAAAAGTTCCCTCTCAATTTGAGCATACTGCA
This sequence comes from Protopterus annectens, assembly GCF_019279795.1. Taxonomy (NCBI): domain Eukaryota; kingdom Metazoa; phylum Chordata; order Ceratodontiformes; family Protopteridae; genus Protopterus; species Protopterus annectens. The sequence continues at coordinate 141,675,949 of NC_056728.1, forward strand.
TCTCAGTTTGGGTAAGAGTTTTAGATGCATAGGCAACAGGTCTGCCCTCTTGAATAATAACTACACCAAGACTGAACTTTGAAGTATCACAGAAAAGAACTACTGGTTTGTGGAAATCATAGTATCTTAATGTAAATGGGTTGGCAACATGCTGTTTGAGGTTATCAAATGCTCTCTGGTGTTGTTCTAACCATGACCAGGCAACATTTTTACATGTCAGCTCTTTTAAATGTGCTGATAACTCACTAAAGTCAGGGAGAAATTTGCCCATATAGTTAACCATACCAAGAAAAGGTTTGGATATTGTCTGGGGCTGGCATTGCAAGATTTGTTGCTTGCTTAGAAGGATCTGATCATAAGCCTGTACTGGTAAATAAATGACTACATAAGTAACTTCTGGTAGTCTGGATTTACATTTCAGAGAACTGAGCTTTAAGTTCACGCGCTCTGTCCGGAACTTTCCTGAGGTTTCTGTCATGCTCTGCTTCACCATTGCCTCCACCCTGTAAATCATCAACTATTACATCACACGGATAGACCGAAAACATTTGCTCCATGGCACACTGAAAGACTTCACTGGCAGAATGTATTCTGAATGGCATCCTGAGGAATCTGCATCTACCAGATGGGGTACTGAATGTAGTCAGTAGTGAAGATTTGTGATCAAGCATCACATGCCAAAAAGAACTATTTGCATTTAAGACAGAAAAAACAGTGGCATTTGGCATGAGGGCAGCAACCTCCTTGACTGCACACATAGGATGATGAGGTCTTTTTAATGCCTTGTCCAAGTCTCTTGGCTCAATGCCTATTCTGATTTCATCTGAAGTTTTGTTATGAGCAGCTACCATGGAAGACACCCACTCATTTGGTTCTGTGACTGGACAAACCACACCTTATTGCACCATTTTGTCTAACTGGACTTTGACTTTGCCCTGCATAGTTATTGGAACTCTCCTTGCTGGTCTGACCACTGGATTGACCTCTGTGTCTTCTTTTATGGAGTACACAGCTGGAAGTTTGCCTAACTTGTTGTCAAAAATATCAGCATACTCTGAGAACATAGCATCAGTAAAGCTGGAACTGGGACATGTACTTACATGATGTACTTCTTTGGTAAAAGAAAGCAGTTTCATTCTCAGACTGTCTCTGAGACCCATTAATGACTGCACAGGTTTTTGGACAACATAAAATTGCAAACTGTAACTGTTCCTAGCTGAATAGCATGAAAGCATTACTGAGTCTTCTGTTTGAATCTCTTCACCTCCATAAGCAACAAGCTTCGCACAATTGGCCAAATTAAGTTGCTCACCATTTCTCACTAGCAAATGTTTCTGCTGACATCACATTACACTTTGACCTAGTGTCTACTTTGAGCTCCATGGGCTTACCATTGATCAGGACAGTACAAAATACTTCATTTTTTGCCAATAAATCTACTGCATTAACATTTCCACTGACCACTGATACACCCTCTACATAGAAAGTAGGGTTGCAGCTTTCTATATGATCAACGTGCTTTTCTGAGTGAACTTTCTTAATAACTAAATGAGGTTTGTTTGATTTACAAAACTTTTGAAAGTGGTTCCATTTTTTACACTTGTGGCATTGTTGACCAAATGCTAAGCATTTCTCTCTTTTAGACTCATTTTTGGCACCACCAATTATGACAGTTAACAATAAGACTTGACTTGGGTTTTGCTGACTCACCCTTATACTGCACTGAGCATGTTCAGTTTGCGCTAGTCTTGGAACTTTCTAGAAAGTTAGTGTCCTCCCTGAAAAAACCTGCAGGGGTTGCAATTTCCATGTGCTTAGGTCTGCTTCTACTTTCTATGTGGTACATGCTGTCTTTACTTGCTCTAGACGCTGCTGAAACTAAGCTCTTATCACTTGTAAGCATACTTGTGTGCCTTTCTGTGAGCTCATGGATTTGACATATCTCTATGGCTTTGCTCAATTTTAAATTGCTGTCACAAAGCAAAATCTTTCTCACTGTAGCACTATTAACACCACAAACAAGCCTGTCCTTTAATAACTCATCTTTCAAGTCACCAAATCTGCACATTTTAGCCTTATATCTCAAGTTAGTGATATAAATTGCAAAAGTTTCACCTGGTCTTTGGTCTCATGTATAGAATAGGTGCCTCTCTAATGTAACAGTTGTCTTTGGGCTGCACATTTCTCTAAATTTACGTTTCAAGCACTCAGGATCCTCTCGTGTTTCAGCCGGTACAACAGTATGGTGGTCTCCCCCTCTCCTGCATACACTGCTGGTGCATATACAAATGAATGCTCTCTCTCAGTGGCCTCTGACTCAGCTAAGTTAAATAAAATGAATGCCCTTGTACATGCATCTTTGTCAGAAAAGCTGCTTGTATGAAAATATTGTATTCCCGCTCAAATACTCTCCAATTCTCTGCAATATTATGATCAAACACAAGTGGACTGGGGCTGCAAAATGCCTCTGCCATATCAACACACAGTAGTGAAGGTGCTTGCAATCATATATAAAGATACACACATAAATATATGCCAGAATGTTATGCCAGAACTTGTAATTATGCCCAATAGCACAAAAACTCTTTGAAATAACTGCACTTTGCCAAATAAGTATCTGTAGCACAAGAATACTTTGAAATCACTGTACTTTGTGATACCGCACCTTATCAGCATAAGAAATACTTTGAAATGACTGTACTTTGCAAATAAACTGTACACAACAAAAGAAGCTCAGAGTAAGAAACACTTTGAAATTAATGCACTTTGCAAATAAACTGTACACAGCACAAGAACCTTTCAAAATGGCTGCACTTTGTGAGATAACTATGAACAGTGTAAGAAACATTTGACTGCACCTTGCAATGTAACTGTAATTTACACACAGCAAACTCTTTGAAATAATTGCACCGTAATAAAGCACACACTCTGCAAACACTTTGCACACTCTGAAATACTTTGAACAACTCTAAGTATGCTTTGAATGGCTTTGGCCAATGTGAAATAGTAGTTTATGCCCAAAACATGGTCTTTTACTAAAAAAACATGCAGTCGCCTTGCTCTTTAAGCTTATTTTGCCTTTTTATTGTACTTGTTATGCCCATTTAATCTCTTTTCTTGCTCATTATACTTTTTGTGCCCATTTTACTTTAAACATGCTGATTATGCAAACCAAAGGTAATTCTGAGCCCCATATGGATGCATGTTGTGCTTTTTGTTTGATTAATAATGCATTTTGTGGCTATGAATGCTCCACTTCATTTTCTTTGCAAAATAATTTGTGCAAGTTCTGGTTACCTTTAGTTCATTCTGGCCCTTTTTGATTGTTTGAGGACTGTTATCACCCAATCTGCTCACTCTAACTTCACCTTCAACTCTGCACTTCATGGCTTGAAGAAGTTGCACTCTCAATCCTAGTTCTGACACCATGTCACTTGTCTGGTCAGGATAAAACCGATGAACAGTTGTGGGTTCAGTTCAAGCAGCTTTATTACACACACACACACATCAGGAATGAGGCTTTGTAACTTAAACTTAAATAAACTAATAAACAGACTTACTACCACACTCATACATGTTAACACTCTAGCTGTTCTCTCAAAATGGCAGTGCTGCCTGCACTGCTCACTATTTATATGCATGTGCTTACATTTAAAAATGCTTCTTAACATTACATACACATGCTCTGTTGTACACATAGTATGAAAGTATGAAGATGTCATCAAAAGTTGTCTCTGGGCATGTATCCAGAAGAGTGTTCAATCTCCCTCTGTGCAGCTGCCCCCCCCCCCACCATGGCATTTCCCAACTTTTTCTTGTGCTATATCAGAAAGCTTTGAACATCTCTGATAACATAACATTGCTTCAGGCAATACATTCTAGATGCTATATTATATTCTTTTTGATGTACAGTTGCATCAAGTCCAAAATGAAAACCCCCGCCCCATGCAGCAATCCATGACCTCATATTTGCTGCTCTTCCTTTTCAGATCTACATTTTGCTTTCCACCAAACAGTGTGGCATGCCCAAATCATCTTTTTGCTTCTCTTTTAAAATATACATTACCCATTTTCCAGGTCATGTTTCTTACATTGATTTGTTGTGTGTGTTCAACATTTTGTTAACCATCCACTTCACATCATTTTTTGGCCTTAATTGCATTCACATTGCATGGTCTGTAGACCTTTGCACAGTCCTGCATGAGTGGTTTAATTACTTCTCTGTGCAAAGGAGAGATGATTTCAGTATGTCTGGATTTCAGACAACCCACTGGCCTTCAAGGCTAGTCTTTAGTCCAGCATTAGAGAGTATAACTGAAATTAGGGCTCTTTATCACCCCTAAATTCTTCAACTCATCTAACTGTCTTAGGAATAACCCACCAATGGTCTATGCTTTATATATGTCCTCATACTTTTGAAGGGTCTTACTAAGCTTACAGAGAAGGAGACCATCAAGATGCTAGGTAGATTCCCCCACACATCCTAGGTGAAAAGTTGCAATTACCCCTACAGTCATCCAGACTGGTTTTATAGGCCACCATGAAAGAAATATGCTTTATATGTTGATGCCACACCATTTTTGCAGAATGGATGCTTGCTGTTGGCTCTGTTTAGGTGGACTTGAAAGAGTGCTAGATCATTCGTAGGTTTGAAAGCTAAGCATAGATCACCCCTCAGGATCTTGTACAGCATTGAATAATAGGGCTTCTAGTCTAACAGAGTAATTAATGGACCTAAGCTCTGAGATATTTTTGTTGAGGAAAATGTTGAGATCTCGTGAGTTGTCTTAGTGCTCACCAAGATACATACAGATGGGAGAATTATATTCATAGATGGGCCTAATATGGAAAGAAGGAATAAAGTATAACTTTAACTGTGTTGGACCTTTAGGAGAGACCATGAAGGATGTGCTGTGCAATGTAGAATGATCTTCTAATAATGATAAAGATGAGGTGGTCAAAAGAGATTTTATTATTAAAATAGGCACCAAAGTACTCTACTGAGCAGTGGCTGCTAGATAACCATCTTGCTCTTAATGCAACCAAAACTAAACTTATGTTATTCACCACCTCTAAAACCTCCTCACTAGATAAGCACTCATTCATAATCACCAGCAAAAACAATATTCCCCTAGAAATAGTCTCTGACACTAAACTACTAGGAGTACTCATAGATGATCAACTAAAATTTGACAAACATTTACAAGTAAATATCAAAAAAACCCACAAAATACTTGGTATACTATATCGCCATAATCATTATATCTCTCCTTCCACCAGGCACATACTAGCCAATACTTATCCTATTCCTCCTATACGGTGCATCTATCCTCACCAACCTGCAATACTCCCTCAAAACAAAACTCTCTTCTTGCTATAATGGGTCTATATTATAACATCGAAGTCTTAAAACTTTGAATGTTATAATATCGAACCCTATGCACTGAATGCTGAAAATAGTGAAGCTGCAGAATATCGAATACTGTCCTAGAGAAAGTATTTGGTGGGCTGTTTCTACACCTTCGCTATTTTCTCAACTGTGGAGCGAAGGTTACAGACTAGGTTAAGGTAAGTGTGCGAGCAGATCGGGTTGAGGTGAGTGTGTGATAGTTAGGGACCTTAGGGTTAGGGAGCGGGTAAGGTGAGTGTGTGATAGGGACCTTGGGGTTAGGGAGCGGGTAAGGTGAGTGTGCGATAGGGACTTTAGGATTAGTGAGCGGGTAAGGTGAGTGTGCGATAGTTAGGGACCTTAGGGTTGGAGAGCAGGTAAGGTGAGTGTGCGGTAGTTTCGGACCTTATGGTTAGGTTTGGGTTAAGGTAAGTGGATAGCTAGTAGTGTATGTATGGTTTAGTGTAGGGTTTTGTGAAGTGTATGCGTGTGGATTATTTATTTTGGTGTGCTTGTGTTGTGTGTATGTTTGCCGGAACAGCAAATTGTTTCCCTGGGAAAAAATTCGCTATTCTGAGTGTTAGATGTTATAGTCTTTCGATCAAAATGGTTCGATATTATAACATTCAAAGTTTTAAGACTTCGGTGTTATAATATAGACCCGCTATAACAAGATATCAAAATTTGTGGCAGGTCACAGAGCCATTTCTCACCATTGTAATTCTCTTCACCAACTAAACTGGCTTGAGCTAACTAACCTCCTCACTTATACCCAACTCATCCAAGCATACAAACTCATATACAACCCCTCTCTTTGTCCCTCCCTAGCCACTACCTTTGAAATGTATGAACCAGAATGACTTCTAAGAGCTAATTCCCAAAATCTAAGTAAATTGCACAAACTCACATGTCCAACTGGGAATCACCTAATGTTCTTCTCTCTTGCACGCCTCTACCATCCCCTATCCGCATCACCAGCAGTCTCTTCTCATTCAAAACTAGCTGCACTCACACCTGACTTCACATTGGAAGTGCTCCTGTTCCCATCCTACCTAATTCTTCTAATACCACTTCCTACTCTCCTAGAACTAAATATGCCATCACTGCCTCCTATAGTTCCACAGCTCTAGTGAACTATTTGACCAACTACTTAACAGTTACCCTATGCTGCTACTTTTGCAAAAGTGTTTTTTATTACTGTTTAATGAACTATACTGATGCATTATATCATCGTTAACCTTTTCTTTTCATATTTACTTTGTATTCCTATGAGATAATCTGTAATGTATATGAACTTGTATCTTTCTAGAGCTTTTCTCCCCAGGACTCCATTGAAAACGGGATCCTTGTGGCCCAATGGACTATCCTGGCAAACAAACTGCAAATAATAATAATAATAATAATAATAATAATAATAATAATAATAATAAGTACCGGATGACTGTGTCAGATTTAAACTAAATGTTATTTATATGCTGTAATGCTAAACTTGCCAAAGGAAACTATGCAGCATTTCTTGACATTAAGGAAATGCACATGATTTGTACACCAAGGATTTGTTTAGTTTAAGTATCAGAATGGGATTAGGAAACCACCCCTAATTTGCAAATCATTAGCAAACCTGCACTTCAACAGAGAGCAAAAAATCCATAGATAAAACAACAAAGGCCAGAAGGAGTCCTTGAAGGCTTTTTGAGCTGAAGCACTAGAGTGATTTAGTGGATTTGTGCAATAAATAATTTTTACTGGTTCTTCCTGCCTTCATTGTTTTATCATTAGCAAACCTGGTTAGTCATCATCCCTTGATATCAGTTTTCTTGTCACAGAAATATGTACCAAAAAGGAGAATGTCCAGGACAGAATCATAAGGGACACTGCTGGCGACATTTACTCTAGCAAATACCCGTTACCTTAATCGTATGAGTTCCATCAGGCAGGCAATTAGCAACCCCACAAAATATATAAGAGTTTATAGTGAGGTGGAAATTATTTGAATAATCTCAGCATAAGGGAATGTTTCAAAGGGCTTGCCAAGGTTCTGAAAGACCATATAGACTGCATGGCTTTATCCATGCCCTTGTTAACCCTTCTGAAGAAACTAACAAGGGTGAACAGGCATAATAGACTTTTTATGAAGCTGAACGGGTGTGTATCCGAGGATATAAGGTTTATTGAAGAGAAGTTCCACCCCATGGGTTTAGTATTAAATTTACAATTATGTTTATATCATATGAGTACATATGCCTCAATATATCCATCAGTAAAACTCTGAGGAATAGGCAGCAGTCTCAGATACAAGGTCGAGTGGGTTGGTTTTCTCACTACCATCTTCTATTAGCACAAGTTTTCATTGTCTTTATATTTTTTCTTTAATGCTATGTCACAGCTCTTCCTGTGTCACCATTTCTTTCCATCCCTCTATATTATTTATTTAGCGAGATTGTCAACTGAATATATTCCTTACTAAATCTATATCTGACTTTGTGTACTATATCTCAGCATTATTTCAGGGATTATAAACCTCGCTCTGGCATGATCACTCTTAGCTGAGGCTGTCTCACTTCCTTTATCCTCACTTCTTTGGTTAGAAAATGCAGCTTTATCAACTACCTAGTCTAGTGACCACTTGACCACTTCTTATCCTATATGTTGCGGTCATGTTAAAAGCAGCCATGTCACTCTCCTTCAGGTGAGACACTAAACTTAGGCTGTGTTTGCCTGGAAGCTCAACTGGATGCAAAATAATCTCACAGCACCTACCTAAAAGGGTAGGGGAAAATTCCCCAATGCCCTGGCCAAATTTTCCCTAATAGTATAAATATCACCTTAGGCCTCCACTGAAAAGAGGCTACTCGCCTAGTAGGACTAACCTGATCAACAAAGAAAAAATAAAATAAATAAATAAATAAAGCCAAAGTAAATAATAATTTTGTCTGTAAAATGCCCACTGAAAACTGTATTTTTCTAAAAATAACACCAATTCTGTGCATTTTTGGGGCAAAGCATTCACCTTCCAGTAGGCTATACCACCCATATGTCACTAATTATTATGATGAACTCCATGGTCACTGCAGTTTGAAGGAAAAGACAAATCTAAAACTCCTGTTCCCTCCCCAGCTTCCTGAAATTACACCAGACGTTTGACTGGTGACCAAGATGACCATGTCATGGTGTGACTCTCCTGATAAGTGATGCACATGCTTGTGAGTCTGGTATAGCCTTATTGTGAATTACACATCACGGTTTTGCCTGTTATGCCCTCATGTTAACTTCCAGTGAGCTCCGTATGACAGGTCTGGTTTCTGATAGCAGGTCTGTACTGGGGGATCACATGGATGCATTTTACATGCAATGCTCCCTGCGCAATGCACCTGCATGTGAGATTTCCAGCACTGAGATAACCTGTAGCTTAATAAGTCTAAATAGTGTTTATAATCCTCCAGTGCCCTCTGTTACCATCATAAATTAGATGTTTGCTTAAGATTCTTATTTTTAGGCTGGTCTCTCTTTTGATAAGAATGAGCATGGGATCAGTTTCCTAGACGTTGGTTGTTAAACTTCTAAACAGAGCATTTGTTTCTAGGGAAAGCTTGGCTCTGGTGCCTACTAGTGTTACAGCCCTATACTGATGCACAGACATCCAGTCTGTATGTTACATGCTAAACATGATGCAACTGTTCTGCAGATTAGCATGTGTGTACTTAACCAGTTTTACACACGTATGGTAACCTCAGTCCATAATATAGTCCTAAAAAATGTTCACACCCTGACTTTGAACTGTTTATACAAATGCACTTATTCTCCTTACTAAGCTAGTAAAAAAATATATCTTGTATACAAGAATAAGGCTATGATTTATTAGCAGTCAAGCTGGCATCGAGTTCTGTTTTTAATCTTACTTCAGTCTCTCTTGCATCTTAGTTTGTTATGCTTCTCTCAGTTATTTTTTCCATGACTAGGTGTGCTGTCAAAAATAGCTCCTGTTTGTATTTTGCTAAGTTTAAAATAATTGTGTCTGTTCTGTGTGGTATCAGCATGCTCTGGAGAGTACCTGAAAATGATTCCTGTGACAAGTGTACCTTCTCATTTAATGAACTGTAATGAATTATAAACAAATGATCATCTATTTAAGAACACCAGCTTATCTTAAATTGCTGTAATAAATAAGAGATCATTTACATAGTTTCAATTCCACAGGAATGCCTCGCAAACATATTTGAAGTGTAAAAATGTCCTGTGTCTTATGCCAGCAAATTAGTAATCACTAACCCCCAGTGAATTTGACGTAGAAAAAGCAATTGTAAGAGACAGAATGTTCTCTTTGGTACTGTGGGCACGCAACTTAAATGACACAAGATCATGAAAATTCTATCCCAATTGCATCATATATTCTCTTCTTGATGATATTACATATTATTTTCCTAAAAATGAAAGTCACAAAAAAGACATTATTGAAATATTTTGCACAGTTAAACTGGCTTGTGTTTAGTGAGTCACTGTAATATATACAGGCAGTCTTTTATCTGTCCTTTGTGGTAAGAAGCTATGAATAATGCACGCAGCAAAGGACACAGATGTGACACAGTGCAATGACTGTAAAGTGATAAGAATCACAGCTATCTAGATAATACAGGTGCTACATCACCTACAACTTGTCCTCATTACCTGAGAAAGGTGTAGAGGTCACATGTTGTCCGGCTGAGATGATGGGGCTAAACAGAGTTACAGAACTCTTCCCTTCTGTTTGGAATCTAAGTAATTTCATACATCTTCAGTGTTACTTATATGAATAAGTTACTAATGCTTGTTTTGTGTAGTTTTATTACAATGTATTTGTCTTGAATTTCTTTTATTGTATTGACATTTAAAAGGTTTTACCCAGCATTGTATACTACAGCTGAAAAAATTAATAAGTTTAGGAATGCAACTGGTATATAATAAATTTGTATATCCTGTTTCTTTCATATTTATTTAATGATACTTTTGAAACTTGGAATCTAAATAAAATATAAGACCTTATGCCAGCCCACTGTCATGCAGTATTTTACACTGGTATCACAAGGCATTTATTTCTCTGTTTTGAATAATTCAACGGGGGTGCCTTCTGTTTTGAATTTGCATGTGTTGTCATTGGGATTTGCAGGTCTCTCCAATATTCAAGAGATATTAGCATATGAACTGGTAATGCTAAGTAGGATTTATGTGTGTATACTTTGTGTGAGGGGATGAGTGTCGTGTCCTGCAATGCACTGCTATTTCATCTGCGGTTTGCATCGGCCATGGGCCATTTCCACAAACTGGAACCAAATACAACACCAAAAACACCCAAGGGGATGGTAGAAACCACTGGAACCAGACAGCACTGCTGCTAACAGTCAGAAATGAAGTGAGCCACAGAGCTACAATGAGAAAATGTAGCTGGAAACTTTAATAACAAATATTCACTGTTACTGTGGACTTTCTTCCCATTAAGGGACATCATCACAACTGTTGGATGTCATAAAATACCCAGTATAAATACAATCATTTTTTGTCATGTGACACAAAAATTGACCAATAACACAAAAAAAGCAGATATCAAATGGTAATAGCACTCTTAACTATTGCTTAAAAGTAGTATTCAAATCAATATTAAAAACATATAAGCATATATATGTGCAACTGTATATTGTTTTAATTTTAACACTGATGAAATCAAGCATGTTTCATTCAATCCAGGTTTTCAAAAGCAATTAATTTTAACTGCCGTATCAATTCAGATTTAAATAAATGTTCATCAACTATTATCCCCCTCATTTCTTTCTTAACCTGATCTAACACTGTAAATTTAAAAACATGTAAGGGATGTCTAAAATGTGCCTAAAAGGGTATTTGTATTTTTGCTTTTTTTTATTTCAAGTAGGTGTTTATATATTCTATCTTTTAACTTCCTAGAGGTTTTCCTGACATAGAAAGCTGAACAATGCAACTAGCCAGTTAAACAAATTGGGTTGAGTCACAGTTAAAATACCCATTGATGCTGTATTTGATACCTCTAACCATACTTTCACCTACTAGAATATGTTTGCAATAAGAACAACATCCACACTTGGCCATCCCCTTTTTTTACATGTTCTCTTCTTGTCTTTTTCTCCAAAAGTACTTTAAAGGACCCATCCTTGTTAAATACAACCAAAGGCCCGTTCACCAAAACTTTCATTATTTTAAAACTGGAAGACAAAATACACCAGTCGTTCTTAATATGATCGAAAATGTCAGCACGATCTATAGAAAAAGCAACGATAAAAGTCACGGTGTGATTACTGTCTACCATTTCCTCCCCATGAACCATAGGGACAGCAGGTAAAATATTATCTACATCCTCTTCATTCAAATTATTCACAAAACTGTTCCTGTTTAAACAGCTGCAGTTAGAAAATAGTTGCCTGTTAGAGAATGTAGCCGCAAATCAAATTTCCAAAGGACTCTGCTTTTGGAAATTTCCAAATGGAGTTAAGAAGGGAACTGAATTTTATTTGGACTTAACATCTTTAATAAAGCAGAATGTGTAGTTAGGAGGCTAATGGCTAAACAGAATGATCTTCAAATTGAATCCTTGTCCAATGAACTAGACATTCTCAATGCAAGTATAACTAATGATATATTGTTTGAGCATTGTGAAACAAATTACTCAAACAGATTTTCTAAGGTGGATAATGTATGTGAAATTATTTTGAAACTTAATCCAGATGCACCCCTTGCTAATTATGTATACTTACTCTGGATTGCACAATCACCAGGGAAAGTGGAAAGGGAATAGTCTTTACACTATCATACCAAAAAATCACTACTCCAAAAAAAAAGAGATTTATAACAAAACAAGACCATGTTCCTCAGAATATCAGTGCAATTTGTTAAAGACTTAGTTTTTACTCTTTGAAGGCCTTGGGCTGAAATGCTAAGTCTTTAAAAAGTTGCACGGATATTCTCTGGAATGTGGTCTTGTTGTATTGTCACTCTCACACACCTGTCAACCATCTGCTGTTGACCTAATAGGTATCAGTGTTGTTGTTTGTTCAACAAGCAGCCCTAAACACAAATTCTTGGTCTTGTTTGGGTATCCCTTGAAATGGAACCATTTGAGAAGCTAGGATCTATAGGGTTGCTGACTGAGATGGGTTGCTTTAAACACCAGTGATTTTCTGAAGAATTACCTGTTAGTTTGATGATAGCCATTTCTAGAGATGATTAAGAGAATCTTGCAAATGTTGCTGAATTATTTTTGTATACTTTCTGGGAGGTACTAATACGAGGTCATTTGCATAAAGTGGTATATGGGTAAGTTATCAATGTATTGAGAGAAATCTTGGCATTGAGAACAGAACGAATTGGTAATTGTGTTTAGAACTACTTTACTCGTTCATCTTCTATGGAAAGGCTTGATAATATATTGTAAGTAATGCATGATTAACACTATCAAAGCCTGTTCTGAGATCACTAAAAAGATCACTGTTGCTTTATCTCTATGTTCAAATTTAGCGTCTATTACAGAAAAAAACAGTATATTGTATCAGTGTCAAACTTCTGCCAGTTATATTTTGTTGAGAACTTTAGTGAGTTTTTTAATTCACTTTTCTTGAATTTTGGCTATGTGTCTTTGTTTAGCTATAGATCTGAAATGTGCTAGTTGTGTGGGGTCAGCTCATTTAGTTAATGGTGTAATACTTGTGTTTTCCACAGTGTATACGACCTGTGGACATAAAGGAGAGATTAAATGTGTGAGTTGACAGCTCAGTGATGTGGAGTACAACTCCATTGTAGAAAATAACAATACACATCTACATCTGAGGATGTGCCTTGTCTTCATCTTCATATTGCACAGTGAAGTACCTCAAAACAGTAGGTTAGAACAGGAAGAGCAAATTGGTTTATAGCTTAACTTTGTTCTTTAGATGTCAAGGCTGTTTTCAGTATTAATTTTAGTCTTCTGAAATATTTCTTATTGAGTTTTGCTCCCATTTATTTATGTATTGCCGTTCCATCATCAATTGTCAAATATTTATACACTCCCTCCTACTGAAGTTCTTTTATTTCACGTTCCTGTCCCAGACTGATATTTTCTTGGTGCTGCATCTCTCCAGATTTAAAAGCTGCTTTTGCACATTTATCAAGACCAAATGACATTTTTATATCAGCTGAGAATGTTTTGACCACTTCCAGTTGTGCTTTCATCTCCTCATCTGATGAACTATACAGTTTTAAATCATCCACAAAAAGAAGACAAGATGTTTTTACATTTTGTTGTTTTCTGGAAGCAAAATTGTAACCATGATTTAATCTGTTAAGTAGACAGCTGAATAGGTTAAGGGCAAGACAAAAGAACAGCAGTGACTGTCACCCTGGAATATCCCCCTTTGAATTTATATACCTGGGATAATAATTTTTCCTTTACCATGGCTTAACTGCAAAGTAGTTTATTTCTGTTTCATGGTCATTATAATGTAATTGATCAATGTAGGGTGTATCTTATATTTATTTATTTAGTTGACATTTGTTGACTGGGATATTCAGACTGAGCAAGAGCCCTTTTTCAGTGGAGGCCTGGGAAGAAAAGCTCCACAGTACAACTTAGCAACAAAAATTACAAGATTAAGGTAGAGTTTAGTAAAAAAAAATATAAAAAAAATATATATATATATATATATATATATATATATATATATATATAGTATTTTTAGCATTACAATATTAATGTAGGCACATTGACATTTTTATACTACTGTATAACTTTTTCTATGACAATGAAAATTTGATTCAATCAGCTGACTGCTGCTAGAGATCACATGATTCTCAAGTTATATTATATAAGTTTTTTTAACTCATTTGGGTTTAGTCTGATGAGCGGATGGTAGAGATCAAAAGCACTTACTAATTTAATAAAAAACTTTGTTTGTTGTTGGATTAGCTGTTGACTGATACTTATGCTGCTTGCTGTTGTTTTTGATTTTTTACACATGACCGCCTATCATGCTTGTTGATTATATATATATATATATATATATATATATATATATACACATACATCTGTAAGCACTCCTTTATCCATGAATGTAAGCTGCTGTCAAATGCTTTTTGTAATCTATCCATACCATACTTAAGATTCTTTCTTTTTTTACAATTCTCCATATGACTTCATTTAGTAACAAATGATCCTTTGTTCTTTTTTTCCTTACCCTTTTGTTCTATTGTCATGATTCTGTTTTCTTCTAAGTAACTATAAACTCTGTCAGCATCAGTTCCAGTATATAGTTTATACATTGTCTATAGTTTTTATCATAGCTTGCGGGTTCACTCTTAAGGAAGAGTATTCTTTTCTTGATGTTAACCAGACTGGTGTCTGTTTAGGGTGCGTATATAAGTAGTTCTTTTTTAGAGCTAAATATTCATATAAAAATGTAAATACTTTTAGGTAGAAATTAGGTACTACATCTGGACCCAGGGTTTTCCATTTAGGAGCTTTTCTTAACCTTTCTTCAATTTCTCTGGATTTTACTTCATGTCATTTCATATCCTGTGCACATTTTGTATAAATTGCTACTGTTTCTTTTACTACTTCTATTCTTTCAGCATCTTTGCTATGTTCCAAAGGGTTTTTATAGATATTCCTCCAATATCTATTTCTTCTTTTTTGGTGGTGTTTCTATTCCTTTTACTTTGTTTCCCAATTCTCTATAAAACTTTTTAGGGTCATCAATGAATTGCTTATTTTGTACTTTTCCTTTATATTTATCTGTACATCTTCTAAGTTTTTCTGCCTGTGCTAATATATTTAGTTTATTATTTGCAATAGTGTACAATGTTGTTATACTGTGCGCTGCTTTTAAAGTGTTTATCTTTCTAAGCATTTTTGTTGATCTGTTCCCTCTTCTATACTTAATTGCTTTATAGTTTTCTCTGTTTGATACTTCCATGATGGCATTTGATTTCTCCCCTTCCTTTCCCCTTACTGCCCTGTATTTTTGTGGTAAGACCTTTTCTGTTATTAATTTAGCTGCACAGTAATATATCCTATTTACTTTTGCTATATCACTTGAATTTTTGTTAATAATGTTAATTACTCTGTTCATTTGTTTTATCACATGTCTAGCATTTTAGGTCTTATTGACGTTTTGTAGTCTAGTTCTTTCATTGATCTTAATATGTCCATCCTTCTCTATTAAATGAAGCAACTCTTTCTTTACATCATTTTTTTTTCTAAACTGAGGGCACATTCTTTATTCTCTGTTTTCTGCAGGCATTTTACAGAAAGTTCTAGAATATCATCTTCTGACATATTCTTTTTGGCTACATCCTCTGTCAACAGTTGCTCTTTCATACGGGATCTCACAGGCATGTCACTTCACAACATTGATTGTGCCAGAGTTGCCACTGTTTCCTGCTGCTTGCCTTGCTGTGCCATTCCAACAGAAATTTTGTACTGGTTTCCTACTGAAGGCTCCAATGTATCGTCCTGTGGCAAATGATCACATGCTTCACATTTCACCTGTTTCTCCTTAATTTGGGGACTCACTGTTGTATCATGATGTGATGTTACCAGAGTTGGATTTTCCACACTAAAGCCTTCACTTCACAGGAAATCCATAACTTTAGTTTTTATTTCTTTAATTTCT
Source organism: Protopterus annectens (assembly GCF_019279795.1). Taxonomy (NCBI): domain Eukaryota; kingdom Metazoa; phylum Chordata; order Ceratodontiformes; family Protopteridae; genus Protopterus; species Protopterus annectens. The sequence continues at coordinate 141,691,987 of NC_056728.1, forward strand.
CCATTACTAAGCATCTTTTCTACTTCCCCACTTTATTTTTTTATTTTTGCATTGTGAAATTTTCCATGTTCAGATGCCTTTGCCTTTATTTTGCTTCAAAAACATGTCTATATTGCTTTTTATGAAAATGTTATGTTAATGAACACAAATTAGGATTTGAAGCTTTTGACAGTTTTTCTTGTGTATGTATTTTCTTTCCTCTAGTTTATCTGTTAAACTTGTTGAATATCTTCTATCCACAATGTATGGGCTTCTTTCATACTAGTAACAATGCGTAATTTCTTTCTTATCCTCAGTAGTCTACTCTATCCTCTTTTTTGTTTTTTGCTTTGTGTGGACTACTATTTCCTTCTACAACAGGGAAGCGATCCTCCCTGAGCCTGGCCTAACAAACTTGTAGGAATGTTTCCGTGTCTTGAGAATTCTACGCTGTTATATTTTTCCAGTCCGGGTACCAGTGTTCCTACTAGGACTGGGCACTTTTTATCCTGAGACTTGTGCACCCAGCTATCCTTTTTTTATTTTTAACCTACCTATCTCCATGATATATGCTGCATAAGATACTGTCTATATATAAGTGTTGCAATGGTGAGATTTTGTAGAAACAGCAACCACCTCATGAAGGTACTCACCAAGACTTGAAGATAAATTAATTTCCAGCAAAACTACTCTCATTTTCTTGCTGATTTTATCATCTGTCCATTCTGAGTGCTGTTTGAGCCAGCTGATTTTGTGTAAATTGTTGTTCTTGCCAAACATTGAAGGTTTTAGTATATTAAATAGTCGGTACTTTTCCGTTAAACCCCTACCACGTCACGCTGCTGTGTTTTGCCGCTAATCCTTAACAAGAAAGAAAAAATCAAAAAAATTAAATCTGCAATATGTTAGAAATGGTTTACTAGTAGGAGTCACTGTGCACTATGAAATATTGGAGCAAACACTTGCTCTCTCCAAGCAGAAAACAATATGAATGCACAGGAGGGAAGTTCCTATGCATCTGCATACAGGAAATTAGCTTTTTTGTGTTACAGCTAAAATATAATTTCTTAAATGTGTTTATTCAGAATGCCTCTAAACTGTTCCTAATTTTATAAAATGTATCTGATTTTACCTTATATATTTCCTATCCCTCAGAAAAATTGTTGATTTTTGTGCATATCCTCAAGGATTACAGTCAGTAATACCAACCATCCATTTAGAGTTTTATACTCCTAACTTTTAGAAAAAGCATGTTTATGGAAAACCTGTTCCATTAACTTTTAAGTGGATTGTAGTGCTACATAAAATTGTCCGTGATGAAGTATGGCTTTTGTCCCCTACTTTTATTTTTGTCTTTGCCAAAAATTCTTGATCAAAGAACTTGAGTGGTATGTTATACAGTGACCATTTGATACCATCAAAATTAAATTTGAGGCATCTCAACAGCAACATAAAGCATTTTTTTAATTATTTTCGTATTGGTACACGGGACTCTTCACCGTGTAGTTTTTCTTTTTAAAATGTTTGTAATAGCATCCGACACAATTCTTCTGGATCTCGCTTACCCATCTGCATCCCCAGATTTATTTTCCAGGACATGACATGCAGAAATTTGGGGAAGAGAGTAATACATTTAGCCGCATTTTATCCCATACACTGTTTGAAATTTCACCCTTGCATACTGCAAGACTGAGTAAATGCACCGAGACAGTACAGTACAATATGTTGTTTATTAGGGCAGATGGTAACAAGGGATTTAGAAACACATACATCTTAGAAAACTATACCTGAAACACTGAACACAAACGATAATTAAAACCTGACAGCACTGCGGCCAGTCTTAATTTTGGTAACACACACACACACACACACACACACACACACACACACACACACACACACACACACACACACACACACACACTGACACACACACACACACACACACACACACACACACACACACACACACACACACACACACACACACACACACACACACACCAGTTATTTGACCAAAAAAAAAAAAAACCTTTTTACTTAAGCATACGGCCTTCCAAAGATGCAGACAAATTTCTTGGGTGCTGGCAAGCAGGAAAGAGGAGAAACTAAAGACCGAGATAAGTGCGACGATATAGCAGCAAAACACAGCAGCGCAAAGTGATAGGGGTTTAACAGAAAAGTACCAAATAGTCTGATGATTAATTACATTTTTCCCATAATTTCCGTCTTGTTTATGATTTTCATGATTTTTTTAAACTCGTTAGTTAGCCATGGAACCTTTGTCATTTGAATCTTTTTTTTTCCAACTTCCACCTTTCTACTTAACTGAGTCCCATGGCCCTGCTGTCAGTGCCCAATTAGCTCATTCATTTTTTTTCTTCAGAGCTGAGCGTGAGCTCATGAATATCTTTTCAATCCCATATTCCCTGGGATAAAGTTAGCTCCCCAGCTTCCCCTGATCAGATTGAAGGTTTGGCTTTTACCCTCACTCAGGTTGAGTTTGCTGGTTGATCCCTCACTGAGATGCAAAGGTCAGGTGGTAGGGAGCAGTTCAGTCAATGTGTCAAGTGGCGTTCTCCTCCTGGCACTCCTAACTCCCACTCAACAGTATTCCAGAGGTCCACAGTTGCTACCCAGCTTCCTGAGGAAACACTCTCACCTCCATGAGTGTGTTATCCATGGCTACAATGAATTCAGTGCATGAGCAAACTCTCTGTAGGTCTTATCTTAGTGGGTGGAATGTTTAGAGCTGCCAGTAAGAGCCATCTAAGCAGAGGGCCAGAGCTGCCTTAAACTATCCTAAGAAAGAATCATAGAAACTGCTCTCAAAAACTATAAGCCAATCCAGTGTAACAGTGCAAACCTGAAAGTGTACCCCTGTAAATGTTAGAGTTCCAGAAAGCCAACTGATGGAGCTCAGCATGCATTTCTATGATTCATATTTTGATCTCAATACATTTCCATCATAATAGATGAATCCTCAAGGTTGTGCTGCAAAACTGATGATACCTGTGCTACCCAATACAGGTAAGCCAGAAGTGTATACATTTTCTGTGTTTGGAATAACAAAGGTAGTCAAGTCAGACAATTTAGCAGTGGCTAATTAAATTTTGTTTTCAAAATCATGGGATTTAATGCATGCAAATTCTTTTGCTGTGGTAAATGTTATGACAGGAAGGATTGTGGTGATTATCAACAAAGCTATATCCATCCTGATAGAATGAAATGACCTTTTTATCTTCACAATACTGACATGTTGCAGGAGGTCCGATCACCCTAGCAGAGGAAAGTCTCCATCAAACATCATGTTCACCTAGCACTTCAGTAGTGTCATTTCTGATACTTAAGAAGCTGTTGAAAAGGTTTGATCAGAAACCTCAGAAAGAGAAAGTGACAATAAGCAAAACTCCAGCATGAAGTTTTACAGAAACACCAGGTGAAGATCATTGTATAGCCTAGTTTAAGCACACAAAGAGAAATTATCCATGCTTAAAATGGCCCTCAAGGGCAGCCAGTCTTGTACTTACTTATAAAACTATGAACCTATGAGGACATAACCTGAAGAAGTGACAGGCTGTTCTGATTAAACAGTCCCACAGGAATAAATATATTTCATTGTACAACCCAGAACTTTTTGTGAAACAAGAACTAAAGGGTGTATAGGCATTGTTTTAAATAGGAAATTCACCACAACCAAATACTTCTGCCTTTTAAAACGTTTCTAGGAGAGTGATGGTTTTGAGAACATCTATGATCAATCATTTAATTGCTGCTATTAGTTGTTGCCAGGAAATGAACAAACTTTGGCTACAACACATGATGCTGAGTAAGACATTTAAAGAATGCTCCTTACTTTAATGACTATATTTGTTATGATGTGTCTTAACATTTTCAGTACATGGTTCAACATTTCTGGTACATTGCTGATTGCAGGTTTCTTTTTTGGAAAGATAAAAAAGCAAATTGACATGGTTTTATTTTACAGGTTTCAGCAAACAGTTCTCTAGCTCCATTTTAAAATGATTTGAGTTTAAGACTGTTGATTGTTCTATATAAAGTTGTTTTAGTGCATTGTTGGGAATTGTTAGCAAAAGTATTTATTCACAAAGCAGTTCAAGGTTGAATGATTGCTATTTGGGTACCTGAATCAGTGGAAAGACATTGGAAGAGTGGAGGTTTCACTGACCTCTGCTATGACTGCTAGACCAGATCGAATCTACACAAATACTTGTGCCAGTGGCATAAACGGATGAAGTCTGAGTACAGCCCAGATGACTCAAAGTCAATCCGCTGCTCAGGTGCTTGATGACAAAAGAGTGGATGGGCATGGGGGGTATGAATGCATCTGTAGAGACATAGCCTCACAGTTAATGCCTTATGGAGGCATTGCTCTCAACAGATCAGGGCTGTGGCTGAGTTGCCACAGACAGAGAGAGTGAGAGGATGATACACCATAAGGTCCATTTGATGTCTTTTCCTTGGATGGGATGGGTTTGCATAGAAGACGGGATCTTAGTTGCAAGAACACTCCTTGACAGCAGTGTAACTCTGCTCTAAGTTGCCTCAAGCTCCTCACTGGCTCTGAACATGGGTCAGAGATAATTTGGAGGAATCTAGTCAGATTTAGTAAACCTGGTAAATGAAATAGACCCTTGGAAGTAGTTAAAGGTCAACTGTGTGTTGCTAAAAAATTCCAGAAAAGAATAATCTATCCATTCAAGTGATATGACCCCACAGCCATATGACTGGACCTTATACTGGACATGGAAAATAAAATTACTCTGTAGAAGGCTGTGCATCATTCATGCCTATAATGAATTCTGTAATTTGATGGATTTATTCTGGAAAAAGCTTAAGGCTGAAACCCTTCTGTGTCTCTGTCTTTATAAAGTTCTGTAAATAATTGTTAATGTGATGCAGCTGACAGATAACATGCTGCTTGTTATTTACAATACTTCTTTACAATAATTTGGATTATGCTGCTCCGGGGTAGTACCTACTCCTTACACAAAATGTGTTGATGTTAGGTGTTTCAACATAATAACATTGCTATTTTGGTTGTTGACAGTGACCACTGCTGTACAGCCATATATATCTCATACCCACATGCACACGCACACGCGCACACACACACACACACACACACACACACACACACACACACGCACACGCACACATACATGCACATGCACACACATTCACACGCACATGCATGTGCATGCACATGCACACAGACACATGCACGCACACGCACACATGCACACACACACATACATGTGCGCGCGCACACCCACACACACGCACGCACGCACACACACACACACGCACGCACATGCACACAAAGTCATCTCATTCTGTTACACCCCTGCACATGCAGTCACACACACACATACACACTCACACACAGACACACACACACACATACATGCATGTAGCACAGGTGATCAATGTCAACACTTTACAACTGTGCACCACTTTACTAATGTAACCCTAACCTTTGCTCTGCCCCAAATGGCAACCCTAACACTTACATTGGGAAAAAAACTTTCCACAACACTACCATGCCTATACAAGACACTCAGGCACACACAACATACAACAACACACACACAAAACACTAACTATGTCTTCACACCCTGCCCTTACTTTAAACAAAACCAGCAAACACTCTCATAGCCCCCATGCTGAAACTTTCAGTGAATTCAAATGTTTTTACATCATGCCTCTCAGCTGTACTAATTTTTGCAGAATGCCCAGATTTTTGGCTTATATTTTTGGTCTGTTCCTCATGAAATTTGTGGTTTTCTGGCAAATCACTGGGATGATGTGAGATTTGAGGTCACTAAATAATGACAAATATTTGAGTTTCAGACTTCAAGTCCTTCAGAAAATGTATGTTAAAACAAACCGTATTACTCTAGCAATGTTTTAAGTTTATAAGAGCAATATTTAAAATATGTCCCTATTTTTGGGCCTTTGTCCCCCCATTTTGTCGGGCTTTGTCAAGATTTCATGCATTAAGAGGTTGAGAGATATGTTTGACATTAAAACCTAACTGAACACTTATTGTAACTATCAACTTTAGATTCTCCTTCTTTTGACATCTCCATTTCTCAACAAAGAGAGATTCTAACAAATTTTACAAACATTTCACTCTGTCAGTGTCCTACTGATATATGTGTGTGTGTATGTATACACATACATTCAAAATACACACATAGATACACACATAGATACACATACTATCGTGTTTTTTTTTTTTGTGTGTGTGTGTGTGTGTGTGTGTGTGTGTGTGTGTGTGTGTGTGTGTGTGTGTGTGTGTGTGTGTGTGTGTGTGTGTGTGTGTGTGTGTGTGTGTGTGTATATGTGTATTTGTGTGTGTGTCTGTGTCTGCATGTGAGTGTGCAATTGCAAGGTGGGTGGCTTGGCTTCTGCACACTAAGTGACCCCTCTTCCATTAATGACTTCACTAGCTGTAATTCTGTATAATAGTGGCTCTTGGTGTGTTAGCCCTCGTTTATAACTCTATTATAGCACAAAGAGTGCCTCAGTTGCAATGGGTAAATGGAAAAAAGGTGAGCTTGTTAAGCACCTTTCTGATATGAGGAACCTGCTTGAAAATCTTCTGTCAAGTACCACTAAGCACTGTTAAGATAGAGTCTTATGATGGCAATTAATGTTAGACAGTGCAGGCTAGCAAAGAACAGCTGCAGAAGGTGAAGTGGCTTTAAAAGCTGTTAGATACCTTGCCATGCCACAGATAAGCAAAAAAGTGAGGCAGAATGAAATGTCTAACAGCTTTTGAAGCATTTTTTTTGCTTTCTGTTTGTTGGACAGCCCTAAAGTATTTCATCAGTTTTCAAAGGCTTTGAAAGCCAATAATCCACTTTCTCCTTCTGCACTTTTGTCTTTTTTTCCTGTAACTAATGCAACTTAAAGCAGATAAAGTTCTATGCATTACGAGGAATTAGGATCAGGTCTCACTGATCATAGTTATTATAATGTATTTGCAACACAGATGCTAAGATTCATCTGTTTTTTTTTGTTTTGGGTCTAATACAAGCACCCAATTTCCAGGTACTCAAAGACAACTATCTTGCACCAAGAATCTAGGCATCTTGTAGCTTGCACAGCCATCAAATAAAGCATGAATATGATTACATTATTTAGGGTTAGGGACCAGGTGGGAGTTTTAGGGTTAGAGTTGGGGTTCTGGTAGCGCTATGTAAGTTAGAAGGGCTGGGCACATAAGCACATGTAGTGCACAAGAAAATATCTTGACATGCATGTCTTGAAAAAAAAGGGGGGTATGGTAAGTTTATGATTGTAGACCCGGTCATAATCTTCTCTGTAATGTACTTTAGGTTGGTAGCTTTTGTATCTATCACCTCTGTTTCTTAATTGTATTTGTACTCTTATTCATATAATATCTATCTATCTATCTATCTATCTATCTATCTATCTATCTATCTATCTATCTATCTATCTATCTATCTATCTATTTATTTATCTATCAATATATCTATCTATCTATCTATCTATCTATCTATCTATCTATCTATCTATCTATCTATCTACCTATCTAATCTATTTATCGATCTATCATTTTATCAATCTATCTCACTATTTATTTTATTTAGTGGGTAGGTGATCTGGATCTTAAAGGTACCTTTTCAATCATGTTGTTGTTGTTGTTGTCTTTCGGCTTTTCCTGGTTAGGGGTCGCCACAGCGGAACTCCAGTCTGCTAATGACTGGCAGTAGATTTTGATGAATGCCAAGGTGCCAGCCCGATGTTCAACCTTCAACAAAGGCACACCCATTTATGCATGTCTTTCAAACGCCCACCCAACCACGGGGAGGACATGCAGACTCCACACAGAAGGCACTCCCCGCACTCCAGGAGAGAATAGAACGGGAGAACGTCTTTCTGTGAGGCAACAACGATACCACTGCACCACCTTTTCAGTCATGATCTTGTCAAAGTAATTCTGAAAATATACAGTGCATGTTGTAGAGAAATAAGATAACATGAGCAATAAGGAGAATTAAAATAATTAACAATTTATACACAAAACAGTAACAGGCAAAATTTTTCATAAGTATATATAGAAAGTATTGGTAGTAGTGAATTATATGTTCCAGGAACCGGTCTTGCATGGTACTACAAACAGTGAAGTAAGTCATAAGTCCAATAAAACAGTAAAAGGGTTACACAGGCAAAGCATTCAGAAAAACCTGCAAGAAAGAGTTAGCCAAGCTGGAGTATTCACTGTGTTATGCCTTAAACCTGCCATAGCGGAGAAGCACATGGGATATATGCAAACGATAACTTAAGAACATACCAGCATTTCAGCTACATGGCTTCTGAACACCCATGAATTTTCACTTTCTTAATCTTTATGGGTACATTCAGGCCAATAAAGTCAAATCCCACTAGCTGTAGAAATGCCATGTTTCACACTTTTTATGACCTCATCAGTACAGCATAGGTGTAGTGTTTCACTATACTTTAGTATGGTTCAAGATGTATAGGATAGGTACAATTTCATTTACTTGGAGAATGAGGTAAAGGTATGAAACTAATGAAGGGTATATGGGGCAGAGTTCTGAAGAGTTGGACCTAACTTAGAGAAAGCTTGGTCACTACAGACAAATGAGAAAACTGATCCAGTATACCGTTTCATGATAAGCCAGTTTAGGGACATACAGTGGTCCATGAAGAAGAGTTTATATAAAAGACTGGAAGAAAGAAAAAATAAGTTTAAGGTAACTTGGTAGCTAGCTTGCTTCATTAAATACAAGGCAATTGTAAAGCTTCCTACTAATTCCAGCAGTAAAGCAACAGATGAGATTTTGAAATTTTTGGAGTTTCTGTATGTTTTTAAAAGAGGTGAAACCTATGATAGTTAAAGAGTAGTCAAGGGAAGGTTGCCAATAGTAAGCCCACCCTGATAGCTTAAGACCTTGCTAATGCTGCTGCATGCATAAGCATAGAAATAACTTTATTGCCAGTGCTTTGCACGTGTGGAGAAGATGAGTGGTGGATTAAACCAGATCACAAGATATGTATGATGTATACCCATTTTAATGCTCCACTGTCAGTGTCACTGGGACCTTGATCATCAAAACTATTGCATTATTTTTTCTAATATTAACTAACAATCATTGTGTAACTGGGCTAGCACAGAAATTATAATTTTCAGGTAAGAATACCAGCGGTATAAAGCAGGACATACTTAGTCGTTTTGGACATACAAAGGGAATCAGTATAGATGGTAAAACGTAATGGCCCAAATTGAGTGACCGTGTATTAGTGTATATAAGTAAGGGGTTGGTCCAGACAAATTCCGCAAGTCGCGGTGTGGAGGCGGGTGTTTCCTATTAAAACACATTTTTTTAACCTGGACCAGGTTATGACTGGTTATCCTTGTCCAGTTGTAACCTCATTGAGATATAACTTGAGAAACTGCAATGAAACCATGAAAAGTAGCTTCATAAACCATGACTGACCATGTCAGCTTATGCCAATTTGCAAATCCTCCTCAGTGCTCTGAACAGGACTTTTTCCATTTTGCCTGCAATTCTTCTTTGCTCTACCCTAGGAAAACTATACTACAACCTAAGAGAAATGGATAGATACAAGAATTTCTAAAATTATACACTAAATTACTCATCTAAAGGATAATTAAATATGAATTACCAAACGCATTCTAAAATCAAGTTCTACATTGATTTTTCTACTATGAATTGTATTTTCCTTTAACATACACAGCAGCACAAGCTGCATCTGCATAATTCTTAAGCCAATTCGTCCTGTTTAAAATGTGTAAAATATGAAACATCCTGGTTAAAACCAAAACATTTTAAAAATATTAAAAAATGGCCTTTTATAACATGCATTTTTATTAAGCCCTATGAAGAGGAACTGAGTGTTAGCCTCAGTGATCAATACAGATCTTTCCATTCTTTTCATGTGCACATACAGTGCAGGGCGTAGCCAAGTAATCGTGATTAGAATAACAAATGACATATCGACAACACAGAAAGGGGACACAAAAAGCCATTAGCCCAAGATATATATATATAAATACAGTCATCAATATGCTTGTGTGTGTGTGTGTGTGTGTGTGTGTGTGTGTGTGTGTGTGTGTGTGTGTATATATATATATATATATATATATATATATATATATATATATATATATATATCCATATATGGGTCTGTATCATAACATCGAAGTCTTATAACTTCGAATGTTATAATATCGACCCTAGTAGAGCGAAACACCAAAATACCGAACAGTCAGAATAGCAAACTTTTTCCCAGGGAAAAAATTTGCTGTTCCGACAAACATACACACAACACAAGCACACCAAAATAAATAATCCACAAACACACACACTTCACAAAACCATACATACACCACTAGCTATCCACTTACCTTAACCCAACCCTAACCCTAAGGTCCGTCACTATCGCACACTCACCTTACCCGCTCCCTAACCCTAAATCACCTATCCCACCCTAACCCTCACGTCCACACAATCGCACACTTACCTGACCTGCGCCCTAACCCTAACTCACCTAACCCGCGCCCAATCGCACACTCACCTTCATTCACACACTTACCTTAACCCGATCCGTAACCTTTGATCCACAGTTGAGGAAATAGCGAAGCTGCAAAAATGGCCCACTGAATACTTTCCCTGGGAAAGTATTCAGTGTTCTGCAGCTTCGCTATTTCCAGCATTCGCTCTATTGGGTTCGATATTATAACATTCGAAGTTGTTAGATTTGGATGTTATAATATAGACCCTATATATACAGTATATATATATATATATATATATATATATATATATATATATATATATACCTCCTTCAATGGTATCAACTCTCACTCACCCACAAACTAGTAAACCATCCACTAAATGTCCCATCCCTCCAGAATCTACTCCAACCCTATCGCACCAGCAGACCACTAAGATCCAGCAACAAAAATCACTTGCAGATCTCTAAAGCCAATAACTCTACTGGTGAAGCACTATTCTCTTGCACCATAGCCAACATATGGAACTCCCTCCCACCCACAATTACCTCCGTACCATCATGCACCCACTTCAAAACTTTACTAAAAGTGAACCTAAAAACATGCTGGCTATGCCCTTACAACTCCCACTCTAATATCACCCACCCCATCCAACCACTACCTTTCTTTCCACTCCACTAACTACCTTGATTATAGCAAGCTCAGATGCTCATAAGCCTAGTACTTATACAGCAGGAACTTCTTATTTTAACATTTGTTAATGTCTGTTATGTACTTCACAGATAAAGATTCTAGTTGTCTACTGATGTACTATGTTCTTCATCTGTAAATATGTTGTAAGTAATTGCTATGTAAATTGTTAATCGCTATGTAATCCAATGTAACTACTGTCTGTTTATTTTAACTGTGGAGCTTTTCTCCCCGGGCCTCCGCTGAAAATGGACCTACGTCCAGTCGGACACTCCCGGTCAACAAATATAAATAAATATAAATAAAATAAATAATATATATGTAAATATAATACTTCGATGTTATGATACAGACCCATATATGGATATATATATATATATATATATATATATATATATATATATATATAAATATATATATGTATATATATATATATATATATATATATATATATATATATATATATGCTTCTAATACACATTATGAAGAGACTAATTCCAGTGCAACAGATCCGAAAGTGAAGATAATAGAAAACAACAGAAGTGAACATTCTGTTAAGACAATGCAATTATTTTTTTCACTTAGACTCTTTGTAACACTGCAGACATGTTGTGTTTACAAATGATGTACTTAATCACAAACTGCCACAGAACTTCTGGCTAAATCTCTTTTTCCCCTTTAGTTCTTTATCTGCTTTTGTTATAAGAAAAACATTGCATAAAAACATTTTTATCCAGATACAGACAGCAGAGAACATATTATTAAACAATACTGAACAAATAAGAAACTGAAAGACATACTAGTATAAATCTAATCCAGCTGTCTTGGAAGAAAATACAGCAAGCTCACTTCCACGAAACATAATCATTAATAACCTGATAAATCAATGCTTAATAAAGAAATATTTCCAGCTTCTGAAGAAGAGCCTGCCCTGTGTTGTTCCGCTGATGCCTATATATTTTACAGCAGATAAGAAAATCCACAAAAGGAAAATTTATCACCATGACTGTTTTCTAGTGGTTCAGATTAAAATGTATAGGTATAGGTGCAGTTGTATATAAATTAAGTTAGGGAGAAGAAACTAGAGCTATGCAAGTTCACTCGCCGATAACCATTTGAAATGTTGGCACCTGCTAGAGTGAATCCCGACACACGGAGACTAAATGGCTGCAAGACTGCACTTAGATGCCATTTCTCCTATGTTTTCAGTCTTTTATTTTCAACTTTTTTGGCACTCAGTGCTTTGAGTGCTGACAGTACAGCAGGGAGTTCACTTACCATTACAGTAAATGTTCAAATAGAGCACGTTTCAGTAGCCATAATTATATGGGACGTATCCTGCCAGAGGTACCGTTCGTTGAGCCTGTGGACAAAGCTTCAGGCTCCTTCACCATGCACCACATGTCTGCCCTTAAAGTAGGAGTATGTGCTAGTATGTGTGGAACATGCCAAAACTTAGAACTTAGAGTTAGTTTCTGTATACATTAATAGAGCTTTCTTGCCCAAAACAGGGAGGCTGAAGGCTAAAGCTGTCAGTAAGACCCTGTTAAAAGTGCAGACATAAGAAGGACACCCCACCCCTGCCAGAGAATGTGCAGAGAAGAGGGATTCAGGGATGGTGCCTGTTCTGCAGCAGTGATCTATCCAAACATCTACTGTTATGATAAGTAAACTTATGCAGCTGCACCATGTTCTTCATTAGATCAAGCATCTACTGTTATGGTAAGTAAACTTATGCAGCTGCATCATGTTCTTCATTAGATCAAACATCTACTGTTATAGTAAGTAAATGTATGCAGTTGCATCATGTTCTTCATTTGATCACTGTTAGAGTAGCTTTTACAATATGGGAAAATTCCCAAAGCTCACAAGGAAATGATGGATGGAGAAGGACCAGTGTCTAGGATTCCTTGTAGAGCAGCAAAACCAGCTCAGATGCTGGAAATGACCCAAGCTTGTTATTTTTGATGAAAATGTTATAAGAGGACCAAGTACCTGCCTCTAGAATGGGTCAAGAATCAACTCTGTTTTTCAAAAAGCCTCAGAAGTGGCCACAACCCTAGCAGAATGAGCCTTAACATTATTGGATAGATTTTGCCATGGTTAGAGTGGAAAAACTAAATGGTCTGAGGCAGCCATGTAGAAGTGGTTTGTTTGGATACTGGCTGACCTTTTTTCTAACATCATAGGACACATACAGTTGGCTTGATGTTCTAATAGCTTGTGTTTTGTCCTGATGATATCTTAGCTGTCTACAGACATTTAGAGTATGAAGAATCCTTTCTCCATTTTGTTTGGCTGGATATAACATGGGAAGATAATAAGTTTGGTTAAGGGCAAATTGTAAAACAACCTCAGACCTAAAAGAAGGGTTGGTTCTAATATTCAACCTGTCCTTATGAATTATCAAAAAGAGTTTAGTTGACATGAGGGTCCATCTAGCAGACATCAGAGCAATGAGCAGTACAATCTTCCAAATAAAATTTCAGAAAGAGTTGGCTACACACTTTATAAATTAGCACAATAAAGTTCAGATCTCAGGAGGGGCCTAATATATAAAACCCCTTTAAAACTGTTTAACTTGGCATAAAGAAGAAAGAGCAGAACTATTGGCTGACAAGCTGATATGGCCAAGAAGAGTACCTTAATTGAAGTGGCCTGGCTTAAATAATTTGCACAGATACTGGAGACCAAGAAGTGCACCCCTCACCCCACTAGAGATAGATCCTGTGCTCTACTGTGGCACCAGCAAGTAAAACATTCCCATTTGGTTAAGTACAAATTTCTAGCAGCAGGCTTTCCTTGCCTCTTTCAACACCTGTTGCTCATCTTCACATGCTAGATCTCCATATAGTTAATAACAATGAACCTTCTTACAGGGTTAGTTCAGTTATTTAATAATGTATATCTATCTTTAGGATAAAAATTAGAAGGCAGTCAGTAAATCTAGGCAGAGCAAGGCAAAATGTGATGAAAAAATCACAGCACTGTGCCTAAATCTTAGCAGTTGAGAGGTATGAGATGAAAGGGAAGGGGGAGCCTTACCACTCAAGTATACCTCATTACAAAGAGTGTTCTTCATTTACAGTTTTAAAATGTCCCATGTTCCTCACAGCTCCACACTGAATCACATAAGCCACATAATCAATGAAAATAATCCTTTTAAGTGATATCCATAATAAATAATACCGAATCCCATTAATTTCTCAAAACCTCTTTTTCACATTTTTAACCACCCTGTTAGGTTCCTAGTTGAAGATGTTTGCAATATTTTATATGTGTTCCACATTTTACACATTTGTTCTGCATTATGAGAGGTAGTGTTTCACATTTTGTTGAAGGTGGGTTGAGAACAGTGGGGGAAACATATAGGAACATCCCCACCCAAGGGTATGAGAATGCATATGTTTTCTAGGCAAGATATCCAGAAACAGAAGAACTGTAGATCTATGTTGTGAGAGCAAGCAAACAGCTCTACTTGTGGTGCCCCCACTGGTGAGCAGTCTCCAAGACTGTATAGCATTTATTTCTGAGAATCTATCCTGAATTTGCTCGGAGCATCTGCTACTGCATTTTGCTTTGATGAAATGTATGTTTCCTATAGAGTTAAACTGTGCTGAATTGATATGTCCAAGGTGATCATGGTTAGTCTAGAAAGAGGTTGAATCTTGTCCCCACTGTCTGTTTATATAGTGGGTGTTATCTGTTAACACTAACAGAGTTCCGAGTGTCCAAAGCTCATTCAGGGTTTTTAGAGCATTTATCAGGGCCATTATCTTCTTTAGGTTTATGTGTTTGTGTCTGAAATGTGGGCCCTTCATTTTTTTTTAATTCTCAGTGACTACTCAGTTTTCTCAGTGTAAAACATGTGACACTTGTCAGAAACTGCAGCTTATACCACACTTTGAGTACCATAGTTAAGTTACCACTATACTTAATAACTTCAGAGTGATTTAACACAGCCGGTTTGGTATAGTCGCATATATATATATATATATATATATATATATATATATATATAAATATATATAGTGACATTAGCTACACACTTCACACTTGGACATCTTGACAACCTCCAAAACTGAACCCTGAGAATATACATTAATGAGCATGTTCACAGTATTACAACATGTGATGTTAATAATACTCCTCATAAACATTCCATTATTTGTAAAGATTTTACTAAGTTTTTTGTGTTGTAAAAAAATCAAAGTGTCACCCTGTGGTGGGGACTGAAAATGTCATTTAGCATCCAGGAAACATTTTTTGGAATTTTTTTTTATTGCTACAGCTGCCCTGGGATTAATGAGAGTAGGGCAATTAACAGTGTGGTAAAACTGAAGGCAGCTAGATTGTAGCATTTTTTCATTTGCCATTTGTACAGCAGATTTAACTGTTTATATATTATATAAAAACATATTTTTATAGATTTTTTTATAGGTCGGTGTTGTTTTATATGTACTTGTGTAACATTTTCACATGACTGTGTACATGTGACTTTTCTTATATGCAGCGTTTTGTTAGGGGTGCCATTTATTCTGAAGAAATCTACATTCTTTGAATGGACGAAAATGCTAAATAAATCAATTTTTCTACATCCTTGGTGGATTGACCTCTTGTTTTTGGGTTTTGCCTTTATCAATCACTCACAGGGATACTGGGGTGCCAAATTCTCCAATTTCAAAACCATTCCGAACACCCAAATGATGCATCCCCCAGAATTCAACTGCATTTCTATAAAAAGAACAGTAAAGGCACACTCCAAGCTACAACTGCAGTTAAAATAATAAAAAAATACTTCTTGTCTACCAACTGTAGTTTACTGCCTCACTCAAAACCCAACATAATTTACAGTGGTACTGGGGTTTCCAGTGCCTGGTCCTACAGTACCAATGATATTCATGATAGGTACAACTTTGACTCTAAAAAAATGCTGCATGTGTTTGGACAAAATATACTTATATAAATATTTTGTTCACTAAAGAGAACACTTTATTTTCTTTTCCAATGTAATCCCACCCCTCACACTTCATACCAACTACCCAGATAGCCAGTCTATTACCTGCCTTATATACACTTACAGCAAGATCTTCTGCCCTACACTGTGAACAATTCTCACTCTCACAAGCGTGTTGCTTAATAATAGAACTGTAGACTTTTTACAATTACCTACTATTAAACATAGTTCAGATAAGTTTATAGATAGATTATAGCCACACGCTCCAGGGATCTAAACCTTGTCATCACAATAAACAAAACATGCTGGAGGGATAGGTTCCTGAACCAGAGACTCCCAGACTCTGGAATAGACTGCCCATATATGTCAAGCAGAGCGCCTCTTTGGCCCTCTTCAAAAGGAACCTTGACAATTGGATGGGAGAAAGGAAATTCACCCTGGGGATCACGTCAGTCACCCTGCTAGACAGGGGTCCAGGGAAGTAAATATTGTGGGAAGAAATAGCCAGGGAATTGTTATGGCTAGGCTTGTATAGGTCCTAGGGCCGATAGCCTAGGGCCAACCTATGAACTTATGAACCTATGATAGTTAATAGCTATGCAATCCAGGAAATTATTGACGAACCTAAACCAATTTCACAATTCCCCACAGCACTGCTTGGTTAAGTCTCTTAACTCAGAATCACATAGAATTTTAGGGAATCAAACTATTGACTACAGAAAGTAATGTCAAAGAGCTCATAGCCTTAATCCTCTGCACTAACAGAGTCAATTCTTAATGTTTTGGGCCCACATTTTCAATCCAACATCTATTGGACCTCACTTTTTGAACTGCTGATCAAATGATTATTAACCCTCTTGAATGTCATTCCTTACTAACACTGCCATTGCCATTACATGCAGTTGTCAAAAAATTATATTTCATTTAGAAAATATGAGATTATCTTTTAAAATAAAATTGACACTTCAGACTTAATGATATAAACTCCTAAAATCTTTGAGCAAAGGCGTTGCTAACTAAGTTATGAGTCATCCTTTAATCTGGCTGATATTTTCTTATATGTACAATGAAGTTCAGCATTTCTACAGATTTTATAAACATTATCTAAGAAACCTGTATTCATGAATAACTGCTGTGTTGCGCATTTCCATCCCAAATGGCAATGTCAGATTAGAAACAAGAAAAAAAAAATGGAAACATTTACAGGTGAGATGAAAATGAAGAATGATAACTCAGATTTCATTATGTAAATCCCATGATGAATATTCTGAAATTGTTTTTCCAAACTATTAATAACAATCAGCAGCATACCTCTGAGCATCTCCACTTTTAAAATCGTAGCAGGGGTGCATGAAACATTACAGCAGAGTATCCAAGATCATAGCAATTTAAATTTGTGTATGCGTACTTTTGTTCCCCAGGAGATATCAGTGTAATACAAAATGTTGCACTGTTGGAAGGCATGACATGTGAAATTACAACCTTGGTGGTGTTAAACACATACAGCCACAATTAAGAATGCAAACTCCATGCAATACAAAACTTCTTCTGTAATTAATTACCACCAGTACAAATTTGCAACACAGAAGCATACACACCTTTAATAGATGGTTTGATCCCAGTTATTCTCACTGGGGTAATACATAATTATCAGTCGTGGGATAGATTAAACAAATCTAACATCAAACAAGATGTTAACAAGAGGTTATTCAAGCATCAAAAGAGAAATTGGCCAGGTTTAAAATGTCCCATAAGGGCAGAGAGCCTGGCACTTACCTATGAATGTATAAAACTACACAATAGCAATCTAATGAGTAAAGAGGGGAGTAGATTTCCACATCAGAATGTACTTCCTGTGAAAAAAGCGCAAGGTGTTGTTTCTCTGTGGGTACCATTATACAGAACAGAATAATTTAGCTAGATAATAGTTACCAAGAAAAGTCTAATTTGTTTGAACCACTTACAGAAAGCATTTGTATTTAAGAAACAGCTGCTTCACTTGCTTCTGTCAGTATGGAGTTATTAAATGAGAAGTGCTGCTTCACTTGCTTCTGTCAGTATGGAGTTATTAAATGAGAAGTGCTGCTTCACTTGCTTCTGTCAGTATGGAGTTATTAAATGAGAAGTGCTGCTTCACTTGCTTCTGTCAGTGTGGAGTTATTAAATGAGAAGTGCTGCTTCACTTGCTTCTGTCAGTATGGAGTTATTAAATGAGAAGTGCTGCTTCACTTGCTTCTGTCAGTATGGAGTTATTAAATGAGAAGTGCTGCTTCACTTGCTTTTGTCAGTATGGAGTTATTAAATGAGAAGTGCTGCTTCACTTGCTTCTGTCAGTATGGAGTTATTAAATGAGAAGTGCTGCTTCACTTGCTTCTGTCAGTATGGAGTTATTAAATGAGAAGTGCTGCTTCACTTGCTTCTGTCAGTATGGAGTTATTAAATGAGAAGTGCTGCTTCACTTGCTTCTGTCAGTATGGAGTTATTAAATGAGAAGTGCTGCTTCACTTGCTTCTGTCAGTATGGAGTTATTAAATGAGAAGTGCTGCTTCACTTGCTTCTGTCAGTGTGGAGTTATTAAATGAGAAGTGCTGCTTCACTTGCTTCTGTCAGTGTGGAGTTATTAAATGAGAAGTGCTGCTTCACTTGCTTCTGTCAGTATGGAGTTATTAAATGAGAAGTGCTGCTTCACTTGCTTCTGTCAGTATGGAGTTATTAAATGAGAAGTGCTGCTTCACTTGCTTCTGTCAGTATGGAGTTATTAAATGAGAAGTGCTGCTTCACTTGCTTCTGTCAGTATGGAGTTATTAAATGAGAAGTGCTGCTTCACTTGCTTCTGTCAGTATGGAGTTATTAAATGAGAAGTGCTGCTTCACTTGCTTCTGTCAGTATGGAGTTATTAAATGAGAATGTTGCTTCACTTGCTTCTGTCAGTATGGAGTTATTAAATGAGAAGTGCTGCTTCACTTGCTTCTGTCAGTGTGGAGTTATTAAATGAGAAGTGCTGCTTCACTTGCTTCTGTCAGTATAGAGTTATTAAATGAGAAGTGCTGCTTCACTTGCTTCTGTCAGTATGGAGTTATTAAATGAGAATGTTGCTTCACTTGCTTCTGTCAGTATGGAGTTTTTAAATGAGAAGTGCTGCTTCACTTGCTTCTGTCAGTATGGAGTTATTAAATGAGAAGTGCTGCTTCACTTGCTTCTGTCAGTATGGAGTTATTAAATGAGAAGTGCTGCTTCACTTGCTTCTGTCAGTATGGAGTTATTAAATGAGAAGTGCTGCTTCACTTGCTTTTGTCAGTATGGAGTTATTAAATGAGAAGTGCTGCTTCACTTGCTTCTGTCAGTGTGGAGTTATTAAATGAGAAGTGCTGCTTCACTTGCTTCTGTCAGTATGGAGTTATTAAATGAGAAGTGCTGCTTCACTTGCTTCTGTCAGTATGGAGTTATTAAATGAGAAGTGTTGCTTCACTTGCTTCTGTCAGTGTGGAGTTATTAAATGAGAAGTGCTGCTTCACTTGCTTCTGTCAGTATGGAGTTATTAAATGAGAAGTGCTGCTTCACTTGCTTCTGTCAGTATGGAGTTATTAAATGAGAAGTGCTGCTTCACTTGCTTCTGTCAGTATGGAGTTATTAAATGAGAATGTTGCTTCACTTGCTTCTGTCAGTATGGAGTTATTAAATGAGAATGTTGCTTCACTTGCTTCTGTCAGTATGGAGTTATTAAATGAGAAGTGCTGCTTCACTTGCTTCTGTCAGTATGGAGTTATTAAATGAGAAGTGCTGCTTCACTTGCTTCTGTCAGTGTGGAGTTATTAAATGAGAAGTGCTGCTTCACTTGCTTCTGTCAGTATGGAGTTATTAAATGAGAAGTGCTCATTCACTTGCTTCTGTCAGTATGGAGTTATTAAATGAGAAGTGCTGCTTCACTTGCTTCTGTCAGTATGGAGTTATTAAATGAGAATGTTGCTTCACTTGCTTCTGTCAGTATGGAGTTATTAAATGAGAAGTGCTGCTTCACTTGCTTCTGTCAGTATGGAGTTATTAAATGAGAAGTGCTGCTTCACTTGCTTCTGTCAGTATGGAGTTATTAAATGAGAAGTGCTGCTTCACTTGCTTCTGTCAGTGTGGAGTTATTAAATGAGAAGTGCTGCTTCACTTGCTTCTGTCAGTATGGAGTTATTAAATGAGAAGTGCTGCTTCACTTGCTTCTGTCAGTATGGAGTTATTAAATGAGAAGTGCTGCTTCACTTGCTTCTGTCAGTATGGAGTTATTAAATGAGAAGTGCTGCTTCACTTGCTTCTGTCAGTATGGAGTTATTAAATGAGAAGTGCTGCTTCACTTGCTTCTGTCAGTATGGAGTTATTAAATGAGAAGTGCTGCTTCACTTGCTTCTGTCAGTATGGAGTTATTAAATGAGAAGTGCTGCTTCACTTGCTTCTGTCAGTGTGGAGTTATTAAATGAGAAGTGCTGCTTCACTTGCTTCTGTCAGTATGGAGTTATTAAATGAGAAGTGCTGCTTCACTTGCTTCTGTCAGTATGGAGTTATTAAATGAGAAGTGTTGCTTCACTTGCTTCTGTCAGTGCGGAGTTATTAAATGAGAAGTGCTGCTTCACTTGCTTCTGTCAGTATGGAGTTATTAAATGAGAAGTGCTGCTTCACTTGCTTCTGTCAGTATGGAGTTATTAAATGAGAAGTGCTGCTTCACTTGCTTCTGTCAGTATGGAGTTATTAAATGAGAATGTTGCTTCACTTGCTTCTGTCAGTATGGAGTTATTAAATGAGAATGTTGCTTCACTTGCTTCTGTCAGTATGGAGTTATTAAATGAGAAGTGCTGCTTCACTTGCTTCTGTCAGTATGGAGTTATTAAATGAGAAGTGCTGCTTCACTTGCTTCTGTCAGTGTGGAGTTATTAAATGAGAAGTGCTGCTTCACTTGCTTCTGTCAGTATGGAGTTATTAAATGAGAAGTGCTGCTTCACTTGCTTCTGTCAGTATGGAGTTATTAAATGAGAAGTGCTGCTTCACTTGCTTCTGTCAGTATGGAGTTATTAAATGAGAAGTGCTCATTCACTTGCTTCTTTCAGTATGGAGTTATTAAATGAGAAGTGCTGCTTCACTTGCTTCTGTCAGTATGAAGTTATTAAATGAGAATGTTGCTTCACTTGCTTCTGTCAGTATGGAGTTATTAAATGAGAAGTGCTGCTTCACTTGCTTCTGTCAGTATGGAGTTATTAAATGAGAAGTGCTGCTTCACTTGCTTCTGTCAGTATGGAGTTATTAAATGAGAAGTGCTGCTTCACTTGTTTCTGTCAGTATGGAGTTATTAAATGAGAAGTGCTGCTTCACTTGCTTCTGTCAGTATGGAGTTATTAAATGAGAAGTGCTGCTTCACTTGCTTCTGTCAGTATGGAGTTATTAAATGAGAATGCTGCTTCACTTGCTTCTGTCAGTATGGAGTTATTAAATGAGAAGTGCTGCTTCACTTGCTTCTGTCAGTATGGAGTTATTAAATGAGAAGTGCTGCTTCACTTGCTTCTGTCAGTATGGAGTTATTAAATGAGAAGTGCTGCTTCACTTGCTTCTGTCAGTGTGGAGTTATTAAATGAGAAGTGCTGCTTCACTTGCTTCTGTCAGTATGGAGTTATTAAATGAGAAGTGCTGCTTCACTTGCTTCTGTCAGTATGGAGTTATTAAATGAGAAGTGCTGCTTCACTTGCTTCTGTCAGTATGGAGTTATTAAATGAGAAGTGCTGCTTCACTTGCTTCTGTCAGTATGGAGTTATTAAATGAGAAGTGCTGCTTCACTTGCTTCTGTCAGTATGGAGTTATTAAATAAGAAGTGCTGCTTCACTTGCTTCTGTCAGTATGGAGTTATTAAATGAGAAGTGCTGCTTCACTTGCTTCTGTCAGTATGGAGTTATTAAATGAGAAGTGCTGCTTCACTTGCTTCTGTCAGTATGGAGTTATTAAATGAGAAGTGCTGCTTCACTTGCTTCTGTCAGTATGGAGTTATTAAATGAGAAGTGCTGCTTCACTTGCTTCTGTCAGTATGGAGTTATTAAATGAGAAGTGCTGCTTCACTTGCTTCTGTCAGTATGGAGTTATTAAATGAGAAGTGCTGCTTCACTTGCTTCTGTCAGTATGGAGTTATTAAATGAGAAGTGCTGCTTCACTTGCTTCTGTCAGTATGGAGTTATTAAATGAGAAGTGCTGCTTCACTTGCTTCTGTCAGTATGGAGTTATTAAATGAGAAAGCTGCTTCACTTGCTTCTGTCAGTATGGAGTTATTAAATGAGAAGTGCTGCTTCACTTGCTTCTGTCAGTATGGAGTTATTAAATGAGAAGTGCTGCTTCACTTGCTTCTGTCAGTATGGAGTTATTAAATGAGAATGCTGCTTCACTTGCTTCTGTCAGTATGGAGTTATTAAATGAGAAGTGCTGCTTCACTTGCTTCTGTCAGTGTGGAGTTATTAAATGAGAAGTGCTGCTTCACTTGCTTCTGTCAGTATGGAGTTATTAAATGAGAAGTGCTGCTTCACTTGCTTCTGTCAGTATGGAGTTATTAAATGAGAAGTGCTGCTTCACTTGCTTCTGTCAGTATGGAGTTATTAAATGAGAAGTGCTGCTTCACTTGCTTCTGTCAGTGTGGAGTTATTAAATGAGAAGTGCTGCTTCACTTGCTTCTGTCAGTATGGAGTTATTAAATGAGAAGTGCTGCTTCACTTGCTTCTGTCGGTATGGAGTTATTAAATGAGAATGTTGCTTCACTTGCTTCTGTCAGTATGGAGTTATTAAATGAGAAGTGCTGCTTCACTTGCTTCTGTCAGTATGGAGTTATTAAATGAGAAGTGCTGCTTCACTTGCTTCTGTCAGTGTGGAGTTATTAAATGAGAAGTGCTGCTTCACTTGCTTCTGTCAGTGTGGAGTTATTAAATGAGAAGTGCTGCTTCACTTGCTTCTGTCAGTATGGAGTTATTAAATGAGAAGTGCTGCTTCACTTGCTTCTGTCAGTATGGAGTTATTAAATGAGAATGTTGCTTCACTTGCTTCTGTCAGTATGGAGTTATTAAATGAGAATGTTGCTTCACTTGCTTCTGTCAGTATGGAGTTATTAAATGAGAAGTGCTGCTTCACTTGCTTCTGTCAGTATGGAGTTATTAAATGAGAAGTGCTGCTTCACTTG
Source organism: Protopterus annectens (assembly GCF_019279795.1). Classification (NCBI taxonomy): domain Eukaryota; kingdom Metazoa; phylum Chordata; order Ceratodontiformes; family Protopteridae; genus Protopterus; species Protopterus annectens. Next base: position 141,715,354 of record NC_056728.1, read on the forward strand.
CTTCTGTCAGTATGGAGTTATTAAATGAGAAGTGCTGCTTCACTTGCTTCTGTCAGTATGGAGTTATTAAATGAGAAGTGCTGCTTCACTTGCTTCTGTCAGTATGGAGTTATTAAATGAGAAGTGCTGCTTCACTTGCTTCTGTCAGTATGGAGTTATTAAATGAGAAGTGCTGCTTCACTTGCTTCTGTCAGTATGGAGTTATTAAATGAGAAGTGCTGCTTCACTTGCTTCTGTCAGTATGGAGTTATTAAATGAGAAGTGCTGTTTCACTTGCTTCTGTCAGTGTGGAGTTATTAAATGAGAAGTGCTGCTTCACTTGCTTCTGTCAGTATGGAGTTATTAAATGAGAAGTGCTCATTCACTTGCTTCTGTCAGTATGGAGTTATTAAATGAGAAGTGCTGCTTCACTTGCTTCTGTCAGTATGGAGTTATTAAATGAGAATGTTGCTTCACTTGCTTCTGTCAGTATGGAGTTATTAAATGAGAAGTGCTGCTTCACTTGCTTCTGTCAGTGTGGAGTTATTAAATGAGAAGTGCTGCTTCACTTGCTTCTGTCAGTATGGAGTTATTAAATGAGAATGTTGCTTCACTTGCTTCTGTCAGCATGGAGTTATTAAATGAGAAGTGCTGCTTCACTTGCTTCTGTCAGTATGGAGTTATTAAATGAGGAGTGCTGCTTCACTTGCTTCTGTCAGTATGGAGTTATTAAATGAGAAGTGCTGCTTCACTTGCTTCTGTCAGTATGGAGTTATTAAATGAGAAGTGCTGCTTCACTTGCTTCTGTCAGTATGGAGTTATTAAATGAGAAGTGCTGCTTCACTTGCTTCTGTCAGTATGGAGTTATTAAATGAGAAGTGCTGCTTCACTTGCTTCTGTCAGTATGGAGTTATTAAATGAGAAGTGCTGCTTCACTTGCTTCTGTCAGTGTGGAGTTATTAAATGAGAAGTGCTGCTTCACTTGCTTCTGTCAGTATGGAGTTATTAAATGAGAAGTGCTGCTTCACTTGCTTCTGTCAGTATGGAGTTATTAAATGAGAAGTGCTGCTTCACTTGCTTCTGTCAGTGTGGAGTTATTAAATGAGAAGTGCTGCTTCACTTGCTTCTGTCAGTATGGAGTTATTAAATGAGAAGTGCTGCTTCACTTGCTTCTGTCAGTATGGAGTTATTAAATGAGAAGTGCTGCTTCACTTGCTTCTGTCAGTATGGAGTTATTAAATGAGAAGTGCTGCTTCACTTGCTTCTGTCAGTGTGGAGTTATTAAACGAGAAGTGCTGCTTCACTTGCTTCTGTCAGTATGGAGTTATTAAATGAGAAGTGCTGCTTCACTTGCTTCTGTCAGTATGGAGTTATTAAATGAGAAGTGCTGCTTCACTTGCTTCTGTCAGTATGGAGTTATTAAATGAGAAGTGCTGCTTCACTTGCTTCTGTCAGTGTGGAGTTATTAAATGAGAAGTGCTGCTTCACTTGCTTCTGTCAGTATGGAGTTGTTAAATGAGAAGTGCTGCTTCACTTGCTTCTGTCAGTGTGGAGTTATTAAATGAGAAGTGCTGCTTCACTTGCTTCTGTCACTATGGAGTTATTAAATGAGAAGTGCTGCTTCACTTGCTTCTGTCAGTGTGGAGTTATTAAATGAGAAGTGCTGCTTCACTTGCTTCTGTCAGTGTGGAGTTATTAAATGAGAAGTGCTGCTTCACTTGCTTCTGTCAGTATGGAGTTATTAAATGAGAAGTGCTGCTCACCTGTTTCTGTCAGTGGAGTTATTAAATGAGAAGTGCTGCTTCACTTGCTTCTGTCAGTGTGGAGTTATTAAATGAGAAGTGCTGCTTCACTTGCTTCTGTCAGTATGGAGTTATTAAATGAGAAGTGCTGCTTCACTTGCTTCTGTCAGTATGGAGTTATTAACGAGAAGTGCTGCTTCACTTGCTTCTGTCAGTATGGAGTTATTAAATGAGAAGTGCTGCTTCACTTGCTTCTGTCAGTATGGAGTTATTAAATGAGAAGTGCTGCTTCACTTGCTTCTGTCAGTATGGAGTTATTAAATGAGAATGCTGCTTCACTTGCTTCTGTCAGTATGGAGTTATTAAATGAGAAGTGCTGCTTCACTTGCTTCTGTCAGTATGGAGTTATTAAATGAGAAGTGCTGCTTCACTTGCTTCTGTCAGTATGGAGTTATTAAATGAGAATGCTGCTTTCTTTATTTCTCTTCGGCTGGTCCCCCTTTAGCGTGCAGCAGAACCACTCAAGAAACACCCCCAACATGGGCTCCATAAGGCAACTTGCCCCCAGCTTCACTAAGACGACTATTTTTTAATCTGTCTGCCCCTATCGTTTAACCAAAAGTAATTCACCCTTGTTAGACATTTTCACCTAACCAGCTGCAAGACAGGAAACTGGTCATAACTTCCTTTACATGTTTTCAGTTGCATCTGTTCTCCTGATGGTGTCAGTGATGAGCTGGTTCTAGTCTGCACTATTTACATGGGGTTTATCCAATAATTACTTAATGCAGGGGTTATCTCTCAGAAATGTGGGTGTCTTTGCACATAATAAGCGCTAGATATTATGTCCTCACAACTGCAATTCTTTTAAATTTTTGTTGCAAATAATATAATTAAATCTATCTCACACCTAATATAATTGTAAAATGAATTTAAATGCATGTATATATATATATATATATATATATATATATATATATATATATATATATCTATATATATATATATATATATATATATACATATATATATATATATATATACATATATATATATATATATATATATATATATATATATATATATATATACATATATATATATATATATATATATATGTTAGGGACATGAAGTAGAAACCAGCCTTAGGCATTTGCCAACTATGTGGCTGCCTAGGGTGACGCTCTAGCAGGGGCACTTTTACAGTAACCTGGCTGGTGTAGTTATATGCTAGGCTGGGGGCACCAAATGGTGTGTGGGGGGGGAGCACTGTGGAGCCCTTTTGCGGAGGGCACCAGTTGACCAAAGGCCGGTTGTGAGCAGAATATATGATGGATGTTACAGAAACTGTGTTAGACATTTTTTATGTTAGAAAATATTGTCCTTATCTGTCCTCTGAGGTGATTGAAAGCCATGTCTTTGAAGTGTGTGTGTGTGTGTGTGTGTGTGTGTGTGTGTGTGTGTGTGTGTGTGTGTGTGTGTGTGTGTGTGTGTGTGTGTGTGTGTGTGTGTGTGTGTGTGTGTGTGTGTTTGTGTGTGTGAGTGCATGTGTGCACATTTGAGAGAATGTTGCTGCTCAATGGGGCATGTGTCAAAACATAGATACAGGCTATCCAATTGGCATATTGATTGTTCTAAATTAAATTTAAATGACAGTCAAGATCTTACAATATAACTGTACCGAATGCTCATATACATGTAATTTGTAACAGTGTTATTTTGTTTTGAGAATGTGCAAATTATTTAGTAATAAAATATTGATGTAAAAATATATGAATGCCTAAGGGACGTAATATTGGCACTCACACTCTTTTGAAGCATATCAGGAATACCGGGTCTTTCTGAATTCCCAAGATTTATTTATTCATTGACATTTGATAAATGGGCAGCTGAGATGGTCAACTGATTCTTTTCAGTTATGAATCGGCTTCCAAAGGAGCAGCTGTTTGTAATAAACAGATCGAAACAAACAAAAAATTTACAAAGCAAGCAAAAACGGAAGGTGCTAATACAGCAGTATTGCTTTGTTAGAACACATTGCACATTGTTTTCACACTTGGACTCATAGGGTTGCCAACTGTCCAGACTTTTTCTAGACTGTCCAGAATTAAGAGACACTGTGCAGAAAACAGAAAGAACAACATATTGTCCAGAAAAAAAATGCCAGGAGATTAATTTTCTTTTAATTAAAAAAAATTACTTTTTTTTAAGGGTATTCTTCTTTAAGAACACTCTGTGTTCAGCCACACACAGATGCAGAAGACAGAAACAGTCTTCTGCATCTGTGCAACTGATTGCTTACATCTTTGTCTTTTGCACACATGGAATTTGAATTCTTGAAGACATTTGAACTGTGCAGCGGACTACGAACAGGCAGGTTTCAAATATGGTTCAGTATTTATGAAACTTGCAGTTTTACTTCTCCTTCCACAGTCTGTTTGCATATATAGAGGAATTAGAATGTGGAGCTATACAGTAATACTTCAAAGTATTATTACTGGATATTAAGTAGCTATGTTGGTGGCTAAAGTTGCAAGCAATAAAGATACTAGGTCTGAAGGACTCCATAAATATTAAATGTATTTTGAAACAGAAGGCTAATAAAATTATGATACTGTTATGATGCTGTTTTACTCATGTTTTCACTAAGTGATTAAGTAGAATATTTTTGTTGCACGTGATTATGCATTCAGTGTTATTGGTGGGGACTTAATAATTTAGTGTGATCAAAGAAGTCTTTTAAATATTTCTTTTTGTGGATGAATTCATTTCTGGTAACAGATGTAGTTGCAGACTTCTGACAAATATTAGTAACTGGTGCTGTACAAATGTAATGTTTCCAAAAGTACAAGTGTGACAAGCCGGAAGATGCTGTTGTCCTAATCAAATCTAGTTGCATCAAATACTGACAGACGATTTAAGCACACCTATATATATATATATATATAAAAAGATGAGGCTTGCCAAACTATTATTCAGTGGGATCATGTCAGAAGAAGACCATATGATCAATGTACACGTTAATGTATCTGATTTTATGACTGTCTTATAAACCTTAGAGTACCACATACACATGCTACTGCATGTATATATACGGGTCCCCCATGTTTTTGTTGAATGCCATTTCTTCAACAAACACAGGAGGAGTGGTTTAATGTCAATGGTATGGATATCCACACAGTGGAAATTTTGATATTGCATAATGTTGAGATAGGTAAGTGAGACTGGAGGGCTGAAAGTGTTTCTGCATGGGTATGTGAGGGAGGGCTAGGATCAGGAATAAGTAATGGGTAGGTGTTGTATATTTGTGTATTTTAGGGTTGGCATCAGGGTTAGGTTAGGGGATAAGATATAGTATTGTTTGTGTGTCCAAGTGTGTCTTGTGTAATGGCAGTGTTATGGGATGGATTTAATGAAGGTAAAGTATAGGCTTAAGGTTGAGGAAAGGGGCAGTATTATAGGGTTAGCACCTATTACTAAAGTGGTACAGTGGGGCAAAGCTGACTACATAACTCACTTGTGATTTCCATGCTGTCATATGACATTATAAATTTTTTTTTATAAATGTACACAATTTACTTATTGTATATTGCTGCTTATACAGCTCTATACTTTAGGTATATGGTTTATTTCTGTGCATGTTAAACCAGTTGTAAATGCACTATATGTAATACAGCTGTCAACATTCTTTGGTATCTGCTTATTTAACCTGGGGCATGGCTGAAAAGGATTCTCAAACTAGTTTACTGACCTGTGTAACTTGTTAACTCAGCAGACTAATTCACATGCAGACATACTATTCTGTGGTTAAAGTGTCTGTATTTGTATGCTTTTCTATGTGACCACCCAGGTTGTTCCCCTTCTTGTCACTTTCTTGATGTTCATATTGAGTAAGACTGATGCTCCAGATCTGACACAATGAGGTGAAAAATATGGTCTCACTGTACTACGAAGCTATTGTTTCTCCTCTGGGTTTTCTGTGGTCTAACAGAATTTATATGTTGGTAGAAATACCAGCACTTCATCATTAAATACCACACTTATTCACTTTAAGTGCTTTGACTTTGCCTCTTTCTCTCTCTCTCTGTATATATATATATATATATATATATATATATATATATATATATATATATATATATATATATATATATATATATATATATATATATATATATATATATATATATGTATACTTTTAACTTGGGTATAGCTCTTGAAGGCAGAGGTTCACATCTTAACCCCTTCATACCTGTGCTAACATTCTTTATACAGATGGCTATTTTTTTTCAGGGGCAGGTTAAGCTGAAAAGTGCAGAACTGCTTAGTACTTGGCACAGTGGCATTGTTCTGTAAATATGAAGCTGTGCCTAGGCATAGTGCTACTCTATTAAGCTTTTTCAATCATGCCTGTCATTGCCTAGGCTGCATTCAACTAGAGTTCAGCATGTTTCTTTACCTGGTCAAATTTCTGTAACTTCTGTTCATTCCTATGTGAACTGCTAAAAGCTAACTAATTGCCTGGCAGACAGTGTTATCATTAGACAGAAGTTTAGCATTTAGGGAGATGTATAAATGGCTAATACATACATTTACCTTCAGTCTGTTATTTTCTTTTTCAAAAGGAAATAAATATTGCATTAAGATATCAGTTGGCACATTGTTTACATTAGATATCTCCCCTTTTCTGGATGCTTATTAAGAAATCTAGAAATACATGCTTTCCTGCATTAGGAGGGAAGCAGAGCACACCAAAATAAGTTATCTTTCATCATTGCTACTGAACCAGAAACTATGTTGTATTGTAAATACTCAACACTGAAAAATGTTCCTCTCTAGCAGAGGCTTTTTTGAATCACTTTGTGACAACAGCTGGCAAAGACATTTGGTATTTGTGGCATTTTATAAAAAACAAATGGAATGAAATAAGAATTGCATTATATGTATTGTGCTGAATCCTGCTAGGCTGTTGCACTTAATTCTTTTGTTTGCTTTGTTTTGTTTGGAATAAACTAAATCATGCAAGTACTGTGCTTCTCAGACTTGAATTTCAGAGTGTAGCTAAACAAGATTTTCTCCAGGATGGTGGATTATCTTTTATTTAAAACATCAAGCGCTTCTTCTGTAGACTTCAATATTTCTTAGGAACTTAATGAACCTGATTTCAGTTTGCCATCCATTCCTTATTGCAATATTACCAGCTTACCATTTTTTTAAATGTAATATAGCCAATTTAGTCTTCAAGAGCAGCAGGCCCTGAATTTGTAGATGAAACACTGAAATATAAAGTTGTGTGCTAGCAGTAACCGCTTCATTAGTTACAGATCTCTTTAATGTGGAATTATTCATATGACTTTTACTTCTGCAGAGAGTGTGCATATTGACTGATATTGGTGGATTGTAATGACAGAAGTTTGAGTGGTCTTTTATGGTTGAAATGTTCTCAGTTGGGCAGTTTTGTCATTATTGTTTCATATGTTTTGTTTCATTGCTTACTGGAAAAATGTTCAAAACTATACATTTAAAACACACACTAACAAGTGGTGATGTACTATGCAAGGGATAAAATTTAATTATTGTATATTATAATTTACTACAATCACGAAGGTGAATCAAAGAAGTTTTGCATGGTCCTAAAAATGTGTGCAAGGGGCCTATGATTTGAAATCTTCCCAAAGGTAAACTTACTCCACCACTGGCCAGATGCATTTTCTTTGAATGTGGGTTTCAATACCGTTTCAGTGAATGTGAGTTTCAAAAGCAGAAAAGTTTTAATGTTAAGTCTGTTTTCATTGTGAGACTGTATTACTTTGTTTAGCAAATGTCTATCAGTGTTTGTGCTATAACATTTGAAATAAAAGTTTAAAATTAAATCCATATATCTGTAATCATTGTAGAAGTAAAGCAGAAAACAGTATGCACACTAAGAGTTTTGAACAGTGTTTATGGCAAGTGCAGAGAAATAGTCAAGTAATGAGTCACTGAAATGGCTGCGTGGGAAGGGGCAGGGGTACCAAAACTGCTCGTATTTTGCTTTAACGCACATGTGCAGAATTTTTGACATGAAAAGTTGGCAACCCTATTTTCAGTTTTTGTTAAATTGAGATGCTGAGAATTAATGGTAACCTAAGAACCACTGAAAATCATTTGTTAGAAAGTCAAAGCTTCTGAAAATGAAGACATTTCCTTTTAGTGCATATTAAAAATAGCTTATCTAAAGCAATCATATTTACAAGGTGTACAGAATTTAAATTTTATTTTTATGTATTTATGCTCATATTTAGATAGACAGGATATGTTTATTTTTGTAAGTTATTTTTGAAAAAACATTGTATATATATTTTATGAATGAAATCGAAGAAAGAAGTTATTGTTATATAAGGGCATACATATCAGGTACATTTGATTGAGATGTGAATTCTGTCTTGAATCTGACAGGCTGGCATTTACTATAAGAACGTTTGATTTTAATTGAATGTATAATGCATTGAGAAAGGATCATGAAGATTCAAAAACTTTGCTTTTTTTGTTTTCTTTGTTTTATTTTATCACTATATTAAATTGTTTTCTGAATAGTTTGAATCTTGGTTTTTATTTTTGGTTTATTGTTTAAGTTTGTTAGGATAAGAGCAGCATATAAGAGCTGATAATAAGAAGGTGGTGGCTAGAGATTTTCTAGCAGTATCTGTAAGGAATCCATTGATACTATAAAGGGAGCCTAGTTTCTGGTGTGTAGATTTAATAGTGTACAGTATTTGCTAGCCATATTTGAGATTGTCATCCTGCTAGTATAAAATAATTACATTTTGGGAGATTGTGCTCATTTATTCAGAGCTTCCCTGTTGCTGGCTTGATCACCTGTGACTTCAAGACTTGGATTGCTTCTAAAACCATCTGGACCTGCAAAGATGATAAAAGTATTTTTTTGCAGTCGATGTTGCTGTCTCAGTACTACTTAATATTTCTGTGCTGCTTTTATTGATTTGCTTAAATTTATCACTGTTTTTCAGCCTGTACATATTAAAGAAACGCCATCTATTTGTTACTGTACTGCAATGTTGTGCACTTTGTTCTATATGTTGTTGAACATTTCTCAGGGTTAGTGAACTTATTTCCAAGGGTTCCTGATACTGAAGGAGTTATGTAAAACATTTATTACAGTACTTAAGTTCAATACCAGTTTGTTTTACATTAGGAGGGGTGTTTGGCACCCTGGTGGGGGCAGAGCTGAATTCAACCCATCCAAATGGAAAACTGCTGGTTTAAAGTGCATTGTGTTTTTATCAGATTGGCCTCAGGGATTAATAAAAGTCTTTCATCCTGCTCAGTCCGCAGTGCCTAGTATATAACCAAACCTCTCCGATTTAAAATCTCTGTAGGAAACCCTCTTCATAGTCTCCCACTGTTCACTGCTGCTTTACAAGTTGCCAGTTTGTGCAGAGGGCAGTACAACTGCATGTCATCTAACTGGAGCTGCTCAACATTTGCCAACTTTTGCCAGAGGTCTGGAGAGATTCTACTGAAATCTAAAGCATCCACTGCTAAAATCAAAAAAAGAAGTACGTGTTGAATTTTCTTTGCAATTTCCTAATTGCATTTTATCACTTTGCTAATTTTTATTGTATTTTTCTGCACTTTGAAAAAGCTGTTCTGTTGTTTTAAGTAGCTAGTACACAGCATAGACTAGATTCAGATCTGCTGAATCTAGCCTCTATTGTTACACTTGAGCACTATTCCAGACATCTTACATTAGGAGGGCCCTGCCTGCACCTTTGTAGCAGAAGTGTGTAGTCTGAGCCTCATCTGAGATGGAGATTACTGGAGGAAAGCTCATTGTTTGCTTTCCTATTGGTAGTTTATCTTTAAAAAGTGTTTAATTTCACCTTTATTTAAGGCTCGTGTTTGCAGAGGTTTACCCTCTTTTCACCGGAGCTGCTCAATGTTTGGCAACTTTTGCCAGAGGTCTGGAGAGATTATGTTGAAATTCAAAGTGTCCACAGCTAAAGTAAAAAATATAAGCACCTTTTAAGTTTTCTTTGCACTTTGCTGACTGTATTTTATCATTTTGCTGATTTTTACTGTATTTTTCTGCACTTTAAAAAAGCTGTTTTGTTGCTTTAAGCAGCTTGTGCATAGCATAGACTAGATTCAGATCTGCTGAATGTAGACTGTATTGTTATATTTGAGCACTGTTCCAGCCATCTTACTTCAGAAGAGTGCAGTCTGAGCCTCATCTGATTTGGATATCACTGGAGGAAAGCTCTCTGTGTGCTTTCCATTGGTAGTTTACCTTAAAAGTGTTTAATTTCACCTGTATTTAAGCCTCACATTTACATTTACATGAGCTGTGGTCCGTGGGGTTCAGTGGTGCCCTGTATAGACACAAACGCCTTGAAAGACAATGTTGCCCTAGACATCTGTTAGTGAACCCTCCCAAGCTTCCCTGCTGCATTGCAAGAAACTCATTTGCCCACTGAGAAGTGTTGCCATAGTTTTCACCCATAGCTTTCAATAGAATAAACCCTTTTGTTAATCCTATAGCAAAATCTGGTCAAAATAGCCCATTCCCCAGTAGTAGTTACAGTAACATCCTGCCATAATGAATGGTCAGTTTCCAACCATTTCTCTGGCCAGCCTGCTTTATATGGGCATCCTGAGACAATGTAGCAATTGCCTCATGCATACTGACAACCACTTACTCCTAAAACAAACAAATACAATATGTGAGAGATGTAATGACACTATGAATTTGGAATCAGTTCTCTCACATAACAACAAAGCAGATATCAAACGGGTTGTCAGCACAAACACATCACCTGTCACACAAAACAAGGTCACAACACATAAACCCAAATATGCAGAGGTACTCAGTAGAAGACTACCAAAAGATCAGATACCTCCCAAGAGCAAACTACTTGCACACACTGCAAAATGAATCCACTACACATAACATCAAATGCATCAGTGTCTCAGCAAATAAGCCCATAAGGCAAAACACTTGAAAACCAAATGTCCTGGTCATAGGCGACTGCATAGTGGGATACACAATTGTCCCCATCACCAGGTTGGACAAGAAGAAGGTCACTGCCAGCTGCCTGTCTGGTGCCAGGATCTGTCAAATCATGGAAGCACTCAAGTCACTCAACAACGATTACCGCTATGACTCTGCCATAGCACATGTTGGGGTGAATGACTTAAGATGTACCTCTCTGGAATATATGAAGAGAGACATGGCTGAACTCTCAGATTATGTGCCCCAGGCAGGTATGTCCCTAGCCCTAAGCAGCATTTTACCTTCACCCAGGATGATACCACAATATGACAAAAAATGACTTCCAACAATTGACTTAGCTTCTAGTGTCAGTCTGGAGGATCCAATATTTGTCAGCCTGGGAAAACATTGTTGACAGGCCATGCTACTTTGCCAGAGATGGTCTTCATCTGTCTCCTCTAGGCATTTGGATACTGGCAAAGGGTCTTGCCTCCCCCATAGTACCTTTTTAGGCAATGTCAAAACAACAAAATTTCCAATGTAAAAAAATCTACTCGAGACAAACTCAAGGTTATGCTGCTTAATGCTAGGAGCCTAAACAGGAAAGTGCATCCCTGGAAACACTCATTACCTTGGAAGATGCTAATGGTTGTGTATTCACTGAGACATGGTTCAAGGTCGCAGACAGCATCACAACCGTGCAAGGTTGCAATGCCTTACACATGTTCAGACCCCAAAACGAGAGTGGAAGAAGCAAAGGTAGAGATGTATCCACCTTCATTAAAGCCAAATACACTTCAAGACTGGTTAAACAGTATGACTCTACTGAGCTACTCCAGGTCCAACTAACTATGGGTAAAACACCCTACCACATCATTGCTAGCTACAGGTCCCTCTCCATGAACCAAGAGAAGCACATCACCTACCTGGACTTACTAGAGTCACTCACTAATACAGCCAAACACTTTGGTCGTGAGTGATTTCAACTATTCTTCCATTGAATGGGTGACAATATATGAGCACAAACATGCTAGCCCTGGGATTCTTGGACTTTATCAATACAAATGCCCTGGAACAGCTAGTCTGTATCCCCACAAGGGTCTCAAATGTCCTAGAATTAGTACTCACCAACATGGGAGGTCACTGCAGTACTCCCTGTGCGTTCCCTACCCTGTAAGGCCAGACCATAAATCTGTCTCATTTGAAGTAAGACTCAGACCTGACACCCCCACAGGAGCAAAAAAAAATAAATAAAAATGTATCCAAAGCAAATATAGCCTATGAGGCGATGATATAAAAAAAGTTTCTAACCCCTTGCTAACACTGCCAACAATTACCTCTATGCAGAGGAGTACATAAATACCCTGTATAATCACCTAATCAACTGTATATACTCTGCTGTACCTGACCAGATCAAAACCCGGTCCTTCTGAAAACACAGGCCACCTTCATGGACATCAAGTATAAATAGGTTATATAACAAAAGGAAGAAACTGGTGTCTAAGACTAAGAGGGAAATTATTCAGCTGAAGAATACCTTCCACAGCATGAATAAACAAATCAGATATCTTGTAAAGTCCTCTAAAGCTAGTTATGAAGCTAAATTAGCATTCCTAGCTGAGGATATTCATAAGGCATTCTTTAGCTATGTCTGAAATCTAAAAGAGAATGCCCAACTATGGGCCGAACTAATAGTAGATGGTACCTCTCATATTGGACCTGAGGAAATTGCCAACCTGTTAGCTGACAGATTTGGTGGAAACTTCAACCCCCTGTCCCCACCAGCCATACCCCAAAGCACACCTGACACCAGTCCTCTACATAGTATCTACAAAGAGCAGGTTATATCAGTGCTCTCCAAGGCCAAAAACACGGCCTCTATGGGACCAGATAACATCCCAGGCTACATACTAAAGCTAAAACAAGACCTAGAGGAACCACTTGGTAGTATCTTTAATCACAGATTGAGCATTGGCTTTGTTCTAGTATAGTGCAGAACACAACAGTAATCCCCTTGCACAAAGGGGATCCATCAACCGACCTGGAAACTATAGAGACATAAGCCTAACCAGACTTATCTGCAAGGCTATGGAAAGAATCATCATGGAGCTTATGAATAAGGACATAGGTGGCCTTCAAACTTTTAACCCATCCCTGTTTGGCTTCATTAAGGGTAGATCATTCTTATTAAACCTGGTGGACTTCTTCAAGAATTTCACCAAAGCCCTGGATGAGGGCAAAACAGTACATACTGCCTATCTTGACTTAGGCAAGGCTTTTGACACAATCCTCCTCTCAAGTATCATTGAGAAACTCTCCCAGCTATGGATTAACCTATACATCATGAAATGGGTAGCTAACTGGCTCACAGACAGAATGCATACTGTCAAAGTTGAAGATTCCACCTCTGCCAATAGATCAGTTACCAGTAGTGTACTACAAGAATCTGTACTGGGCCCTCTGCTGTTTGGAATCTATTTCTCAGACGTCCAGATGAAAGTAGATGGCCTTTGGCTTACCAAGTTCGCTGATGACTGCAAACTGGGTGCAATCAGTGAGTCCCCAAACAATGTTAACATATTACAAAAGGGGCTACCACAAACAAATGATTGGTGCCAAAGCCACGGACTAAAACTAAATGTAAAATGTGCATTATTATCCCCTTTGGCAAAGAGGACATCCCTGCAACTTACAATATTGATAGCACCTTCCCAAGCTCAAAACCAGTGTTGCTAGATTTGGGAACACAGGTTGATAGCAATCTAAACTTTGATCCCCATGTGTCCATAGTGGTAAGGAAAGCCTTCTATGTTGTGCATGTCATAAGTTAAGGCATCGTATCCAAGACTAAGGATGCTATAACTCCTCTGTACTCGACCCTCATCAGACCACTAATAGAGAACAATGGTCTCTTTTGCATGTACCTCACCAAACACCTGAGGCAGCTGGACAGACCACAGAGGTTTTTCACCAAGAAAATTCAGGGCCTCCAAAACATAACCTACATGGAAAGACTGAAAACCATCACTGTACTCTGTATACTATAGGCTCCTGAGAGCCAACTTGTGCCTGGCCTACAGAGCAGTCTCTGACCCTGCCCTAATAGAAATGCTGCACATCCACAAATCAAATGGACTAGAGTCACTCACTCAAGGGATCTCAACCTAGCCTGTGAGGTTAACAGAGCATGCTGAAGATACAGATCTATCTCCCAAAGATTGCCTCTCCTCTAGAATAAACTTCCAATTCATGTGAGGTAGAGCTCCTCAATAACCCTAATCAAGCACAATCTAGACAATTAGATGGGAGACTGTAAATTCATACTGGGGGTGCCACCTATGTCCTTCATAGAATGGGGCAGTTGGTGCTGATCATAGACTTGCTCTGTGAATAACAATCATCTAAAGTCGATTAGGAAACATGGGTATAACATGCCTTGGCTTGTAAAGGCCCTATGGGCATTGGACTAGTTACCTCCTATGAACCTATGAACCTAGTATAACACCCAGAAGTTTACTGTGAGCTACAGTTTCAATGACAGCTTTATTTGTTAACTTTATGGTAAAAGATTGCTTTTGATATTGGCAAATTTTTGATGAAAAAAGCATTACTTTAGTTTTATTGGGGTTGATTAGAAGGTTCAATTCTTTGCAACAAGTTTTTACAGGGAATAAAGATTTTTGGATAATGTCTTGGAGCCTATTTATTGTTGAGGCTGCACATATTAGTGTTAAGTCGACTGCATACTGAACTAAACTAGCATGATGAGTGGAGGTTGGAGGTCATTAATAAATATATGAAATAGGAGAGGACCCAAGAAAGAACCCTGAGAGATACATGTAGTTACTGGTTGGAAAGATGAGTATCTATCACAGGAGTCATATTTGCCTTGCAGAACTAAGTTTTGAGTATCTTGTAACTTTTATTCAGTCAACTCCTCCCCTGAGGTCTTTTACAGCATTAGTACTTGGTACACCAAACTCATATTGACAGACCCTGTCCTTTGCCACATGTACATCTGCAACAGTCACATCCCAGTGAGGAAGAACAGCTTTAGATGTCCTGGATACATCAGGTACCTGTCAAATCTTCGAATGCTCAAAATTTTGAACATTATATGGTCGAGACCAAATGTTCGAAATTTTGAGTGTTCGAAGATAGACTTTCAATGGTGCTGTACAGTGCAGATAGGGAGAATTTCCCTTTTCTGCACTGAAGTGCGGTCTCAGAGTTGGTATATTTAAGTAGTGGGGTGTGGGGGGTGCAGCCCCCGACATGGTGGGCCCCCCTGCCTATGCTGTTAAAGTGATTTTTCTGTTTTTACTTTTTTTTAATTTGATGTTCGAACATCCAAATGTCGAACATTTGGTCTCGACCATGTAATGTTCGACATTTTGGATGTTTGAACATTTAATATAGACCCGATACATCAACTTCAGTTTTATGTTTTGTAGGTGACATTTATACATGG
This sequence comes from Protopterus annectens, assembly GCF_019279795.1. NCBI lineage: Eukaryota > Metazoa > Chordata > Ceratodontiformes > Protopteridae > Protopterus > Protopterus annectens. The sequence continues at coordinate 141,730,538 of NC_056728.1, forward strand.
CTAAGGCTCATTTTCTAGCAGACCAATGAGAAAAGTCATTATTAAAGAAGATTAGTTGCCCTCCAATCATGCAAACGTTGTGCCTGCCTGCCTTCCAAAATGGAGTCATAAGCTGCTTCTGTATTCACGGAATCTTATTTTCCAAAAAAATATTTTAGTATCACCCAGCCATATATTCAGAAATTGGCAAGCGGACCCATTGGCTGTTGTCTAGACCAGTACAATTTCATAGAAACCCAAACCAGCCCAAGTTGTTCTTTACGTTTGCAACTCAGGCCAGACCTTTGTTTGCCTCTGATATTTCCATCACGCTTAAAACATTTCTTTAAGCCTTATCTTCCTGTTTGATGTAAACATTGACAATTTTTACCTGTAAATGAATGAGCTGCTCCTTCATTTCCTTGATTTTCTGTTGCAACGTTACATGGCGTCTGCTTGGTCATAAAGTACCACATTGCCATCCACATCACCCCTGTCCTTCTCTGCTGTAAACTTCAACAATTTTTGTAGCTTTTGAACTTCATTCAGAACCATCTTTAAAGAAACCCACTTAACTGCAGTAAAAACACAGTGACATCCAAATGCTCCTCAGCACCTACAGCTTCCATGCAGGTAACTCCAAGCAACAAAGGTGTGCTCCAAAACATTTCACCTGTTTTAAAGACTACTTATCAATCTTTTTTCTTGTTTTTTAACTATACCATATTAACCTATATGTAAATACTATTTTAGCAGCTTTTATAAGAAAAAAGTGTATTTTATCAATTTATTATAATATATTTATGACTATATATGTGTGTGTATGCGCGCGTGCATGTGTGTGTGTGTGTGTGTGTGTGTGTGTGTGTGTGTTATGTATATATAGTGGATGGAGAGGGATTATTCACATTTCTGAATATAAATTGTTTCATTGTGTAAGTCCTTTTGTAAATGGAACTATGCTACATTTATCCTATGCACAATAAATAATTTTTTAACAAGATTAGCTTAGCTTTGGTTTCTGGAAGCCTTCCATTTTTTTTGGACTCTAGTAGCTGTCTTTAGTTTTGTCACTGTCACCATGAAAATAATGCAGTGTGCTATCATTTGGGAGTTCCAAGCACAAAAATAAAAGAATAGATAAGTTGAAAGTCATATACCACAGCCTTGTATATTTGTATTGAGGTAGGACTTTCCACTTTTTAAAATCATGAGAAGAAATTTTGACATTGTGACAAATGTTGCATATTAAAGAAAAATGATAAAATGGCAGTCTACAGATAATGCAACTTTGTTAAGTGTTTATACTGTCACTTAAAATGCAACTTGCAGATTATATTTAAACTCACATGACCATACTTTCGCCATTCTTTCCAGGAAAGCTGACTTTCTGAATGGAATGGCATGAACCTACCTCTATGCATTTAGACCTTAGAAATGAGCCTTTCAAAGTTATACTTGAAGAGCGTCTCTAGGTATTCAATACCAAGGTAAAGCCTTAGACTTCCCATTTACTGAGGCCAATGACAGATTGCACTCTGAGCTAGTTATTAAAGTCAGTGACCACTTGTGGCATGGAGATAAAGGAACAGCATTTCAAATTCTTATCAGTAGACACCTCACAGGTCTCTAGTGAGTCCTGTTTGAACTGTTTTATAAACTGTACACTGAAAGTTGAGTAACCTCTCCTGGAAATCAAATCAAAGAACAAAATTCTGTGAGGTAGCAGGCTAAACATTGTATTATCATACCAGCCATAATGTGATTATGTATTCCATTTAGGAAATACACATTCCACATTTCCTAATTTCAGATTAACTTTAAGCCCTGTAATTGAGGGTTTCTATATCGTAGTACCATATTTATACAATGTATTGATATAGTTTCTTGAAATACTATATCTTACATGAAAAAAAAATCACAGTTGTTATGAATAAACTTTACTGAATGGTACCCTGTTGTAGAATCTCTGCAGTTACCACTAAACAGTATTATGTGCTTGACATGTAATATCAGGATTCTCTAACTTTATAATGCATTTACTCCTTTACGGTTATCAAATTGAAAGTATTTGAAAAGAATTAGATTATAAATGTCTTACTATAATACATGTTGGTTTGAAATGAACAAAAATTAAAATTATGCAGGTAAAGAATTATTTTAATTATTTTCAATTATAAACCTAGCTATTTGCCTATTTTTTTTTTTTTTAGTATTAATAATTTTATTCATTACACAAATGTAATTTTTCCATTTGGGGAATAATTTTGTAAGAATTATTCCCGTTTTATGATTATTTACTGCTTCTTGAGTTCATAAACAGGGTGGATACAATCACAGAATAAAAGCAGCACAGCAGGGTCTATATTATAACATTGAGCTTCACTAAATCGATGTTTCCATATAGTGAGTCAAATCAGCGAGTGGCTGAAAACAATGAGAAAAGAAAGTAAAACAGTGTATATGCAAGCGAGCGAACCCCTTGTACCCTTCAACAACTCCACTAATTATATATAAAAAATATACAGTGGGAGATGGGAGGAAACAGGAGATTTCAGCAATAACCCACACAAATACGATGAGAACACGTAGAGTCCAGATATAGGGTACTTCAGACAGGAACCAAGCCAGAGAACCTAGTGATGTGTGTTAAAATTGCTTAACACTGCACCAGCATTTCATCCTTCAATGCCTTACGAAACTGATAGCCTGTAAAAGCATGATTACAAAGTTAGAGTTACATCCCAGTAGCATCAGTAATAGTACCCACATCTCTGGTCTCGCCAATATTTCATCATTTCTGATCACGCAATAGTGGGGAATAAGAAAAACCCTTGACCCCTCTGTTAACGATCTCGCACCAAATTCCAGAAACATACCCCAAACCCAAATCCCATACACACAGAAGCTGACACACACACACACACACACACACACACACACACACACACACACACACACACACACACACACACACACACACACACACACACACACACACACACACACACACACACACACACACACACACACACACACACACACACACACAAACACACACACATTCAAACACACACACACACAGTCTATTTTACTTGATTCTACATACATCAACCAAATAAGATGAACATAATGCAGAATCAATTAAAAATTGAGGATCTTACTTTCAACCACACAAACAGCACCAGCAAAAAGCATGTCAGTAACTTGGGAAATGGTTATGCAGTGAAAAGTACAGCACAGCTATATATAATACCCATTCCTTTAATTTATTCACCAAATCAGAGATGATGAAATATTGGCGAGACCAGAGATGTGGGTACTATTACTGATGCTGTTGGGATATAACTTTAACTTTGTAATCATGCTTTTACAGGCTATCATTTTAGTAAGGCATTGAGGGATGAAATGCTGGTGCAGTGTTAAGCAATTTTAACACACATCACTATGTTCTCTGGCTTGGTTCCTGTCTGAGGTACCCTGTATCTGGACTCTACATGTTCCCATCGTATTTGTGTGGGTTATTGCTGGAATTGTTTGCAGAGAGTGTGTGTGTGTGTGTGTGTGTGTGTGTGTGTGTGTGTGTGTGTGTGTGTGTGTGTGTGTGTGTGTGTGTGTGTGTGTGTGTGTGTGTGTGTGTGTGTGTGTGTGTGTGTGTGTGTGTGCAGTGCATACCACAATGCACTGACATCACATACATGACTGGTTCTTTACTTTACACATGGTGTATCGTCCTGCAACCCCCCCCCCACACACACACACACAAAAATGAAAAAAAAAACAAATATTGAAAAATAAATGTTTAAATGAATCTCTGATATATATTTTCTGTTTTATAACACAATGCCTATTAAGAAAGCTAATCCTAATGAGCATGTACTATTATTTCTAAAACAAAAATCTTCTTCAGCAAAGACATTTCCTGTGTTGGGTTTGCTAGATAAGTTGTAATGTCACAAATTTTATTCCTGTCTGATGCTGATCCCATGCCTCTTACCCTCTTAGTGCAATAAATCTGGACAAAGCCTAAAATAATGTGGGGGCAAAGGCCCTAAAATAGGGACAAATTTTAAATATTGCTTTTATAAATTTAGAAAGTTGATAGAATAACAGGATTTGTATTAATATGCATTTTCTGAAGGATCCGAAATAAAAATGCATGTTATTGTTTTCTGATTTCAATCCCAAGTCGTTTGTCAGAAAACCATAACTTCTATGGGGAACAGACTAAAAATATTACGCAAAAATCTGGACATTCTGCAAAAATCTGCACAGTTGAAATCCTCATTCCAAGGTATATCCCTTTAGGGACTGTTTGAAATTATACACAGGGAAAGGAAATGTGATTTTGATTGCCAAAATATTAGACCTACAGCCAAATATAATGGCATACATTTTGTCAACTACTTCATGTACTAATTAACTACCATATAAAGTAACAAACTTTGAATTTAAAGCACAGGCTACTACCAAAGAATGGATTCCCACTGTTTTTTTTTTTGATAAGTATAGGGAAATATATACTAACTCTGAAACTGCATATTTTTGGAGTATAATCTATTCTCTCTTTCTTGCATTTATTTTAGCAATGTTTTAGTTACTTTGTAGTACTTTTAAATGCTGTCATAATTGACATTGTTCCAAAGTGTTTTTAAGCGGTGTGTCTTTAAGATTTTAATTATTAATCAATTAACTTAATTATTTTTCAGCCAATAGGAATGCATGCATTTGTACATAAAAGCATTTTTATTATGCCTTTATTCTGATGAAGTCCCACTTTCAAGGATGAAAGCACTCAGTTTATTAATAAAGTCTGTGTCATTTATTTGGCATATATGTTTTTGTTATTTATTAGAATGTAAGAAAAGAAAATAGCACAGAAAGAAATATGGATTGTAAAAACAATCTGAAAATGTTAAGAATTTTTTAGAAAAGGAGATCACTATAAGAGAAATCCAAGACATAATAAAAGGGAAGAATAAGCACCAGAAATAGATAGCTTAGGTTATGAATATTATAAAGAGATGAATGAAAATGAGAAATTAATATTCTGTAAAATATTAAATGAATAATTATAGAAACTAATAGGAGAAGGGATATGCCATGCAATAATTATGTTTATTTAGAAAAAAAGATGAAAGAAAAGATAAAAAATTGGAGACTGATAATATTAGTAAATACAGATTATAAAATCTTTAAGAAATAATACAAAAAGGATGCAGGTCTTGGATGAAGTCACAGGAGAAGGTTTTACTGGAAAGGCTCACCCAGATTCTGCTACAATTTGCTGTGAGGGAAAGGTTAGTTTGCTTTTTATTTGTTTTGTTTTGTATTACTTTATTGCATTTTTCTATTTTGTATACTGTGATTGGTTTTCTTTACACTTTGTTTTACTTGTATTCGGCCTTTAACTGCATACTAAAACTTCAAAAGAGACCACAGCCTGTCTCTTGTGAGTCAGACGGAAATTTTTCCTACCCTCCCACCTTGGTTACTGTTGTGTTCTTAAATACCATTGTCTTTCTAGTTGCCTGCCCCTTATGTTAATTTGACCATATATCTCATTTGCTCTCTGCTTTTACTGGCTGGTGTGAGTAAGCACAAAATTATCATTCTGTGAAATCATTCTCCTTCAAATATTTCAATTTATTGGCTATCCTACTGTATTCCATAGTACCAGAATACAAAAGTGACCACACCCTTTCAATCTATTTTGCTGTTTTAAAAATAGTGACACTCCACTATAACTTAACTTTTAGACAAGTAAAATTTAAGTTAACTACTTTCACATCTAACTCCTGTAGTGCACACTGCAGTGTTTATGATAAACCATTTTTTCATCTTACCTTTAGGCATCTATTGCAAGACCACCAGTTATTGTAAAGCCCACAGTCTGCCCCTCAGTAGTCATCTTGGGATTAGTGTTTCTATTTTCTTCTGGTGAGAGAAGGAGTGCAGTTACATTATTTCCTGGAGACTGCTGATCACCAGAAAGCTTAATAACTGTTTTATAGATGACAGCTTGGAATCTGTTCTTATATTCTGATCCTGGTGACAGTAGGAGCAGAGTGCATTGATTCCAGACTGTTTCTGGTTGGAGAGTGAGTGTCTGTGCTTAACATACCTGATTGGTCTGGTTGCTATTCGAGGCATCTACCAGAAAAAGGCTACAAGCCTGCAGACCCTTGCATCATCTGGGACAAGACTGTGGATTACCAAACAGGCTGTGGCCTGATTCTTTTCTTGGGATTGGTGCTAAAACTAGCTAGTTTTAGCTAGAACTAGCCAGTTTATTTAGTTTCAGCACTCAAAACTGTTTCTTTCTGCTTAGCACTTGCTTAGAACTCACTGTAAGCACTAAATACTAAATAAACTACAAATTACTACAGCACTCTACTTTTCTCACTTGTCAAGAGGAAAACAGTTCTTAGTACATAAATTAATAAGAACCTATCCAAGCATGTCCATGGGTCAGCTCCCAGTCTTTTATCCTGTCCACCTGATGAATCTGGGCATCTTGGGGCAATGTAGCAATTGGCTCATATACACTGACAACCCTCTCCTCCTACCACCCAACACTACAACCTGTAAAAGATGCACTTATATAGCCAAACTGGAAGCCAAGCTCTCTGCAGCCAGGACTGGACTAGACAGTCAAGAGGAGAAGGTTAAGATCTGCACCACACTACACTCAACAAATAGTCCTTCAAAACCCACACTACCAAAACCCACACATACAAACACAAAGCACACACCCACATTCATGGAGGCTCTCAATAAAAATCTGCCCAAGCAACAGAGACCTCCCAAGCTGAAACGCAGACAAACATCACCCCCAAAACTACGCAAATGACACATAGCCCACAAAATCAGAGTGTCACTCAACCTCAGCCCATAGGGCAAAACAACATACCCAACACACTAGTCATAGGTAACTCTATAGTTAGGCACACTGATGCCCCATTCACCAGGCTAAACAAGGAGAAAGTTACTGTCAGCTGAATGTCGGGTGCCAGGATCCATCACATAATACATGCACTCAGGTCACTCCACAACAAGTACAAATACAACTCTGTCATTGTCCATGTTGGTGTGAATGACCTGAGATGTACCTCCCTGGACTACATGAAAATAGACATGGAGGAGCACTCAGGTCTTGTAGCCCAGGCAGGTATGACCCTAGCCCTGCGTAGCATCCTGCCATCACCCAGAATGATACCACAGTACAAGGACAAAATGATTGACTTCAACAATTGGCTAAGCTTCTGGTGTCATTCTAAGGGGATCCCGTATCTGTCTGCCTGGGATGACATGATTGACAGACTATGATGCTTTGCCAGAGATGGTCTGCACCTGTCGCCCCTGGGATTTCATATACTGGCTAAGGCTCTTGTCACTCCTATAGTGCCTTTTATAGGCAAGGTTCTAATGCTAAATTCACCACCATGACAGGTACAAGCTAGCAAACTCTAAGGGTATTGCTACTCAATGCTAGTAGTCTAAACCTCAAAATGCACTCACTCAAGGCACTCCTTAAAATGGAGAACATTGACATTTGCGCAGTGACAAAGACCTGGTTCAAGGCTCCTGAGAGCACCCCTGCATTACCAGGCTATTAACTCCCTGGTCGGCCTCAGCAAAAAGCTGAGATCCCTCATAAAATCCTCCAAAGCCAGTTATGAAAATAAAATTGCCACTGATTCCAAAGACAACCACAAAGCATTCTACAGCTATGTCAATAATCTCAATGGCAACACTCAGATCTGCTCTGAGCTACAGCACAATGGCAGTAAATATACAGAGCAAATTGATATTGCCAACATCCTGGCAGATAGATTCAGTATTAACTTTACCCCCCTCTTACCCTCCAAAGGGCCCATCTTAATACTGGAAGAATGCAAAGCCCCTGTAATCACAGATGAACAAGTAAAGACCTCACTCTCTAAAGCCAAGAACACAGCATCCATGGGACCAGACAACATCCAAGGCTGCATACTGCACGAATGACAGAATGAACTGGCACCCCACCTATGTACCATGTTCAATCATAGCCTCACCTCAAGCTATGGACCTACTGAATGGCACACAGCGATGGTTATCCCACTCTACAAAGGGGTTGCCACCACAGACTCCGGAAACTACCGCCTCATTAGCCTGACGAGCCTGGTCTGCAGGCCATGGAATGTATCATCTTGGAGCTTATAAACAAAGACATAGATAACCACCAAACCCTAGACCCCACTCAGTTTGGGTTTGTAAAAGGTAGATCATGTCTACTAAACCTGATTGACTTCTTTGAAGCAGTCACTAGAGCCATAGACAAGGGCAAAGTAGTGCACACAGACTATCTTGACCTCGCCAAAGCTGTCGACACCATCCTCCACTCTGGAATTATAGATAATCTCACTAAAGTGGGAATAAATCCCTATGTCACAAGATGGGTGGCCAACTGGCTCACTGACAGAACCCACACAGTAAAAGTAGCTGACACCAAGTCTGACTTCAGATGAGTGATGAGAGTAGAGTACCACAAGGTTTAGTCCTGGGTCCTCTCCTGTTTGGCATCTACTTCTCTGAAGTGCAGGCCAACAAAGAAGGTCTTTGGCTAACAAAGTTCAAAGATGACTGCAAACTGGGAGCCATAATAGAATCACCTAATGATGTAGACATTCTGCAAAAGGGCCTCACAGAGACAGATGCTTGGTGTCAAAGTAATGGCCTCAAGCTCAATGCCAAGAAGTACATTGTCATCACATCTGGGAAAAACTCGGTACCCATGAACTACCACATAGGCGGTAGTTCACTAAACAGTGAAAGTGTGATAAGAGACCTCAGGACACAGGTGGACAGTAGTCCCTCCTTTAATAACCACATCACTACAGTAGTCAGGAAATCCTTCTAGATGGCACACCTCATCACAAAAGGGTTCTCCTCTAGAAAAAAGGAGGGCATTGTTCCTCTCTACTCATCTCTCATCAGACCCATTATAGAGTACAATGCCCCATTTGGCATGTATCTCACAAGACACCTACAATAATTGGAAAGGCCACAGAAATACCTCACTAAGAGGATTACTGGCCTCAAACAGATGCCATATGTAGACCATCTAAAAAAACTCCAGCTCTACTACATCGCATATTGCCTACTTAGAGGCGATCTCTGCCTAACATACAAGGCTATGTCAAACTCAGAGCTGTTGGACATGCAAAGAAATCCCAGTCACTCTGAACCACTCACTTTAGGTACCTAAATCTTGTCACCACAATAAACAGAGCATGCTGGAGGGATAGATTCCTGTCCCAGAGACTTCCCATACTCTGGAACAAACTACCCATTCATGTCAAGCAAAGCTCCTCATTGGCCCACTTTAAGAAAAATCGTGACAACTGGATGGGAACTAGAAAATTCCCCCCGGGATCACTTCTGTGGCACTGCTTGACAGGGGCACAGGAAAATAATTTTCTTGGGTGGCAAAAACCAGGGAACCTTTATGGCTAGGCTTATATAGGCCCCAGGGCCGATAGCCTAGTACCTACCTATGAACCTATGAACCTAAAACAAGAGAAGTATAGGAAATGGTAGTAATAATAAAATAAGTCACATGATTTTTAAATAAACTATGGAAGAAGGGCTAAAACATTTGACAAGGTTAGTCATGAAGTCATATGGAAGATTCCGGAAGACATATGGGGTAGGGAAAAATTATGAATGTTAAAAGAGTTATGAAATTCCATGGAAGAAAGTTATGATAAATGGATGGCTGGCAGAAAAAAGATAAAAATTAGGACAGGTGTTAAAGGAGGATGTCCATTAAGTATGTGTCTGTTTGTACTGGTAATAAAACATGTATGTGTGAAAATATGTTACACTTTTTTTAAGACTTAGCTTACAGAATAAAATTTGTATCTTTTTATATCTCAGTGAAGGACATCTGGTTCTGCATGATGTATTGTAGGCTAAGTACACAGCTGACTGGAGTAACATTATGCCATTCTTTTTAGTAACCTGAGAAAATAAATACACAAACATTTAAATATGTATGTTTATAAAATGCACTACATATTTTAATCCACAAAAATGTAAGGCATGCATTTCTATTTGAAAGCTCTGGGACATAAAGATTTGGGAAACAAATATTTCTAATGACATGTTCTCATTATATATAAACAGATATAATACATGTAAAGGGTTAAGCATGTGATATATAAAATGTAATTTGTAATGTAATTCATAATATCATAAGTGGAGGATGGGGAACATGTAAAGAAATAAAGACATTAATAAATGAATTCACTCACCATACAGCAATATTTTTAAACATCTTATTACAGGGAGAGAGTTTAGATTCAATTTGTATGCAGACTGTTCAACATGCCATTTAGTATATTTCCCAGTGTGAATGTTGTCCCTCTTTTTCTATTGGAAAAACAGATCACTCTCTACAAGAGCATATTCATAAATATATTTACGACATCAGGAAGCCTGATGAGAGGAATGGCTTGGCTAAAGACATCCAGAGCAATGGATCAGAACCCTCGTTTGTCTTCCTGGTGATAGAAGTTTTTGTCTGTAGGTTAAGAGGTTTGCTGATCTAAGAAACCTAACAGAGAGATGTGAACCATGATAGATAATACAGTTACAGGCTGACAAAAGATTATGGACTCAACAAATCTGTTTCTTTGAAGCCACATCTCAAATCCTGTCATTTGTTTAGGTAAATAATTTAGTTGTTTGTTCACACTCTTCATTGTTTATTGTTTACTCGTTAGCACCACAAGGAAGTTTCTAATGGTATGATGGATGTGAGTGGTAGGAATGTGAGGCTTGGTCACAATGGCATTAGTATACTCTTTCTTATTCGCTGTAAGCAGTCTGCCCTTTCTTGGCTAGAATTTTTATGGATGATGTGCTGGAATGCATCTGATTTGTCAATTGCATGTCCCAGCTCAACAGACAGAGTTTTAAGGATTTGAGTATCTATTTGTATCTTTTATGTTATCAGTCCTCACTTTAAACAATCTGTTAGTATTTTTAAGAGATCTGATTTTTGTGAACTTTCTGTGTATGATTATTTAGTTGCAGAATTGCTTAAATCATAGATGCTTTTAGTTCTCTTCATGTCATAAATCTAGTGCTGTTATTCATTTTTGCTACTCCCTGTCCCTATTGCGCAGTACTATAAGGAAGCTGTAAATGACTTATGTGATAGGTAGAAGTGAGAGCCTAAGATTTAAACTGATTTGCTATCCTTCCCTCCATTTGTTGTTTACAAGCACCATGTTGTTCAGATTCAAATAGAAGAGCATGAATTGCGTGCTTTGATTTAACTTATTGAAGGCTGTTCTTAGGTTCACAATTTGCACACAAAAGAAGCTTTAATAGTCTCTTCACTTTGTCTAACCTTAATTGGTTGCTATCCCAAGGAAGTACTATTTGATATGTAATAGGCACATGCATGAGATATAGCAATGTTCGATTTACTATATCTTCTCTTTTCTGTTTTCAGCTCTTCATTGGTCCTAACTGAAAGTTGTCACCTTATTACTGGCTCAGAAGACACACAGACATGATTGGTCCATTGATCTTTGCTTTAGTATAAGTGTTTCTATTGGTCTGTACGTTTTTAGGCATGCTAGGTTTTATATTTAGATTTCGATTGGTTTATTTTAAACTGTGTCGATCCTTTTTAAATGTTTGTACTTAATTGTATTCTTGATGGTTTGAGAAAGCACCGATTTTTGGCGTGAAAGCGTTATCTTAAATTTAAAGTATTTATTTAAATGTTCAGTCATGTGTGCATCCTCAGTCTTTTGTCTGGGAATTTTATGGTGTGCTTTTGACAAGGGGATGCTTTATTCATCCACTGGTGTATTGTTCTGGTCGACTAACATTAATAAATGAATTCACTTTGCATAGATGGTAACATTATAACAGAAATAAATTTCATGTAATACATTTGGGACATACAGTACAGTACAATATATACAATAATATATATAAAGAATAATATTGTGCTAAATTTCCTGTACCTTATGGTGTGTAGTTTGCTTCTGGATATATTCAGCTCTGCACCTATCATAAAGTTATTTGCCATCTTGCTAGGAAAAGTAGTCTAGGCCTCTAGACTACAAGCATGAAAGGAAGGGATACACATGAAGGTAGCAACATAGGGGCACAGAAAGGCATTTTATTCCTGCCAAAAGTTACACTAAAAATGGAAAGTTACCATACTCCAGACAACTTACTTCTGCTAATAAAGTTTCACATAGTGCAAACTGTGTATCAGGAATAACCTGGAAGAAGCTGTTTTAACCAACCATTTAAGTGGAATGCTTAGTGATAACTATGCACGCAGTCTTCTTGTCTCACTCAGTAGTCCCCACTGACATTTATCATTTCCCTATCAGTTAGACTACCCTCTCCAGCTTCTTATATTCTGCAATGTACCTCACCCTATTTGACTTTGCTAGTCCTTTGCTCCAAAATATGGACATATAATTCATCAACATGCTGGATCATGGCAGCTATATTGGTGTATTATGCCTTTCAGAAATGATCCACCATCCACTGGGTGTTCTCACTTATAAAACAGTTGTTAGCTGTTGACAACAGGCTATGGTTCTTCACTTGACTTTACCCTACACTTAACAAAGTTTAACTATTTCCTTACCACAGATGCAACTGCTCGACTATAATAAGTCATTTTCTTAATAGTAATGGCCAAGATGTGCTTTCTCACAGTTTTCTGAACTGTTACATTATTAACTGTTAATGGTGGCATTAGGTAATATTAGATAATTTCTGCAGAAATACGGAATTCATCCAAGAATAACCATTTACTAATTTATAAGTTCAGAATATTAATGTATCCCACTGGCAAAAAATAAATTTAATTTGTATATAATTAAATTTTCCAGTAATAATATGCTGAACACTTGTGCATTAAAGTTTCTAAGAGCTTGCATCACAGAAATTGATCCTGGTCCACAAAAGGACATCCAAACAATACTAACATGCCACAAGACTGGCTATAAACAAGCAAGGGGTGGTATTTTGCTTTAACTTAATACCAGAAATATCTACAGTACCATTTCAGACTTCTAAACATTGCTAGTATTTCTTAAATGAAGTGTTTGCTCTCTCTCTCTCTCTCTCTCTCTATATATATATATATATATATACATATATATATATACACACACACACACACACACACACACACACACACACACACACACACACACACACACACACACACACACACAGTGGATATAAAAAGTGTATACGCCCCTGTTAAAATGCCAGTTTTTTGTAATATAAAAAAATGAGATCACAATAAATCATTTCAAAACTTTTCCCACCTTTAATGTGACCTATAACCTGTACAATTCAAATGAGAAACAAACAAATCTGTTAGGGGAAAAAATATAAAAAATAAAAAATGTACAATACACTGGTTGCATAAGTGTGTACGCCCTTATACTAATACTTTGTTGAAGCACCTTTTGATTTAATTACAGGATTCAGTCTTCTTGGGTACACACCTGCCATCAATTAAAGAGACTCTGATTAATCCCAAATAAAGTTCAGCCACCCTAGTAGGAATTTCCTGACTTTACTCAGTTGCCTGCTACAGCAAAAGCCATGGTTTGCAGAGAGCTTACAAAGCATCAAAGGGATCTCATTGAAAGATATCAGTCAGGAGAAGTGTACAATAAAATTTCCACAGCACTGGATATATCATGGAACACTGTGAAGACAGTCATCAAAAAGTAGAGAAAATATGGGACAACAGTGACGTTGCAAAGAACTGGACGTCCCTCCATAATTGATGAAAAGACAAGATGAAAACTGGTCAGGGATACTGCCAAGAAATCTACAGCAACACTGAAGGACCTGCTGGAATTTCTGGCAAGTACTGGTTGTGTACTACATGGGACAACAATCTCCCTTATTCTCCATATGTCTGGACTATGGGGTAGGATTGCAAGACGGAAGCCTTTTTCTTACACAGAAAAACATCCAGGCCTGGCTAAAATTTGCAAAACAATACATCAAGTCTCCCAAAAGCATGTGGGAAAATGTGCTATGGCTGATGTGATCAAGGTTGAACTTTTTGGCCACAAATCCAGAAGGTATGTTTGGCACAAAAACAACACTTTGCATCACCAAAAGAACACCATCCACACAGTGAAGCATGGTGGTGGCAGTATAATGCTTTGGGGGTTGCCTTTCTTCAGCTGGAACTGGGGCTTTAGTCAAGGTGGAGGGAATTATAAACAGTTACAAATACCTGTCACTTTTGGCATAAAACCTTCAGGCATCTGCTAGAAAGCTGAAGATGAAGAGGAATTTCACCTTTCAACATGACAATGACCCCAAGCATGCATTCAAATCAACAAAAGAATGGCTTCACCAGAAGAAAATTAAAGTTTTGGAATGGCCCAGCCAGAGCTCAGACCTAAATCCAATAGAAAATCTGTGTGGGGTCCTGAAGAGGGTTGTGCACAAGAGATCCTCTCACAATCTGACAGATTTGGAGTGCTTTTGCAAGGAAGCGTGGGCAAATATTGCCAAGTCAAGATGCGCCATGCTGATAGACTCCTACCCAAGAAGACTGAATGTTATAATTAAATCAAAAGGTGCTTCAACAAAGTATTAGTTTAAGGGTGTGCACATACAACAAAGTATTAGTTTAAGGGTGTGCACACTTATGCAACCAGTGTATTGTACATTTTTTATTTTTTATATTTTTCTCCTAACAGATTTAGTTGTTTTTCAATTTAATTGTACAGGTTATAGTTCACATTAAAGTTTGGAAAAGTTTTGAAATGATTTATTGTGGTCTAATTTTTTATATCACAAAATCCTGGCATTTTAACAGGGGTGTGTACACTTTTTGTATCCACTGTGTGTGTGTGTGTGTGTGTGTGTGTGTGTGTGTGTGTGTGTGTGTGTGTGTGTGTGTGTGTATATGTATATATATATATATATATATATATATATATATATATATATATATATATATATATATATATATATATATATATATATATATATATATATATATATATATACAATTGCAATGGCAAAAGAGCAGGAGAGGTTAGAAACTCTTGTGTACAAATGTCTTTTCTCTGAACATGTTAAGGACTTAGAGAATATATTCCTTGAAGAGAAGGAACATTGTTGCTATGTTAATTTTTGTGTTAGATGTGTACTATGTCTTTAAGTAGTGGTACTATGCACAAGAATATTGGTGGGTGGGTTAACAACTTCTTCCGTGTTACTGTTTTGAGTGTGAGAGAGCAGGGATTCAAGATTCTTGGTGTAGATACATCTCTCACACTCTGTACTAGAGTGAGTTATTAGTAGAGCGTTGCCGGTGTACATGAAGCAATTGTTAGACCACCTCAAGAGACCCAAGTCAACAAGGCTGGCAGTAGAAACAAGGGTAGTCCAACTGTCCATAATGCTAGGTTGAAGACTGCTATCACTAAGAGGTCTTTTCAGGATTGATCACGTAGGAACTCAGTGGATGGATATTTCTGCCTGGATTTTTTTTTTTTTTTTTTGGTAGCTTAATAGATTTCAGTTCACTAGCAGTATTTCTTTGACTGGAAAAGTACTACGGATGAGGGCTACGCTAGTGTGCTGCAGTTGTTCCTGACAGAAATAGTGTTGAATTTATCCATCTGGCTATTGTGCACAATTGTGAGGCAGAGCGCAGTGCTGTGTGATGTGCAAACAAATAGAAACTCACTCAAATGCAGGGCTTAAATACCAGAAGCTAAAAACTTGAAAAATTACTTTAAAAAGGTTCAAAAGGGCCAACGAGGATGCTTACTCCAAGCCCTAGACCAACCACCCCTCACCAGACAAGTTTCATCAGCACAATCCTCTCACTAGAGTTGATGTGACGAATGATTTGCCAATTATATGAAACTTCACACAGAAATTTGCACATTCTAATTTCTTCTTGGTTGTTGTTGCGTCTTTCGGACGAGTTGCCAGCTCTGATGCACATTCTTCAATGAAGGTACGCCTATTCACGCATGTCTCCACACAGAAGACGCTCTAGCTGAGAATTGAACAGGACAACATCTTAGTGTGAGGTGACAATGCTACCGCAGCACCACCACCACAGTATTCTAATTTCTTCTTGGTAGTGAATAACAAAAAATAAATGTAAAACTTAATTCACTCGATATGCTTATGTTTGATTATGAATTGGAAAAATAGGTATGAGAGTGCACACATTTACCTGTGTCCCATCTTATGTTACTGTGATACTGTATGTGCTGCATGTATGTGAATTCATGTTATTGGGATACTATAATATGTGCTGCATGTATGTGAATTCTTTTTTTGTATTGTACTTGAGTTTTACCTCTTAAGTAAATTACCACTGTAATTTTTTTTCATACCCTTTACTTGTGTCTAACTTATACTGTGATAATGTTGCATACTTGAATCTGCTTTGAATAACCAGTGCCAAATTTAATTATGTCATCCTACTGTCTACAGTATCTCATCCTCTGTATGACCTCTGAAAATAAATATAATAGCAGGTTCATTTACTGCGTTTGTTCTCAGGGGTAGTTTCCAGTCATCCCCTCACGGTCAAGGTTCTGCCACTATGCCCTTAATCTCTATGCTTCTTCTGACGTCACATCAACTCAGGGGAAAAGGATTGCATTTGTTCTCTTTCTTCTGAGTTAGTGTGAACTTGGAAGTACAATATTTAGTGGTTCGGGATGTGATGCACAGCTCCTTCTTTGGGAGTATCAGGAGTGATGCATAATCATACCAAACTTATGATCAGTTATACTATGAAGTCTACCAGGTGACAATAAATTCAACCATATTATACTGGGAGCAGAGCTTTTCCCCTCATTTCCCCTCTGAAAATGAGGTATGTATAACACAACAGGTACTATACTTGCCTTTGGTGCAGAAGGCTGTAGGTTCTACTCCCGCACCATGTAGATGAAGTGCTGATATTGCAGTGCTCTTTAAGAGGGGATACAGGTGCTGCACTCCCGAGTCTGGCCTCCTTCAGATAAGATGCATAGTCAGGGGTTTGCCATAATGGTTAAGGTCTTTACTTCATAGATACAAGGGGGAGAGATTGATTCACTCCTTATGTTGCTGTCTAGGCTTAAAATGGCCAGTCAGTTAGCCTAGTATTCACCTATGAACCTATGTGCATTAGGCTTGCAAGATCAACTAACTCACTAACTAACAAACTAACAAACTAACTACTTGCACAAATGACTAAACAAAATGAGACTCTTACTGTGAAATGTAAGTTAGGGGATGTGTAATTAATTACAACATATCAGGAAAAGTATTCTGGGTAATTGTGACTCCTGGATTTAAATAGCAGTAGCAGTGACCAAGATGATACAGTTTACTCTAAGATGCAAGGAAGTAATTATCAGAGTACAGTGGGCAGTAGTCAGGCCATGTCTACAGCATAATGTGCACTTGTGGACACCATTCTAGGAGAATCAAACCAAATTTCTAAAATGGGTGCAGATAATTGCTGGCAAAAATATTTACAGGATGGAGGGAAAAGGGTATATGCATGAAATAGGTAAGCTGGCACTCTTTCTACTAACACAATAAGGTATGGGGCACCTGATTTGGGTGCAAAAGATCCTGCTAGTGGGGGTCATGACAGGATCACCCTGTGCAATATAAATGGCATGGGAGGAAGAAATGGGTGAATGCAGTAGATTTTAGGTGCTAGTACCCCATTGCTAAAAAGTTCTTCATTAGAGGAGTGCATGTGATAGAATAGATTATCAGAATGGTTTGTGAAGAAGAATAGCCAGTTATTGGGAAGTAAGGATGAAGAAGGAGACGATGGAAATGTGAAGATGAATTATTAAAGAATAATACTTGGGTACAAAAGCTACAATATTATTGTCCGCCTGGTGATAAACAAATGTAATGTAAGAATGATAAGAATGCTAAGCAGACCTCTCAACTGTCCCTATTTTGGAGGAACATTCTTATTTTCAGTCTAGATTTACCCCTGCACAGGGTATCCCTATTTCTGGAGGTATATTGTTATTTTCAGTCTTGATCTGTCCCTTCACAAAATGTTCTGAATGGCACTCAACATGTTGGATTTTTAAAGATGTATAGTACACAGAAAATCACACAACATAACCAACATATTAGTGATGATATTGTGAAGAAAGAGGGCACATATCTTGCATCTTCCTTTTTCTGACGCAAAAATGAATTTCATTATGTGGTTGAGTTTTGCAGTAAAGTTCATTAAAGTCTACAGATTTGACATGATGTATTTTATAACGTGGTTATGTTCTCCATCATTTCGTCACTCTCTTTTACAAGTGTTTCTGAGTAATATCCCACATTCCGACTGGAAGCAGGAAGAGTTATGTGCTAACGAGTATTCAGATGTTATGCATTTTTCAAGGGGCTTTGTTCCTTTTTTAATGTCTGCAGGTTGAGATGTATGCTGCTAAGAGTGCCACATTTTCCTAGAGAAAACAGTAGTAAGATCATCCCTGTGATTCAGACAGACTTACCTCGAGTGGAAAGCCTTAACGTGGCCTTTTTCTTAGACCACCCTACCACTCAGGTTTCCTGCTAGCTGGTGCTTTAACACTGAATGCAGTCCAGCTAACAGAGCTGTATGCTAGTATGGTAATATTGGGGAGTGGCTAAAGTTAATCAGACATGTGCTCTCCCCCGAAAATGCTATTGGCTCCTGATCTATTCTGACAAGTGATTCAGAGAATTTCTTGTCTGTGTAAACTTCCACTGCTGGTGGTCATCCATTCACCTCTATGGAAGCAGTCACAGTGCAGGTAAGTTCATAGGTTCATAGGTAGGTACTAGGCTAGCTGCCCGAGGGCATTTATAAGCCTAGCCAGAGTGTGTCGGCTTTCGCCGCCCCATTGATTAATTAATTGATACTCTGTCAAGCAGAGCCAATGAAGTGATCCCAGGGCTGTTATTTTCTGTTACCCATCCACTCGTCAAGGTTTCTCTTGAAGAGTGTTAGCGAGGGGCTCTGCCTGATGTAATTTGGAATTTTGTTCCAAAGCATGGGGAGTCTCTGTGACAGGAATCTATCCCTCCAGCATGTTCTATTTATTGTTGTGGTGAGGTTTAGCTCACTAGAGCACTTGGCTCGCAGTGACTTGGATTTCTTTAGGTGGAGCATGTCCATCAATTCTGATTTGGACATGGCTTTGTAAGTCAGGCAGAGATCACCTCTGAGTAAGCAATATACCACTGAGTGCAGCTGAAGTTTCTTCAGTCGGGCTGCATAGGACATATGTTTGAGACCAGTAATCCTCTTGGTGAGGTACTTTTGTGGTCTTTCCAGCTGTTGGAAGTGTCTTGTGAGGTATATCCCAAATGGGGCATTGTACTCTATGATGGGTCTAATGAGTGACGAGTAGAGGGGCACTATAACCTTTTATTTCTAGATGCGAACCCTTTAGTAATTAGATGGGCCACATAGAAGGATTTACAAACTACTTTGGCAATATGATTGTCAAAGGAGAGATTACTATCTACCTGGGTCCCCAGATCTCTTATTACCTCTTCTGTATTAAGGGGGCTGCCACCTATGTGGTAATTCATGGGTGTTTTGTTTTTCCCAAACGGGATGACTATGCATTTTTTGGCATTTAGCTTGAGGCCATGACTTTGACACCAGGTGTTCGTCTCAGTAAGGCCCTATTGGAGGATGTCCGTGTCAGCCGGTGAATCAATTATGGCTCCCAGTATGCAGTCATCGGTGAACTTGGTTAGCCGTAGTCCTCCTGTGTTTGCCTGTACTTCTGAGAAGTATATGTTGAACAGTAGGGGTCCCAGGACCTAGCCTTGTGGGACACCACTTGTGACTGGTTTAGAGTCAGACCTGGAGCCCGCTATTCTTACCATGTGAGTTCTGTCTGTAAGCCAGTTGGCAACCCATCTCGTGACATAGGGGTTTATGTTAAGGCTGGTGAGTTTTTCTGTAATACCTGAGTGGGGAATGGTGTCAAAAGCTTTGGCGAGGTCAAGGTAGGCTGTGTGAACCACCTTTCCCTCATCTATGGCCTTGGTGACTGTCTCGAAGATGTTAACCAGGTTTAGTAGGCATGATCTGCCCTTAACAAAGCTGAATTGGGTTAGGTCAAGTGTTTGGAAGTTCCCAATGTCTTTGTTAATGAGTTCCATGATAATGCACTCCATAGCCTTACAGACCAGACTAGTCAGGCTTATGGGGCAATAGTTACCAGGGTCGGTTGTGGCCCCTCCTTCGTGGAGAGGAATAACCGTTGCTGTGCGCCAGTCTATGGGTACATAGCCTGTAGAGAGGCTGAGGCTGAACAGCATGTTTAGGTGGGGATTAATTTGTTCTGTAGTTTGTGCAAGATGCACCCTGGGACACCATCTGGTCCCACTGATGCTGTGTTTTTGGCTTTTGAAAGGGCTGTTTTCACCTGTGCGTCTATGATTTTTGGGACACTACACTTTTCCGGTATTGTTGTGGGCCCTTTTGGAGGAGAGAGGGGGGTGAAGTTTGCACTGAATCAATCTGCCAGGATGTTGGCAATATCAGTAGGTTCAGTATATTTTGTGCTATTTTGCACTAGTTCAGTGCATATCTGCGAGTTGCCACTTAGATTCTTAACATAGCTAAAGAAGGCTTTGTGGTTATCTTTTGAATCCTTGGCTATTTTCCTTTCAAAGGTAGCCTTGGATGATTCCATGAGGGACCTCAGTTTCTTACTGATACTGATCAGGGATGTCTTTCCTTCTTGGGATTTGCTTTTTTTCTGAACTAGTTTCCTCCTTCTATTATATAGCCTGTTTATTGCAGGGGTCCACCAAACTGGTTTCCTTCTCTTAGAGGAGTGAGTCTTGGTTTTGCTAGGGATGGCACGATCCATGCATCCTTGTAGGTGCTCATAGAGTGCATTTGTAAAGGTTTCTGCATTTTGGGCAGCGTTATCCTTTAGTGTGGGGGCTGTAAAACTTGCCACCTCTGTCTTAAGTAAGGTGAGGTTTGCTTTAGAAAAGTTTTTTACTGTGATTTCCTTAGTTGGGGGGGTGGGCATCCAGAGTGATTAGTTTATGGTCTGATCTAGCCAGTGATGGGTTGACCTCCGGTGTGGAACACCTGTCGCCCATGTTGGTGATGATCAGGTCAAATATGTTTTCACCTCTGGTAAGAGAGTTTACCAGCTGATCCAGGGCATTTGAGTTGATGAATTCCAGGAAGCACTGGGCCTGGGAATTTGTACTCAAGTAGTTTTCCCAGTGAATGGTAGGGTAATTGAAATCGCCCAATATCAGGGTGTTTGGTAGGACCTTCATGTTTTCCAGTGTCTCCAGAAAGGTGGAGTGGTGGTCCTGGGTCATGGAGGTTGATCTGTAGCAGGCCACAATTTTCATTGCAGATTTGCCTGATGTTAGTTGCACATGGATGATCTCAGAGGTATCATGCTGCGCCACTAACCTGGAGGTGTAGGTATCCTTGATGAATATGGATGCACCCCCTCCTTTTGTGTTTCGGTCCATGTTCTGTGTCCGAAACATGTGGTATGAGTTGTAGCCCGGTAGTGCTGGGGTGCTCTCTGGAGCCTTGAACCAGGTTTCAGTTACTGCACAGATGTCGACGTTCTCCATACTGAGGAGTGCTTCGAGCGCATGCATTTTGAGATTTAAACTCCTGGCGTTGAGTAGCATAACCCTCAGTTTTTGTTAATTGTGCTCTTTATGGAGGTGGGTTTGACTTTTGAGCCTTGTCTAAAAAACGCACTATGGCGGCAGCAGGAGCCTTGGCCAGTATTCAAAAGCCTAGGGGGTGACGGGTGCAAGCCGTCTCTTGCAAAGCAATGCAGCTTGTCGAGTATGTCCTCCCAGGCTGACAGACACTGGATCCCCTTTGAATGACACCAGAAGCTTAGCCAATTGTTGAAATTCATCATTTTTTTTTATACTGAGGTATCATTCTTGGTGAGGGCAGAATGCTACTCAGGGTCAGAGTCATGCCTGACTGGGTTACATGATCAGAGAGCTCTTCCATGTCTTTTTTCATGTAGTCCAGGGAAGTACATCTCAGGTCATTCACACCAACATGAACAATGACAGAGTCATATTTGTATTTGTTCTGGAGTGACCTGAGTGCCTGTGTTCTGTGGCAGATTCTGACTCCTGACAGGCAGCTAACAGCAACCTTCTGCTTGTCCAGCCTAGTGAGTGGGACGTCAGTGTGCCTGACTATAGAGTCACCTATTACTAGTGTGTTAGGTATGTTATTTCACCTTAAGGGCTGCAATTGTGCAGCACACTGATTTTGTGTTTTATGTGTTGTCTGGTTTGTGACAGGAAGTTCAGGTTGTTTGGGTGTCTGCTTTGGAGGTCTCTGATGCTTTTGCAGGTTTTTATTTAGAGCCTCCAAGTATGACTTTGTGTATTTATGTGTATTTTTTGCCAGTGCTGTTTTAGTAGGTCTGTGTGCGGCTGGAGTTGTGGTGCAAGTGTTAACCTTCTCCTCTTGACTGTCTGTTCCAGTCTTGGGTAGAGACAGCTTAGCTTCCAGTTTGGCTGTATAATTGCATCTCTCGCATATGTTAGTGTTTTGTGGTAGGAGGAGAGGGTTGTCTGTGTACATGAGGCAGTTGTAACATTGCCTCAGGATACCCAGATTCACCAGCTGGACTGGAGAGTGCACCTGAAGTTGCCCTTTGGTCATGCCTGAATAGTAGGGTGAGCTGCTTAGTTGCTTGGTTGGTGAGGGGTGAATAAAGAGCCTTGCTCTGCTGGGCAATCAGAGTCAGGGTATATTAGTGCTTGCTATTAGGTCTGAGCAAGTGCTGGGCTGTAAGATGCTTTTGGAGTGCTTAGGTTGAGAGTTAGACTAGTTTCAAGGGAACAACTGAAGAGGAGACTTAGTGGATCCGGGAATAATTTAACTGTAGCTAACTGGCACTGCCCGGTGTGCAAAACAGTGCAAACGTGGTTTTTATAGTAGGAAAATGAAAGAGATAGAAATTAGCCCAAAATGGCCAATAAACTACTAACTTCTGGGCTGGAACCACTCCTCCAGGGACAGATAGGTTGCTCAAAGCTCCCCTCTCTCACAGGTGAACAGAGAAACTTCCTTCTATCCAAGTAGGGTATGGGCAACTCAGAAACTAGTATCACAGCCCTGAATTCAGCACTAGCCTGAAACTGGACTATGCTAGCTTGGCGGGAAACAAGGATTTATTTGGGGGGGGGTTTGTTTTTTTGAAAAGATAAGACAAAAACAGTAAAAAATACACTTAAAACAGCTTTAAATGACTACAAACGATCAGAAAAGGTCAAGATATGGGGGGTTAGTTTCTGTAATGTTTTTGGATGTGTGTAGAGGCATGAATAACATTGCATGAATGTGTGTGTTTACCTAGGTGGTCACACTATGGGTGTTAGGTACATAATCCAGTTTCTGGATGTGTGTACACATGTGCCTGAGTGGTCCATACCCAGAATATGGATAGGGGGTGGGGAGAACACTGGACACCATAGTAACTCTCATTTGTCATGCCTTAATGACACTAACACCAGCGAGGGAATCAAGAGGTGAGTGTGACACTAGACACCAGGGATATGTCTTAATTTTTGTGCCTTTTTATTATCCTTTTAACAGTATAGAGGGAATCACTAGACACTGGGATAATAATAGGGATTATATAAATGCATAGCAGGGGAAAGGGATTTGAACCATGCACAACGTGACGCATAAATCCCCTGCATTAGGCCACTGCACCAACTGCTACATTAACTCAACAGGAGTTTGTTACAAATATATTTAGAAGCACTGGTATTATGCAGTGCCTGCAACAGGTTGCCACATATGATGGGGAAGAACAGGAAATGTTAGACATATCTCCCAACCTTGTAGGCTTTTGCCCTAACATGCATTTACCAAAGCATATTAAATGTGAAACTCGAACATCTGGCAATCTGGACTGACTGTAATCATCCCAGAATTACCTGGGCAGGGGAAAAAGAGAAACTGTTGACATTCAGATAAGAGGAATAGGTATGGGGTATGTGGTGTGTGTGCTTGTGCATGTGCATGTGAGTGTGTGTGTGTG
Organism: Protopterus annectens; assembly: GCF_019279795.1. NCBI lineage: Eukaryota > Metazoa > Chordata > Ceratodontiformes > Protopteridae > Protopterus > Protopterus annectens. Next base: position 141,754,642 of record NC_056728.1, read on the forward strand.
TGTGTGTGTGTGTGTGTGTGTGTGTGTGTGTGTGTGTGTGTGTGTGTGTGTGTGTGTGTGTTAGAGTGACTGAAGAGGGAAGGGATGCCTGTGCTTACACTATGCAGCCACTGTAGTTAACTACTGCATAAAGTGCTGTTTTGCACTTTGTGGTAGTTAACTGATTCATTTCCATGCAAATTAGCCTCATTATGGCTGATATGTCTATGAATCGAAATGGGTGTTCTGTTAACATAATGTACCTATTATGAGTCATATGTCTAGAAAACTTAATGGGTGTATTGTGTAAAGCTGAGCTTTATTGTGCAGGCCATAAAGTCTGTGCAGGGTGTGTTAATGAATTCTTCATAATATGTATGCAGCTATATTAACTCATTGTTGTCACCAAGCACTGGCACGACCATAGAAATAGATTTACACTTGTAACATTGGACTAGGCACCTAACTGAAATTCTTGACTTCTTTGTCATCACATTAAAGATATAAATTAGCAAATACCGTAAAACTGATGAGAATAACTTATTAGAAATTGAAGCTGTTATAAAAAGGAAACTACATTTGCAAAAAGTATGTATTGTTTGCTGATTTCTGTCAGTGTGCTTGAAGGCAAAGGATTCCTAAGAGTAACTTCCCCCTAGCGATGCAAAGGAACAGACACAGAAGCATCCCCAGTGGATTGCACTATGTTTTCCTTCCTGTATCACCTTCCTGAAAATGACAAACAGCGTAATCATTACGACAAGCTATTACTGCCTGCAATATTTTGTGCTTCAATATATCTTTGAAAAATAGTATAAATGCTGACTTCTACTATTCTTTACATACATCCATTTATTTCTGTCTGCTAACTGCAATGTTGAGTAGCTTTCCAAACGGTAAAGTGTGAGATGTTTCTGCTGTTTGATACTGTTTTTGTGTGTGTGTGTGTGTGTGTGTGTGTGTGTGTGTGTGTGTGTGTGTGTGTGTGTGTGTGTGTGTGTGTGTGATCTAGTGTCTGTACAAGACAACAGTACTACAACTGCAACATAATTTTACCAGTCTTTATCAGCAACATTTTGGTTATTCCCTCGTTTTTGAATTTTATAGAAAGAAGAAATAATTCTGATAAGCAAAGAACAGAATTTCATTACTGAAGTTGAAATGCCTGCAGGCAATAGTGAATACATCTGAGTTTTAGTTTATCAAACATACAGCAAAAGCATTTGCTTGTGTGAGTGAGAACTTTTGGTCTCAAATGTTTTTTGTAGGACAGGGACCCATGACATTCTACATGCCTTGAGGTATATAACCAGCAATCATTTGTTATGCTCATGTGACAGTTCTTAAAACAAACAAAATAGAATAACATACTTTGGCTTTTCTGACTCCTTTCTCTGTTTTTCAGGCAAAATACCATAAACTGACTGATTACTAACTTTATTTGCTAATCATATTTATTACGTACTTTAATCAGCATTTACTTAACTATAACATAAAAGTATTGAATTCAAAACCGCCATTGAAATGAGTGATTCATTTTTACAGTCAGTCTTCAGACTGGTAAGCATTCTGGTAATGGAACTTAACAAGCTATTCATGCATTTTACAGTTCAACCGAGTTAGACAACCATTGGTGAGTGCCAGCATACCCCTCAAACTCTTAGAGCAGGAAATCTGGACAAAGCCATAAATAAAAGTGGGACAAAGGCCCAAAAATTGGGACAATTTTTAAATATTGCTCTTGCAAACTTAGAAAGCTGATAAAATAACAAGTTTTGCATTTGCATAAATTGTCCAAAAGATATGAAGTCTGAAACTCAAATGTTTGTCATTATTTTCTACCTTCAATCTTTAATGCATTACCACTAATTTGCTAGAAAGCCACAATTTTATGAAAAAAAGGCCAAAAATATGAGGCCAAAACCTGGACATTCTGCGAAACTCTGTACAATTGAGAGGTATCAGTGCCAGCCATTACAGTAACAGGCTGTTGTGTTAGTGCGATGTTTGCATTGCTCCACTATAATAATAATGATGATAAACCGATCAGAGAATTTAATCCAAACTCTGTATTAGTATCTTGAAGTTTATGAAATCTAAACCTCTAACCCCAGTCTGTTCAAGCACAGTTATAATACATTGACATTTAAGAGAGAGAATGCAACTGCTGTTAGCATAACTGCCTCTTAGTATTTGGTTGTCAGGTTTGAGTCCCACCTGGGGATGATTGAAATCTGCATTTACTTTTGTATCTATATGAGTTCTGACATTTGAAGAAATGTCAGTAGGCAAACAGGTATTCTTTCTTTTTAAATTATCCATAGCTGTATGTTTGATATCTGTATATGCAGCTAGTAGGACTGACCTTCTTCCTTACTCTCTCTGCTGGTCAAAAAAGGCTCTAACACCCCATTAACCTGATAGTATAAAGCTATATCTGACTGAATGACATTGATTGCTCAGTACTGAATGGATTTCTTGCCTGACTGTATGCATAAGGTTCCATACTTTGCCTTAGTGATATCAGCATTAGTTACAGCTCATGTGTATGCTTGTTGTCATTTCATTATACATAAACTACAAGGAGACAGACACACACGCATGCTGAATCCTTTTGAACATGTAAAAAAGTTAAACTATTCTGTGCACAGTAAACCTTACAAAGTGGCCACAATCCAATATCAGTTATTATGAAAGTGCCATGTGGACTCCAAAAAATAGCTATAGCAGTACTTTATTTGCTGGGGTGTTGGTTGATCCATCAAAATGTTACAAACTATTGGTTTAGTTGCCTTCTGCTTCTTGTTATCATAGAAAAAACACAACTGTACATACACTTTTTGGCCGATAACTGATTCTTGATTATACCAGTCAGAAATCCCACTGAAAACATCTGAAAAGTCTGACTTAAGTGACTACTGCATGAGTCAACCGTATAATCCTACCATTGCAAAGGCTAAGAGACATTCCAAGCGTGAAGGGCTTGTACAAGAAGTGTCCCTATTTGATTTGTAGGGGAACGTGCTGTCCTTTGGCAGAACAGAGCTCTTATTCTATTTTATGGACACATTTTTGTCTACACAGATGGTGTATGCAAAACTAATGTGTTACTTATTTTGGATATGTTTTCTTTCTTTTTAGGGTCTCTAAATGTAAAACCTAACACTAATTTCAAACAGGGACCACTCAAAACTAATGTAAACACATAAAATTACAAATGGCTTCACTGTATATTGTTGACTGAAGCAAATGTATAAAAGAGAAAAATCATTTTTTGCTTTGTAAATGCAGGTCTTCATGTGATTCAAATTAAAAGCAGAAGCCATGTTTTCTAAACAAGGTAAAAAACTGCCACTGACATTTACATCAAATGGCTGTCAAAAAGTCAACATGTTTAAAATTATCAACCTAAAAAACAATCATCAGGATTTAGATACATCCTCCTTTACTTGCAGCATGTAGCTAGGAGAGTTTTCTAGTTGCAGTAGGATAGTAGGAAAAGGATCCATAACAGACTTGCTCATTCAGCACTCACTGTTCCCTGCATCACATGTTGGACTAAACAGTGTGCTGTCTACTTCTGCTCACCATACAATAAGGATTTGAGGAGATGTGTGTCGTAGGGCAAAAAAAAGCAGTGCCATGGAGTGAAAAGAGAAGCCACACCTTGTCCAGTCCATCTAGTAAACAGGCCGCACACAGGAAAAGTACTGAGTCACTGCAATACCATCCGTGTTCCCATCACACATGTTGCATCACTGGCTGTACTACAGTCCTTGCTGCACAACAAGAAAATGCTGTGTGTTGATTAAAAGCATATTATCATGGGAACCAGGACAGTGAAAAGGTGGAAGTTCTGAGACCATCAATACATATGTATGCTTAGGCACGCAAAGACTGAAGGCACCTGACTACAGTTCACAGGCACAACCTACAAGAGGACAGTTTGGGCACTGTCAGGTGACAGCAGCTCTACAGTGAGCACAGGATAAGTGCACTAGCATAAGTTGCAGCAATGTCAACAGATGCCACAGTGGAGTGTTGCATAGATATTGGGTGCACGGCATGTGGCCATTGTACACACACTTTTCTGCAACCTTTGGCATTGTTAGAAGATAGGTGCCATGCAGACAAGTGGAATATTCACCTGCAGGGTCAAAAAACAATAGCTTACAGTAGCATAGCAAGAAGTGTGTGTATGTGCATGTATACAGGACAGGATGCAGAGAGAAGACATACACTGAATACCTGTCCCAGACACCAAAGCATGCTCTGCGTTAACATCAAGGCCCCTTCCAGATTAACAACCTACATTTGCATCTCATTATGTTTTTATATTCCTTGGGTTAGACTGCTGCCTGCATCATTACTTGGTCTCTAATTTGTCTTTGCTTCTGTGTGGAGCTTTTCTCCCCAGGTCTTCCATAAAAATGGGTTCCTTTATGCAGCTGGACTTTCCTGTAAACAAATGTCAATAAATGAATAAATAAATGCTTGCTTGGCCTGTAAAATTAGTGGAACATGATTCCTCTGTATTACATTGCTAGGCACTGTGACACTTTCTGCAACATTGCAACTGTGGTTGTGCTGTCAGCAGATCTTGATTGCACTCTCAGTACACACACACACACACACACACACACACACACACACACACACACACACACACACACACACACACACACACACACACACACACACACACAGTATCTAACTATATAATTATATATAGAAAGATAGGGAGAGAGAGACATCTGTAAGTGTAGCATATTGCCAAACCTCTCTATGTCAAACAGCAGCTCAAAGAATCTGCTACATCAACTCTTGTTCCAGCAAAATGCTGATGGACTTTAAAATGGGACCTGCAGTGGAGCACATTCAACACTTCTCCCATTTCCACCATCTGCGATACACTGACGGATTGTAATCTGATGTAAAACGTTTGCTGAGCAATGTTTCAATGAATGCCATCTCAGTGAAAAGCATACATATGCAGGTTATAATCATTTGAATGAAAAATCAAAATATAGAAATCCAAAATGTTGAAAATTCAAAATATTGAAAATGGGAATTTGCCCTTTCCCACTGTTGTGTGATGCCAGAGTTAGTATGTATAATTAGAAGGTGTGGGACAGGGGAGTAAGATGTGCTTGTCCTCTGTATTGTAAAGGCTTTCAAAATTTTGAGTTTTTGATATTTATGACATAGATCCATATATGGACATATATACATACACACACACACACATACACACACACACACACACACACACACACACATATATATATATATATATATATATATATATATATATATATATATATATATATCTATGGTTATAGTATGCTTTAATAAATGTATATTTGAAACATAGACTGACGAGAAAATGGCTGAAAGCATGTTTAACTGAAAAGAAAATTAACTGAAAAGGCTTTTCATTGAAAACTGCTGAAGTCTACAGATGCTATTTATGGTATAAGTTTTGATTATGGGAGTTGTTAAGGTAGTAACTTAGAAGATGTTGTGTGGATTGGTAATGCTCACTTTGAGATTGTTCCCCAAGATTTGTAAACATTTGTGTTTCTGTGCCAGCACTGATTCACTGCATATGGTATTTTCTCTTTACTCCACTGTTGTACAACTTTGGAGTTAGAATATATAATAAAGGAAGGTATGGGGGTGAGCAAACTAGGAACAGACACAGAATAAATAAATACTCTTAACCAGATGACACGTGTTCATGCAGAATAAGCCACTAGCACATAGAAGCCATTCCCAGTTACGAAAAAGCACTTCAGCACTTCTGAATTATTAAATAACACCAAATTTTATTAAAACCACAAAAAACAAAAAAAAACAGTTTAGCAGTTTCAACCCATATTACATGGGACAAACACCCCTACAACGAGCTTTTGTGTGTGTGTGTGTGTGTGTGTGTGTGTGTGTGTGTGTGTGTGTGTGTGTGTGTGTGTGCGTGTGTGTGTGTGTGTGTGTGTGTATGTGTGCATATAAATATATATATATATATATATAAAATCTATTATTACAATATATATGTGTGTGTGTGTGTGTGTGCATGTATATATATATATATATATATATATATATATATATATATATATATATGTATATATGGTTAACTATCAAAATTCTGCTAATCAATTTTGCGAGTAATGACTTAATTGAACCAGTAGGATGAAAATTTGCATACCAGTCTGGCACAACAACGAACGCGGCAATGTTGTTATGTTTAGCTGGACGGCCGGAGATGTCCTACAAATGTTTTGCAGGGGATCATGCCCCCCTGCACCCCTGATGTGGGGGCTGCACCCCCCACACGCCCTGCTAATTATATATTTTAACTCTAAGATCACACTACAGTGAGGAATAGGGTACTTTTCCCAGTCCCCACTGTAGTGCGATGCAAATGTAAACAGCAATGCTCAAAACCACGAACGCAAGCTATGTGTTGACATTCCAGATGCAACGCGTTTTCCACTCGTGATTTTATACCTATATCCTCAATCATATTACCAATGATAAAAAGCTATATATATATATATATATATATATATATATATATATATATATATATATATTTATATATATATATATATATATATATATATTTATATATATATATATATATATATATATATTTATATATATATATATATATATACTGTGCAGCATGGTTTTGATGAAATTGCTTTTCAGTCAAGTTTCTTTTTGGTGAAATATACTTTCAGTACTTTTTTCAACATTATGTGTTTCACTCAAATATTTAGTCAAACATAATAGAGCCATATACACACACACATAAATATATATATATATATATATATATATTGTACATATATATATATATATATATATATATATATATATATATATATATATATATATATATATATTTATATATATATATATATATGTGTGTATTTATGGTTCCCCATCATATGATCGGATTTCTCTAAACTGGAAAGTCATAAACTTGAAACCAGAATCTCAAATTTAGAGAAACTCGAACATATGAAAGGGACAAAAAAAATTAACACCTTTCAAATGTTTTTGCAGGAGGGCCTGCACCCCCCACACCCCCCTACTTAAATATACCTACTCCGGGATCACACTATAGTGAAGGAAAGTGAAATCTCCCATTCCGTGCTATACACTTAAGATCAAAACAGAAGATTTTCAATTCCTCCGCTACAGTTCGGTCACGGGACATTCACATTTAAACTGCTAGGGTACAGGGGACCTGGCCCCCTGCAATAAGGTAAGTTAACTTTTTATTTTTCTGAACCTAAGGCTCCCATTCACAATTTCAAAATTCAAGATTCTGGTCTCGAGATTATGAATTTCGAGCTTCCATCCATTCGATCTTGTGAAGGGGAACTCTATATATATATATATATATATATATATATATATATATATATATATATATTTTTTTAACTTTTCCTATGGTGTTGCATGTATCGGTAACATATATAAATATGACCGTAAATTCTTTTTATGAGACCCATTGCTCCTACTACTTTTGGAATTGTCTGGGTATCCTTTTTCCAATTTGTCCTCATTTCTACCTGCAACCCCTGGTATTTTATGACTTTGTGTCTCTCTGTACGTAAGACACTGTAATCACTAGCAATTTCAATGATCAATGCTACTTTGCCTTCTTTTCATGGACTACTATATCTGGTTTTCTAGCATCTATTTTTTGAACTGTTAGTAATAGGTGATCCCATGTGATAGAAACTCCATAATTTTCTATAATACTTTGTGGCTCATGTCTCCAATGCTCCTCAACTACTTCAGTATTATAATGTTTGCACAATCCCCAATGCAACAATCTTGCCATGTTATTATGCCTTTCAGTATAGAGGCCTTCTGCCATTAGTGTATCACACCCAGCAATAAAATGTGCAACTGTTTCCAATTCTAGTTTATAAAACCTGCACTGTTCTGTTTCTCCAACATGTTCAATGGACTTTGTAAACCAACATATACATAGTCCGCTATCCTGGGCCACCAATATTAACCTTTCATCTTTTGCTTTATATTCACCTCTCCTAACCATTCCTGTCTTAGATCCTGATCAACATGAGGTTGTTCCAGGAGTTTTCTGTACTTGTAACTATATTTATGCCTTTTCCACATTTCTTGCCTTCTCATCTGATCCTTCATCTTATATTCTTTCTTTTGTATTTTGGAAGCCGGGTGGAAAACAGGCATTTAATCTCACTTGCCACATATACTCTCTCCAACTTAATTCATTTTCTGCATCAAACCTTCTGTCATGATTACAATTTTCCCCAAGAACTATAAATTTAAACTTGATGCTGCATTTACTGTTAGCATAATGCTTTGCTAAAGCATTCTTTAAATCCCCTATCTCAACAGGATGCTTGTGTTCATATACACGTTTGTACAGTTCTCTGACAGTACGTCCAACATAAAAAGAAGGGCATGATTGGCATACAATTAAATAAACAATATACTTGTTTTTACAACTAAAAGATTTTTTAAAACTATACCTAAAGCCATTGATAATGACTTCACATGCATCTGTTAACAAATAATCACATAACTTACAAATAAAACACTTAAACATACCTAGCCTTTTAGTGTCTACATAAATAGATTTGTCCATCTTACTTTGAAACAAATTCTTAAAACTTTTACCTTTTTTATGCATAAACTGAGGTCTTTCACCTAATTTATCCTTGAATTCACCTGAACTTTGTAATATTTTCCAGTTATTTGTTATTAACTTCTTGATATTGTGACTATCAAGTGAATTACTAATTTGCATACGGACACCAAAGTCTTTCTTGCTTTTAACAGTTTCATTGGATGTAGCTTAATTATATCTTATACAATTAACTTCCCTCAGAGAATTAGTAGTTACATCAGAGGGATAACCTCTAAACCTAAATTTTTCACAAACAACGCTACTCTCCTTATCAAAATCACTATCATATTTAGTGAGTCTATTAACATGTATTAGTTGACTTTTTACAATGTTATCTTTCATCCCTTTTGGATGCATACTACTATAATGTAAATAACTGCTATTTTGAACTTCTTTTTTAAAAATCTTAGTATAAATCTTCTCACCACCCTTTAACACCTCTAGATCCAAATATTTAATGCTAGTAGCACTAAACTCTGCTGTAAACTTCAAATACAAGTTGATACCATTCAAACAAGTAATAAAATTGTTTAAACAATTCAAATTCCCCTTCCATAAAAGAAAAACATCATCAATAAATCTGATATAGAATCTGATCTGATCAGAAAAATACTTTCTAAAATATTTGCTCTTTCCCAGCCTTGCATAAATAAATTAGATTCTTCCACTTTTTGCAATTCTCCATTATGACTTTATTTAACAAAAAATGATCCTTTGTTCCATATGACTTTCTTTTGTTATCCTTTTGTTCTATTGCCATAATTGAATTTTCTTCTAAATGACTATAATCTCTGTCAGCATCTATTCCATTATATAGTTTATGCATCGTTGGAAGTCAAATAATTGGTCTATTGTTTTTAGGATATCTTGCAGGTTCACTCTTAAGGAAGAGTGCAATTTCTTCAGTTGTTAACCAGGTCGACATCTGTTTCATGAGCACATATAAGTAGTTCTTACTCATGGCTAAATCTTCATTTAAAGATATTAACACTTTTAGTCAGAAATTAGGTACTGCATCTGGGCCTAGACTTTTTCATTTACGAGCTTTTCTTAATTTTGTTTCATTTCTTTTAGCCATTATTTCATCCCATTTTATATCCTGTACATTTGAACTTCTTATTCTTTCTTTTACTTCTTCTATCCAATCAGTATCTTTGTTATGTTCCACAGGATCTTCATAGATATTGCTCCAGAATGTTTATATTTCTTTTTTTTAGTGGCATTTCTATTCCTTTAGCCTTGTTTCCCATTCCCTATAAAACTTTTTTGGGTCATCAATAAATTGCTTATTTTGTACTATTCCTTTAATTTTATCTGTACATCTTCTAAGTTTTTCTGCCTGTGCTGATACCTTTAGTTTATTATTTGCAATAATATATGATAGATCCTGGTCTGTTCTGATGCTACATGTTGCTTTTATCACATCTGTCTTTCGGATTTTTTTATCTGTTCCCTCTTCTGTACTCTTCTAACAGTGACACTTCTTGTCTTAATTGCTTTATAGATTTCTGTATTTCTGTATTTAATATTTCCATGATGGCATTTGATTTCTCCCTTTTCTTTTCCTTACTGCCCCGTATTTTTGTAGTAAGACTTTATCTGTTATTAATTTAACTGCAAAATAATATATCCTATTTACTTTTTTATATTGCTTGAAGTTGTATGAGCAGTCTTGATTACTCTGTTCATTTGTTTTATCAAACTTCCAACATTATGGGTCTTATTGATTTTCAGTAGTCTATTTCTTTCATTGATCTTAATATGTCTATCCATCTCTATTAAATCAAGCAAATCTTTCTTTAGATCATTTTCTTCTAAACTAATGGCAAATTCTTTGTTCTCCATTTCCTGTGAGCATTGTACAGAAAGCTCCAGAACATCTTCCTGTGCCACATTCTCTTCAGCTTCATCCTGCGTCATACATTGCTTTTTCATATGGGAATTCACTGGCCTATCCCTCCAAAACATTGACTGTGTCAGAGTTGCCATAGTTTCCTGCTTCTTCACTTGCTGAGCAACTCCAGCTGATACTTTATACTGGTTTCCTACTGAAGGCTCCAAAGTATTTTCATGTGGCAACTGATCAGATGCTTCCTGTGCCACTGATTTCTCCTTAATTTGGGAACTCATTGTACTCCCATACTGGGATGTTATCATAGTAAGATTTTCTACACTAAATCCTTCACTTCATAGATAATCCCTAACTTCAGTTTCATCATCATCATCAGCCCCCTTTTTTCCCATTTTTTCTACATGGGTCGGGGTATCTTGTTAACTGTCACCAACTCTCTCGATTCAGTGCCACACTCCTGCCTTCTTCAGCACTCATGTCTGACTGTTGCAGATCTTCTTTCTCACAATCCATCCATCTCTTTGCTGGATGTCCTTGCTTCCTCTAACCTTCCTCCTGTCTGTCCCAAATCTTCCTCATCAGATTGTCTTCTGCTTTTCTACACATGTGCCTAAACCACTGTAATCTGTTCTTTTTGATCTTTTCCACAATTGGAGCTACTTTGGCTTCTGCTCTGATGTCCTCATTTCTTTATCTGTCCCACAGTGTGCATCCTACCACCTTTCTCAGTCACTTCATTTCCATCATCTCTAGCTTCTTCAACTGTTCTGCCTTTACTGCCCAGGTTTCTGTACCATACAGCAGTACTGCTCGCACCACTGTCTTGTACACCTTACTTTTCAGCTTCTTTGGCATTCTTCGGTCATAGACTACACCTGTTACTCTATGCCAGTTGGCTGCAGCCCCTCTGATTCTAGCTTTGACCTCTTCATTCAGACTACTCTTCTCCTCAACTACCCCTCCCAAGTACTTGAAGCTGTTTACCGGTTCCACTATATTCCCTTCTATCTCTATTCTCAGCTTATTCTGATTTTCCCAATTTGCTGCCATTACCACCATCTTATCTGTGCTTAGCTTCATCCCATGTGCCTTCAGATTTGCATTCCATTCTCCTATCATTTGCTGAAGTTCTAGCTCAGAGTCTGCCTGTACTGCCACATCGTCTGCATACAGCAGCTTTGTTGATTCATCCCCTGCAATCTGTTTGCTAATGTAGTCCTTCACCAGTATGAACAGCAGTGGGCTCAGAGCTGAACCCTGATATACACCCACTCCCACTGGGAACCCCTCTGTGAGGCCGAACACTGTTTGTACTTGAGTCACTGGGTCCTTGTACATAGCCTGCACTAATTCTACCAATGTTTCTGGAACTTCAAACCACCGCAGTACTGCCCAGATCAGCTTTCTTGGAACCTTGTCATATGCTTTCTCCAAGTCTAGGAATGCCCAGTTGGACTCTCTCCTCATCTCTAGCTTTTTCACAAATATCTGTCTCAATGCAAACATCGGGTCAATTGTACTGCATGCTGATCTGAATCCAAACTGCTCATCTCCCATCTTACATTCTACTACTCTGCATATCCATTTATCAATCACCCTCTCCAGAACTTTCATGCAATGTGATAGGAGTTTGAGGCCTCTGTACTGCCCACAGTTGTGGATGTCCCCTTTGTTCTTGTACACTGGCATGAGTATGCTTATTCTCCAGTCATCTGGGATATGCCTTTCTCTCCACACTGCTGTGAGTACCCTCAGAAGCCATTTCTCCCCTTTCTTATCCAGCATCTTTATCATATCTGTGTGACCTCATCTGAGCCTGCTGCTTTCCCTGACTTCATCTTCCTTAGTGCTGTTCTTTAACTTCTCCATTAGTAATCATCCATTCTACTTTTCCCCTTTGTTGTCTTATTTTTTATTGCAAAATCTTCCATATCCAGATGCCTTTGGCTGTATTTCTCTTCAAATATCTTTTTGATGCTGCTTTTTTGCAGTCATTAGTTTTGCTTTCTCCTTTGCATAAATATTGCACCACATTAAATCTGTTTTTCTTTCCCATGTCAATATTTTTTCTTCAGATGTCTCCTGCACCTCCTGTTTCTCCTTACTTGGAGTACTTACTGTTCCATCATGCTGTGACATAACTTGTGTTAGACTTTCTACACTAAATCCTTCACTTTGCAGGTATTCTGTAACTTCAGTTTCTATTTTTGTAACTTCTACTTTACTAATCATTTGTTCTATGTTCCCCCTTTGTGATCTTACGTTTTGTATTGTGAAATTTTCCATGTCTGGTTGCCTTTGCCTGAATTTCTCTTTGAATATCATTGGATATGCCCTTTTGTACTGATTAATTTAACTTTCACTTTTGTATAAATATTGCACAATATCAGATCTCTTTTTCTTTCCCATGTCCACATTTCTTTTTTATACCTTTCAATAATCTCTAGATTTTGTTCTTTATAATTTTGTACTTTCTCATTCCCTTCTTTTTCCAAATGGCCCAAACTTTCTTGGTCTATATAATGTTTTTCATGAATCTTTTGTATTAATGAACACAAATTTGCATTTGAAGTTTTTAACAGTTTTTTTGTACAACTATATTTTTTTCCTTAAATTTCTCTCTTAATCTTTTTGCATATCTTCTGTCTGAAAATTCTGGGCTTCTTGCATAATAGTAACAATACATAATTTCTTTCTTATCCTCAATAATCCACTCTATCATCTTTATGACTGTTTTGGGATGTCGGTTTTTGTGCTTTTGTGGACTACTACTTCCTACTACAACAGGGAGGGGGCATCCTACTCCCTGAGCCTGGCCTAACCCCCATTGTAGGAATGTTTCTGTGTCTTGAGGATTCTGCACTGTCATTTTTTCCAATCCTGGCATCAGTGTGCCTACCAGGATTTGGGCACTTTTTTATCCTGGGGCTTGTGCACCCAGCTGTCTCTTTAAATTTTAACCTACTTCTTTCCATGTTATATGTTATATCGAATACAATCTATATGTCAGTGCCATCTTGGTGAGATTTTTTAAAAACAAGGTCCACCTTGTGAAGGTACTCACTAAGACTTGAAGATGAATTCAGTTCCAGCAATACTAGTCTCTTTTGCTTGCTGATTTTATCAGCTCTCCATTTGGGTAACCCTTCTATCTGTAAGTTACCTAAAAGTGGTAAAAAATTAAAGTTTCCAAAAGAAAAACAAGCTGATCACCTTATCAAATGTACCTGCTTTTTTTTCTGTGTGAGACTGCAGTGCAGTGGGAATCTGGGGATTTGCCCTTTCTCACTCCCCCACTGTAGTACAAACTTGGAGTTGGTTTATTTAATTAGTAAAGGGTGTGAAGGTCACAGGGATCTTTACCCCATTGCAGAAAAAAAGGTTTTACATTTTTTTAGTTTACAGTAGGCTGCTGGTCAACCAGTTGTCCGCATATATATGTATGCATTGTGGAATATTAAAACAGCTGAAACCACCAGTCTTATGAAAAATGGTTTATTATACACAAAGAAAATGAAATACAGTTTCTTCTAAGAAAAGCAAAGACTTGTGGTTTAAGTAAATGTACAGCAATTCCCTTAACCCAATCGTACTGTTAAGAAGCAGTCTCTCTTGGTAGTTGTTTCCATATTCCTCCAACAGGAACAACTTCATTTTCAGTCTTTCTTCACTGCAGTGGATTTTTCTCTCTCTCCTAGTGCAGCTGCTCTGAGTGTCTAGTCTCTTTTCACAAATGGCAAATGTTAACTGATTGGACTTCTTTTACCCCTATTTTTGCATTGCATTCACTAGATGATTAAACAAACTTGGTCTCACTAATACAGGGAGGTTTCCTTATGTTCTTAAAGAAATAAGTAAAACATAACAGAATCCTAACTCATTTAAAGAAACATATATCTTCTTACAATTAACTCCGTATGACAGCTGCAGACATTATTTACACAACTTTTAAACATTCTTTCTTGGGTCACTTGTAGTCTTCCAAATGGTAACAACCACTGCACTGTGCCACTATATGCATGTATTTTTATATGTATCCATGTGTGTGTCTGTGTATCTTTGTGTGTATATTTTGCTTTTGTTTGGACATGCACCAGTGTCCTCAGCAACAATATGTGTGGAGTGCATCATTTATATTTCTGTGTGCCTGTTATGCCCCAGGACGTGCTATATGTGCATGCATTTCTAATATTGTTTTGTATTCAGCAGCCCTTCCTTTCTGTACTGTGCTTCATTCTCTACCAGTGGCTCTGGTGTTTGGGCTGCCTGTCCTGTAGATGCCATTATGGATGCTCCCGTTCTCATTTGCATATGCTACTAATGTGATTGGCACATTAAAGCACATCAATTACGAAACACCATTGTTGTCTGTGAATCATGACTGATCTTTTAGAAGACTTCTTTCTGCATAGCAGGCTTACACATTAAATGCCATGTTTATAAAACCAACCCATAATGCATATGTTATTACAAATGCAAAAAAACAGAATACCTTAGCATATGCATATTACTCATTAGATAACCCTTTTTACCAGGTTATATTTGACACAAAGTTTCTCATTCAGACTCTTTTAACAACACATTTCCCATTAAGATTTCTTTTCTGTAATCTGTTTTCTCTGCCAGTATTAAGGTAATGGGGCCAAATCCTAAAGCAACAAATATGAACTTGTACTCAACATCACTATCTATCCATATCATATTCATCCAGAATGTTCATGTCACCTCACTTTCTTTAAGACTACATTCTGATTGCACATATAATAGTTATTTTAGTAAATATACCAAGCTACACACACACACACACACACACACACACACACACACACACACACACACACACACACACACACACACACACACACACACACACACACACACACACACACACACACACACACACACACACACACACACACACACACACACACACACACACACACACACACACACACACACACCATATGGTTGTTACAGCTAGTGGAAAAGTCATGTTTAAACACACTTTTTAGTAATGTGATGTATGAAAGAACTATTTTAAAATATGACGTGGCTGTTGAAGTTCCAAACAAAACAAACTTTTTTTTAATCTATCACAAAGTTTAATCAAGGATGTCTGAAAAGTGGCATCTCCAATTTTCATGACAAATGTCCATCTCCTGCTAGTTCAACAACATCCTAGGATGCACACTGCAGCATCAAACTAAAAAAATGTTTTGCAAAACATGTCATATGGTGAAAGGAAGCTGGTGGCAGAGAAAGCAGAAACAGTTTAGCGACATTCCAGAGGCAGAAAAATATTAAAAAGCTCAAGTGTTGTTCTATCTACAAAATGACTCAACAATGGATTTTGATAATTTGGGTTGGGGTACGGTCTCCCCAAATATTGTATGGGGAATGACTGTTATCCCTCATACCACATTTTGAGGGGTCACTGATTTTTAGCAATTTTTTGGCTGCCTATAAGTAAACCGAATATGAGAAACGGCAGATTCAGCTACAAACACCAGTGGCCATGGACAACACCTTCAGCATCTCTGCTCCTACTTTAACTACTGTCCAGGAAGCCAAGGACAAATTATATGATGAATATAGTGTTGCCATCAGTGAGGTCCCTTCTCATGAACCATTATTCTTTCTTGGAGATTTTAATGCCAGAGTTGGCAATGACCATCACAGATGGCCATTTTGTCTGAGACATTTTGGAAAACGGACAGTGTCTCCTTAAACTTTGTTCCCATATGATCTCTGTATAACCAACACCTTTTTCAATGACAAGCCCCAGCACAAAGTTTCATGGCAGAACCCAAAATTGAAACATTGGCACTAACCTGGCCTTGTCCTCATGAAATGCAGCAGTTTAGGCAGTGTCAGGGTAACACACAGTTACCACAGCGCAGACCGTGATACTGGACATTTGCTGGAGAACATCCAGCCACAAAACTTCTTTTGCAATAAAAAGGAGGGGAGAACACACATTAACATAGGCAAGACCCATGACCCTTCAAAAGTACGCAAGTTTGTTCACACACTTGAAGAGGCTTTGCCCTGCCTGGATGACACTGACACAAAATGACATGGGAAAAAACTATGGAATGTAATCTATAACACTGTAGTACATATCTTTGGGAAGAAGACAGTCAAGTGTGCTGATTGGTTTGAAGCCCACACTGAAGTGCTGACACCCCTTATTGGGAAGAAGAGACAAGTACTATTTGCATACAGCTCCTTGCACAATGAGGAGAACTTGCAAGCACTCTGGTATGTTCAGAGTCCAGTGCAGCAGGTAGCTTGACGGTGTGCAAATGATTATTGGCTCTATCTTTGCTTCAAGATACAGCAGGCCATGGACATTGGGAACACGCAAGGAGTGTATAATGGGATCAAGCAAGCCATCGCTCCATCACAAAGGAAGATTTCTGCACTTAAGTCAGCCACAAGTGAGGTCTGGAAGGACAGAACCAAGTAGATGGAATGCTGGGTGGAATACTACTCACAGACATATGCCAGAGACCATAGTTATGGAGAGAGCCCTGAATGCCATTGAGCTTCTGCCAGCTATGACTGAACTCAGTGCTGAGCCCACCTTGGTGGAACTCAACAATGCCCTAAAAACACTGTGTTTAGGAAAAGCCTCTGGGAAATATGGTATTCCCTCAGGAGTCCTTATATGTGCCATCAGTACCCTAATCTCATAGCTGCTTGCAATACTTTACCAATGCTGGAGAGATTTTAGTGTACAACAAGATAAGAAGGATGCTAATGTAGTTGCTATCAATAAAAATAAGGGTGACAAAAGTGATTGTAACAACTATTGTGGCATCTCCCTTCTCTGTAATGTGAAAAAGCTGTTTGCACATATTGTCCTGAAGAGGCTCCATGTTCTTGAAGAGAGAGTTTACGTTGCGTTTCAATGTGGGTTCAGAGCTGGATGGTTTACTACAGACATGGTTTTCTTTGTTCGGCAAGTACAAGAAAAGTGCAGGGAACAAAATAAACCGCTGTATGTTGCCACCATTGGTCTGCCCAAGGCATTTAATTTCATCAGTAGGAAAGGTCTGTTTGCGATACTGGCAAAGACCAGCTGTCCTCCAATACTGCTTAGCATTATCAGGGCCTTCCATGAAGGCATGAAGGGGACCATCATGTACAATGGATCCACATCCAAACCTTTCAAGATTTTCAGTGGAGTAAAGCAGGGGTGTATACTGGCACCAACATTGCTTAGTAACTTGTTTTCAATTCTGTTGAAATTTGCTTTTGGAACTGCTGCAGAGGGTATCTTTCTCCAAACCAGAATGTGCTGCAACCTCTTCAAACTGTTGAGACTCAGATTTGAGACCAGGGTGCTTAGAAGGCATCTTTAGTCACTTATGACTCACGTTGTGGATGCATGTATGGTATTTGGGCTCACAATCAGTTAAAAGAAGACCCAGGTGATGGGCCAAAATGTGGGCAATGAGCCATCAAGCATGGTGAGCAGCTATGAGCTGGAGGTTGTCCATGAGTTCATGTACCTAGGGTCTACAATCTCTGATAATGTGTTGATTGATAGTGAAATCAACAAGTACACTGGAAAAGCTGCCACAGTGTTTTACAGACTGACAAAAACAGTATGGGCTAATAATTAGCTCACTGTGCACACCAAGGTGCAGGTTTAATGGGCTAATAATAAGCTCACTGTGCACACCAAGGTGCAGGTCTACGCAGCCTGTGTTTTCAGCACATTACTGTATGCCAGTGAAGCATGAATTTTGTGCTCAAAATGGGAGCAGCAGCTCAGTGCATCCCATATGTGCTGCCTTAAGTGCATACTTGGAATGTCATGGCAGGACAAGATCCCAACAGCACATTGCTTGAGAGGATGGGCACCACCTCCATGTTCACCCTCCTGAAACAGAGACATATGCATTGGATGTGTCATGTCTCATGCATGACAGATGGCTGAATACCAAAATACCTCCTTTTTGGAGAGCTGGAGTTGGAAAGAGGTCAAAAGGGCAACCCAACTTGCACTACAACAATATATGCAAGCATGTCCTCAGTGCTCTCTCCATCAGTGTGAACAACTGGTATTCTCTCGCATCAGGAAGGATTGCCTGGAAATGGGAAGTGAAGGAAAATATCACTATTTATGTAACCACCTTAGCAAGGAGAGCAAAGAATAAGAGTTCCCTCAGGAGGATCCATGCCCATGGCACCAGACCAACATCTGCCAACTGCTGCCCAGAGTGTGGAAAGGACTGTCCCTCCTGGATTAGCTTGCACAGCTACAGGAGATGCACATATGGGATACACTGAGCTGCTGTGACACAAACTCATGATCCCTTGGGATCGAAGGATACCTACTATTAATAAACCATGTTCAGTGAAAAACAATTTACTGAGGTTCTGCCTTACAGAATTCTACCTCACAGTCATGACCACCTTTCATTCACTATGTCCCCTCTTCTAATATTGGCCAGGTGTTGCATTGCCTTAGTTTAGTAAATAATTTTTTCAGACCTGACACTATATACTAATTATGCTGCTTTATATTGCTCAGCTCCATTCCTCTGCCTTCAGCATGGTGATGAAGTTTGATTTTTTTTTTTACCTTTCTCTGTCAGTCATCAGCTTTTAGATGTGAACTAGATGTGTTGCATTCAGACCAACTAAGCAATAGAGTGTGACAGGGAGTCCTTATTATGCAGAAAAGATAAGAAGTCAATGTCTTCATGACTTCTCATTCTCATTAGTGAAGTACTAAAGGTGCCTCATCAGCTTGTGAGACCCAAGAGAACAGCCATTAGACATCTGTAGCAGCCTTCGGGATCTGAACCTTTGACAGCCATCAATCTCCTTTATAGTCATTTCTGCATAGGGACCCAAGCTTATTCTAGAATAAGACCTAGGCTTATTCTAGAAGATAGGCTTGTTATTTAGTTAATAGCTATGCACTCCATCTTAAGAAGCAAAGAATGTGCATGTGTACTAGGATTTAAAGAATCAGTGATTCTTTTTGGGAAAAATAAATAAATAAATATAAACATATATTATATATTTTATATATATATATATATGTGTGCGTGTGTTTGTGTGTGTGTGTGTGTGTGTGTGTGTGTGTGTGTGTGTGTGTGTGTGTGTGTGTGTGTGTGTGTGTGTGTGTGTGTGTGTGTGTGTGTGTGTGTATGTGTATACACACACACACACACACACACACACACATATATATATATATATATATATATATATATATATAAATGGCCACATTTCCTCTTCATTAGGAAACATATCCATGTGTAGTATAATTTAAAAACAGATGTTTTAAATAAAAAAGAATAAAAAATATTATTTAGTAAGAGTATCTCTTACACTTCCTTGCTACTCTATCATGTATTCTTTAAGAATTTCGCATTAAAATTGGACATCACTCCAAGAGAACTCATGTACCCTCTGCCTTGCTCTCTCTGCAGTGTTTGCCATATTTGCATATTATTACATAATGGTTTGCCACAAGGTAAGTTACAGTGAAAAAAACAGTGTGGTGCATTAAAAGAAAAACAAGCAGAAATTAATAAAGTATCATGGAACAAAATTGTTATGCTGTCATTTAAAAACTTCAGGAGTATAAAACCAAGTAAGAGCTGACAAGAAAGAGAAACGACCTTATGTATAAATATTCTGGTTTCCAAAGTTGCTTCATCTGACATTTGTGACACTTTTATTTTTTGTTCAAAAAGTGTCAGAAGTTTAGTACTTGTAACCTGCATACTCATCTTAGCAAGGGTAACTGTCATGTTAACCTCTCGAAAGCTGTTTAAATGCATTAAAGAAATATGAATCTTCATACAGCAGTGATATTCAGAACATATTTTACGAAGCACTTAGGTAGATAGTTCAGCCATATTTAAAAAACACAGGATGGAAATGAGGATCCCATTAACAGCTGCAATAGTCTGTTGCTAAGATTGTTTTCTTGTTGTCAGGCTGTTCTACTTTGTTTTTTACAGTTCATCATGTACATTGGACATGTTAGCTTCCTTCTGCATTTGAAATGGGTAATATCCTGACTTGAATTCCTCTTTTAATACCAGGACAGAGAGTATTCATTCAGGATTTTTAAATTGTTATTATCCAGAGAAATATGCAAAGACAGAAATGAAGTAAAATGACTAAAATCATTTGGTAAAAACGTTTGTGACAACAAAGATACCAGCAGTTTAACAGAAGGCAGAATAGAACAAATAATATAAGACAGTTAATAAGACAACAGGAAAGCAACACAAAATTAAAATAACTGAAAACAGGCTATACAGACAATGAAAACTGTCCTCAACAAAATGTAAAAATGAATTACTTTGTTTCTTTCATTCACACACTTTTTAATATTTGAGGGGAGGGGTCAAGACTGCTGTAGCCTTGCATATGCAATGCTGAATTCCTTAATTCTCACTACTGATATATTCTGTTTTCAAGGATAAAGTCCAAACAAAAAATGAGCACTGGTTCTCCAGCAAAATCATTTTATCCTATATCAAATTGTTGAAAATAAAAATAAAATTGCCAAAGATTCCAAAGACGCCCACAAGGCATTCTATAGCTATGTCAAGAATCTAAATGGCAATGCTCAGATCTGCTCTGAGCTACAACAGACTGGCATTAAATATACTGATCCAAGGATATTGCCAATATCCTGGCAGATTGATTCAGTGCAAACTTCACCCCCCTCTCGCCCCCTAAAGGGCCCATCTCAATATCGAAAGATTGCCAAATTCGGGTAATAACAGCCACACAGGTAAAAAACACATTCTCCAAAGCTAAGAATACAGCATCCATAGGACCAGACGACATCCCAGGCTGTGTACTACATGAACTACAAAATGAATTGGCACCTCACCTAAGTGTCATGTTTGATAATAGCCTCAACTCAGGCTACGTGCCCACTGAGTGGTGCACAGCTACAGTTATCCCACTCCACAAGGAGGGATCCACCTTGGATCCCACGAACTACCGCTCCATCAGTCTGATGAGCCTGATCTGCAAGGCCATGGAACGTATTATCATGGAACTTATAAAACAAAGACACTGGCAATCTTCAAAACACTGGATCCCATGCAGTTTGGGTTTGTGAAGGACCGATCTTGTCTCCTGAACCTGATTCACTTCTTCGAATCAGTCTCTAGAGGCGTGGACAAGGGTAAGGTGGTCCACACAGCCTATCTGGACCTTGCCAAGGCCTTCAACACCATCCCCTACTCTGGAATCATAGATAAACGTACTAAGCTGGGCATTAATCCCTATGTCACTTGATGGGTTGCCAAATGGCTTACTGACAGAACCCACACTGTAAAAGCAGTCGACTCCAAATCCAGCTCCAGACAAGTGACAAGTGGAGTACCTCAGGGTTCAGTCCTGGGACCACTCTTGTTTTGGATCTATTTCACTGAAGTACAGGCCAACACTAAGGGACTCTGGCTAACAAAGTTTGCAGATGACTGCAAACTGGGAGCCATTATTGAATCCCCAAATGATGTGGATATTCTACAAAAGGGCCTTACAGAAACAGATGCTTGGTGCCAGAGCCATGGGTTCAAGTTCAATGCCAAGAAAATGTATAGTGATCCCCTTTGGGAAACCCCATGTACCCATGAATTACGACATAAGTGGCATTACACTAAACACAGAAAGTGTGATAAGAGACTTAGGGTCACAGGTGGACAGTGGTCTCACCTTCGATAAACACATCACCATAACAGTCAGGAAATCCTTCTATATGGCACACCTCATCACTAAGGGCTTCTCATCCAGAAAAAAGGAGGTTATTGTCCCACTGTACTCATCCTTCATTAGACCCATTATAGAATACAACACCCTGTTTGGTATGTACCTCTCAAGACATCTGCAACAGCTGGAAAGGCCGCAGAAATACCTCACTAAACGAATCACAGCCCTAAAGCAGATGCTCTATGCTTACCATCTAAAAAAACTCCACCTATACTCTGTCGCATATCGTCTACTCAGAAGTGATCTCTGCTTAACATACAAGGCCATGTCAAACCCAGAGCTGTTGGACATGCTACACTTAAAGAAATCATAATCCCTCAGAGACTCATGCTCCAGGGATCTAAACCTTGTCATCACAATGAACAAAACATGCTGGAGGGATAGGTTCCTGACCCAGAGACTCCCCAGACTCTGGAATAGACTGCCCGTACATGTCAAGCAGAGTGCTTCTTTGGCCCTCTTCAAAAGGAACCTTGATGATTGGATGGGAGATAGGAAATTCACCCCAGGGATCACGACAGTCGCCCTGATAGACATGGGTCCAGGGAAGTAAATTCTGTGGGAAGAAATAGCCAGGGAATTGTTAAGGCTAGGCTTGTATAGACCCTAGGGCTGATAGCCTAGTACCAACCTATGAACTTATGAACCTATGAAACAAACACGGACCATGGAAATGCCTCAATAAATCTCCAAGTTGCAGTAAACAGGTAACAGAAACACTGCAAGCCGTAAAATTATTCTTACAAGTAGAACCACAAATTTATGAGTGCCTCAGCTGGAAGAATAATTTTACAGCTTGCAGTGTTTCTATTACCTGTTTACTGCAATTTGCTGTTTTATTGAGGCATTTCCATGATCCAGTGTTTATTTCAACAGTTTGTGGTTTTTCCAACATCTTTTGGTGCTGTATCTTACTTACTTTGATTTGCTGCTCGTAGCCAGAACAGAGCAGGAATGTCTCTGCCTCTTCTAAAACAAGACTTGAGTGGTTCCATTGGGGATTTAACTTTGTTGATCCAGCAACTTTCAAAATGTTTGGAGTGAATTGAACAAGTGGCAGCACCCCATTTTAATACATCTCTATCAAACAATAATAGCTCCTTCATTCATTGTTTTTCCCGAAGAGGACTGAACCTTCGTGCAGAGTCTGAACTGCAAAGACGTTTGAATAATGTGCCAGTCTTGGATGAAGGGCAGATAAGTAATGTATTGAATGGTGTTAACGCAGCTAATGAACAGGGTAGTCAGGTGAGAAATTGTCCCCCTGTTCTGAATGACTGGTTATGCAGTTCCTTTTGTTTTAATGAGTAGCAAAAGGTGGACAGTGGTAATATTATTAATAATTTGTCAGAATTAGACTATATTTTGATGGAAATTTAAAAAATTGCAGTTGGACAATGCCTATTTTTCTGAATGTTTGAAACTGAATATTGTGCCAAAGGGACTACGTATGTGGCGTTTTCCCACTGGGTTGGCAGCACATTCTGTATTTCATAATGAACAGATACAAATATTTGACAGGCATGGAAAGGAGTACATGGGTCTGGTAATCAAACACAATGAGAAACTCATAGAGACTTTAAGTGAACAGGTGGTGCATCTGGAAGTTTCAATTTTACAAGATTCTCAGTATAAGGAATTTGAGGGGAATATGTTCATATTTTTAAATCTACTGAGGAACAGATGACTGTGATTAAGAATAGGAAGGTTAAAAACTGGTTAGAGACCAAAAGGCGTATTGTGACAATACTGCATATCCCCCATCCCCATGATATCAACAGTGGGGGAAAAAACATTTTATTGGGCAACAATTGCAGCCAGTGGAACAAAGTGGATTTGGTGGGGAGAATGCAGTAATAAATGAAGTGAATGTGGATGGTGAAGGTTATTTAGGGACAAATGAATTTCCCGCACTGAGGCTCTTACAAATTTGTGGTTCTACTTGGAAGAATAATTTTACAGTTTGCAGTGTTTCTACTACCTGTTTATTGCAATTTGGTGTTTTATTGAAAAAAAAATGCTTTTAATCCTTTTAGTTTTATACACAGGTCAAGCATATTTTTATCAGCCTGAGGGAAAGAGGGCAAAAGTCAAGTCTGATATGTTCTTCCTTCTGATACAGTGCTTTTGTCTATCAGACTTCATCAGATACAAAGGAAGAAACATTGTATCTGATGAAGTCTGATCAATGAAAGAGCTCCTTAGTTTGAATAACAGGACAACGTAAGGCTCAAAGAAAGATTGCTTCATATTTTCATTGCTTGATTTTTGAGAATGTGTACATTCTACTCAGGTGAGCTGTCTGCCTGGAAAATACCTACAGGAATACAACACTGGGTTACCTGAACCAACAGGCTTTTTCTTTTGTTTTTGCCATAGAACAAGGTCATTTAGGATTACCTGATTTGTAGGGATATTTTAGAGCTACACAATTTAGTCTCTCATACATAACACAAGCAGAATGCTATATTTCAATGTGGAAAGAGATGATGAAAAAGCAGGGAGGAAATTCAAGAAATAAGGAATAGTCATACAGAATAACATAGTCACAAAATAGCAGAAAGTAATGTAATATCCCAACACTGCAATGGAGAAAAGAGATTCTGACAATAGGATAACTGTAATTAGGGGTACTGAGAATAGGCAAGAGTGGGCTAGAATTTACAGGAGGAAACTGGCAAAGGAACTAAGGTACTGGGGACAAATAATTAGAGAGGGAACGATAATATAATGGGAAGAGGGCAAGAAGACGTTTGTACTGCAGGCTAGAGACTGCCTTCCCTATCAAGGACTGATACCAATACATAGGCAAAAAGAAAGGGATAGTGAAATCCTAAGCGAAAGGCCTGCACTGGTAGAGTTTTTTGTTGAATCTAGAAAAGAAGCTGCTATTAAAAAAGAGATAATTAATAGGGCATATAAAATATTGCACGATAACTATAGGAATAAATCAGCAGAGGTTAGAATGATTGGGAAGAGAGACTGAATAAGCAATTCACAAACACACAATGGGAGGATATATGTATGACTGCAACAAAGTCTAGAATATTTAGGACTTTTGCATTAAAGTATTTGCATAGGTATTTTTATATTCCAAGCAGACTGCAAAGAATTTTTCCTCAGGTAGATGGCAGATGTTGGAGGTGTGATGGGGAAGAAAGAGATACACGATAACATGTGTTTTAGGAGCGTGATGAGTTCTAAGACTTCAAAAATTCCCTACAAATTACTGTGCCAGAAATACTGAGTGAGCAAATGCATCTAACTAAGGAAATTATTTTTTTGAGCTGGGATACAGTATCTGAAATTTCTAGGCATAGTAAGGCCTTGTTAAGCTTAATTCTGCTGCCAAAAAAAGAAATTACTAGAAAATGGAAATAAAAGTGTGAATTAACCATACTTGAAATAGTGAATAGTCTAACAGAGATAAAAGAACTGGAAATGTGATCCTTAGAAAAGGGTAGAAACAAATTACATAGAAAAAAATGGAAATTGTGGGAAGAATAAATGCAGAAAAATGTTTTGGAGGAATGAGGTTTAAGGAAAGCAGGAACTGGCCAATATATGTAATGTTCAATTGTTTATATTGTAAAAAAGAATATGTGATTTACAATGTTTGTAAATGTGAAAAAGTTAATATTGTCTGTTTTCTTTTATATAAGGTTCATCATATCTTAGTTATGAATATGTACAGGTAAAAATTATTGCATTTCAAGGAAACCTGAGTCGCTAAAAAGAAAATAATTTCTGTCATAACTGGTTAGTATAGATAAGGTTTACTAGTGAATAACAGAAGTTGGATAAGGCATCCATATGTGCAGGGCATGCTGATCAGATAATATGCAAGGTATTCTCCCCTCTCAAGTTCTGCTATAAAATTTCTCATTTCCTGCTACTGATGGCATGGTCCATACTGTGACCTTATTTAGAAAAATGAATTAGCACACAATGACAGACAGAGCCTCATTTCTTTTTAGTTCCCTCTGATTTACAGCAAATTCTTAAACTTGGTGCAATTCTCTCCAGACACAAGAAAATGACCCATGAGAGAACAGACTTACAATTTAAGGAGTACCCAAAATAACAACATTACACTGATACTCCCACAGTTCAAGACTGTGATAGGTGAAAAGTGTTATTAAACACATGGCCAGCTATTTAGAAACACTTACCTTCTGAAATTGCAATGCCTACCTCATAGCAGGGCTTCAAGATAGTATTATGCAAGTACTTGAAATGCATTCCAAAGTATATGAAAGCATTCCAAAGACGTGTGTGGAGCATTTCTCCCTGGGCCTCCGCCGAAAACAGGCTCTGTCCTAGTCGGACTTTCCCTTTCAACAAATGTTAAATAAATTAAAAAAACAAAAACAATTTCGGCAGTGAAGCCATGTATAAGTGTTTTAGAGACAATGGCTAATGTTCATTGAAACATATAACTATCATCAAGCTAATGTAAACATACTGCAACCTCAGCTGGAACTCCATTATTTGCAATATATTATGTAAATAGTACACTGTCTCACACAGTCTCGTTGTTAGGCAGGAAGGTTAAATATATGACACAGTATAAAGATAAACTATTAGTCCAAGAGGGGACTGGACTTCTGCAGAGTTCAAAGGCTGGCTAGATGGTAGAGCTAGATGGTTAAATCTAGATCTCACAATCCTTTGGTATGTCCTGCATACTGATGATGCCTCAAAATAATAGCAGCATCCTGCTGGCATTCTTCACAAATCCTATTAAAATTTATTTTTATTTATTTTATTTTTTATTTTATTTTACATGAGTTATGCAATTCAGATATTATCATTCGATATCCCTTATTTACTTTGATATCAAAAATTCTGCTTCCATTTTAGCTGAAAGATTTTGGATGTTGCCTGCTCAAATTTTCTTTGAATTTCATATGGGAGTCTTGGAAGCCAGGAAAACATAAGGCACGCATGTTTTTGTTTTTTCTTTCTTGTATTTTGTACTCCAAATTGTCAATACACCATTCCAGGTGCAACCATACTGATTATGGTCCTCACTAATATGGGGGACTGCTGCACACCCCTAATGTAATGTCTACTCTAGTAAGAGAAGATGAGAAAATGGTTTCCTTTGAAGAAAAATGAAAACCTGGAACCCAGCTAACTCCTTCGAGAGTGATCCCGTCCCTCTGAAAAAACACCCAATTTTCAACTTTATAAAAACAAAATTGCCACTGATTCTAAAGACAACCACAAAGCATTCTATAGCTATGTCAAAAATCTCAATGGCAACACTCAGATCTGCTCTGAGTTACAGCACAATGACACTAAATATACAGAACCAACTGATATTGCCAACATCCTGGCAGATAGGTTCAGTGCTAACTTTACCCCCCTCTCACCCCGTAAAGGGCCCATCTTTATACCGGAAGAATGCAAAGTTCCTGTAATCACGGCTGCACAGGTAAAAACTTCACTGTCCAAAGCCAAAAACACAGCATCCATGGGACCTGACAACATCCCAGGCTGCCTTCTACATGAACTACAGAATGAACTGGAACCCCACCTAAGTACCAAGTTCAATCAGAGCCTCACCTCAGGCTTTGTGCCCATTGAGTGGCACACCTCGACGGTTGTCCCACTCCACAAAGGGGGGCAACAACAGACCCCGGGAACTACCGCCCCATTAGCCTGATGAGCCTCATCTGCAAGGCCATGGAAAGTATTATCATGGAACTCATAAACAAAGACATTGGAGATCTCTAAACTCTGGACCCCACACAGTTTGGGTTTGTAAAAGGCAGATCATGTCTCCTAAAACTGATAGACGTCTTTGAAGTAGTCACCAAAGCCATAGATGAGGGTAATGTGGTTCACACAGCCTATCTAGATCTCGCCAAGGCGTTCAACACCATCCCCCACTCTGGAATTATAGATAAACTCACTACACTAGGTATAAATCCCTATGTCATAAGATGGGTTGCCAACTGGCTTACTGACAGAACCCACACTGTGAAAGTAGCAGACTCCAAATCAGACTTCAGACCAGTGACAAGTGGAGTACCACAGGGTTCAGTCCTGGGTCCTCTCCTGTTTGGTATCTACTTCTCTGAAGTACAGGCTAACACAGAAGGTCTTTGGCTAACTAAATTCGCAGATGACTGCAAACTAGGAGCCATAATTGAAACTCCTAATGATGTGGATATCCTACAAAAGGGCCTCACTGAGACAGATGCCTGATGTCAAAGACATGGTCTCAAGCTCAATGCCAAAAAGTGCATTGTCATCCCCTTTGGTAAAAATTCTGTACCCATGAACTACCACATAGGGGGTAGTCTACTTAACACCAAAAGTGTGATAAGACACCTTGGGACACAGGTGGACAGTAGTCTCTCCTTTGATAATCACATTGCCAAAGTGGTCAGGAAATCCTTCTATGTGGCACACCTCATCACAAAAGGTTTCTCATCCAGAAAAAAAAGAGGTCATTGTTCCCCTCTACTCATCACTCATTAGACCCATTATAGAGTACAATGCCCCTTTTGGTATGTACCTCACAAGACATACACAACAACTGGAAAGGCCGCAAAAATACCTCACAAAGAGGATTACTGGCCTCAAACAGATGCCTTACGCAGACGGTCTCAAAAAACTCCAGCTTTACTCCGCATATCGCCTACTCAGAGGCGATCTTTGTGTAACATACAAAGCTATTTCAAACCCAGAGCTGTTGGACATGCTCCACTTAAAGAAATCCCAATCCCTTTGAGCTACATGCTCTAGGGACCTAAACTGGCGTAACCAGTCAGGAGGAGAAGGAAACCACACTCACTACAATTCCAGTCTCACATAGACCTACCACGACAGCAATCCAAACACATAAACACACAAAAACATACTCGGAGGCTCTAAATAAAAATCTGCCTAAGCAGCAGAGACCTCCAAAGCAGACACCCAAGCAACCGCTACCCCAAAACAAAACACGTGCAACACATAGCTCACAAAGCCAGTGTGCCAACAGTCACAGCCCTTAAGGCTAAACAACACACCTGATACACTTGTAATAGGTGACTATCGCCAGACACACTGACGCCCCGCCACCAGGCTGAACAAGGAGAAGGTCACGGTGAGCTGCCTGTCGGGCGCTAGGATCTGCCACATAACACAAGCAATCAGGTCACTCCAAGGTAAGTACAAATATGACTCAGTCATTGTCCATGCTGGTGTGAATGACCTGAGACATACCTCCCTGGACTACATGAAAAGAGACATAGAGGAGCTCTCTGAGCATGTGGCCCAGGCCGGTATGACCCTGACCTTGAGTAGCATCTTAACCTCACCAAGAATGATGCTGCAATATGAAGACAAGATGATCAATTTCAACAACTGGCTTAAGTATTGGTGTCATTCAAAGGGGATCCAATGCCTGTCAACCTGGGATGACATGCTCGACAGGCCACGATGTTTCGCTAGGGACAGCTTGCACCTGTCACCGCTGAGCTTTTGGATATTGGCAAAGGCTCTTGCTACCCCCATAGTGCCTTTTTTAGGCAAGGCTCAAAAGACAAACCCACCTCCATAGGTATCACACTGATAAGAAACTAAGAGTAATGCTACTCAACGCCAGAAGTCTAAACCTCAAGATGCACGCACTCGAAACTCTCCTTAGCATGGAGAACATCGATGTCTGTGCAGTAACAGAAACCTGATTCAAGGCTCCCGAGAGCACCCCAGCACTACCAGGCTATACCTCATACCATGCTTTTTGGCCCCAAAACTTGGACCAAACCACAAGAGGAGGGGAAGTATCAATATTTGTCAAAGATACCCACACCTCCAGGTTGGTGGCACAGCAAGAAGCATCAGAGACTATCCATGTGCAACTAACAGTGGGTAAAACTGCCTTCCAGTTTATAGATGCTACAGACCACCCTCCCAAACCCAGGAACCCCACTCGGCCTTCCTGAGAACACTGGAAAATATGAAGGTCTCTCCAAACACCATTATATTGCACTTCAACTACTTCCAGACCAAAATTAATGTCCCTCACTGGTAAAAGTCAGACCACCAGCTAATCTCCACTTTCAGGAGTAACTCCTTGACCACCCCTGCCAGAAACCACGGTAAAGCTTCTCCAAAGCCATTCCTCCTCAAAGTTGAGATCCTTCAGCCCCAGGCCCTGCCCAGAAAGAAATGTGGCCCAGGCCGCGAATCCTTTTCTCCAGCCATTTCTAATTACCTTCAGAATGCATAGTCAACCACAATCCCCGGTAAGCCAAAGACCCAAGTACTCAAAATAAAGGCGCTCCCTGTCACCGTGGACTAACAATAATCAAACTATACAATGAAGGAGGAAGCTACTACATGATAGAGCAAAAATCCCAAGGAAGGCATCTGATCAGTGTGTAAAAATCATTTGAGCACTCATAAAATGGTACACTGCCTACTCAGAGGCGATCTCTGCCTAACATACAAAGCTATGTCAAACCCAGAGCTGTTGGACATGCTCCACTTAAAGAAATCCCAATCCCTCTGAGCTACACGCTCTAGGGACCTAAACTGGTGTAACCAGTCAGGAGGAGAAGGAAACCACACTCACTACAATTCCAGTCTCACATAGACCTACCACGACAGCAATCCAAACACATAAACACACAAAAACATACTCGGAGGCTCTAAATAAAAATCTGCCTAAGCAGCAGAGACCTCCAAAGCAGACACCCAAGCAACCGCTACCCCAAAACAAAACACGTGCAACACATAGCTCACAAAGCCAGTGTGCCGAACAGTCACAGCCCTTAAGGCTAAACAACACACCTGATACACTTGTAATAGGTGACTATCGTCAGACACACTGACGTCCCGCGCACCAGGCTGAACAACGAGAAGGTCACGGTGAGCTGCCTGTCGGGCGCTAGGATCTGCCACATAACACAAGCAATCAGGTCACTCCAAGGTAAGTACAAATATGACTCAGTCATTGTCCATGCTGGTGTGAATGACCTGAGACATACCTCCCTGGACTACATGAAAAGAGACATAGAGGAGCTCTCTGAGCATGTAGCCCAGGCCGGTATGACCCTGACCTTGAGTAGCATCTTAACCTCACCAAGAATGATGCTGCAATATGAAGACAAGATGATCAATTTCAACAACTGGCTTAAGTATTGGTGTCATTCAAAGGGGATCCAATGCCTGTCAGCCTGGGATGACATGCTCGACAAGCCACGATGCTTCGCTAGGGACAGCTTGCACCTGTCACCCCTGGGCTTTTGGATATTGGCAAAGGCTCTTGCTACCCCCATAGTGCCTTTTTTAGGCAAGGCTCAAAAGACAAACCCACCTCCATAGGTATCACAAGGGATAAGAAACTAAGAATAATGCTACTCAATGCCAGAAGTCTAAACCTCAAGATGCACGCACTCAAAACTCCCCTTAGCATGGAGAACATCGATATCTGTGCAGTAACAGAAACCTGGTTCAAGGCTCCAGAGAGCACCCCAGCACTACCAGGTTATACCTCATACCATGCTTTTCGGACCCAAAACTTGGACCGAACCACAAAAGGAGGGGGTGTATCAATATTCGTCAAAGATACCCACACTTCCAGGTTGGTGGCACAGCACGAAGCATCAGAGACTATCCATGTGCAACTAACAGTGGGTAAAACTGCCTTCCAGTTTATAGCCTGCTACAGACCACCCTCCCAAACCCAGGAACCCCACTCGGCCTTCCTGAGAACACTGGAAAATATGACGGTCTCTCCAAACACCATTATATTGCGCTACTTCAACTACCCAAACATAGACTGGGAGCATTACTCTAGCTCCAACACCCTAGCCCAAAGGTTCCTAGAATTTATAAACTTAAATGCTATGGAACAACTTGTTACCACTCCCACAAGAGGGGAAAACATACTGGACCTGATCATCACCAACATGGGGACTCTATGCTCCAGACCAGAAGTGTTTCCCTCACTGGTAAGATCAGACCATAAACTAATCTCACTGGATATTCACATCCCGACCCCACCCCCCTGCCCAGAAAACCACAGTGAAAAACGCCTCTAAAGCAAATTTCACACTCCTCAAAACCGAGGTGGAATCCTTCAAAGCCCCGGGCCTGTGGAAAATATGGCCCAGACCGCAGAATCCTTTATAAACGCATTCTATGAACACCTTCAGGAATGCATGGATCATGCAATCCCAAATAAAACCAAGACCCAATCCTTCAAAGGCAGACGTCCTGTCTTGTGGGCCCCAGCCATAACCAAACTATACAATAGAAGGAGGAAGCTACTACATGATAGAGCAAAATCCCAAAAAGGGAAGGCATCTCTGATCAGTATTAGCAAAAAATTACGGGCACTCATAAAATCGTCCAAGGCCAGCTTCGAGAGAAAAATTGCACAGGACACTAAGGATAATCACAAGGCTTTCTTTAGTTATGTTAGGAACCTGGGTGGGAATTCTCAGATATGCTCATAATTAGTCCAAAATGACAAAAAATACACCGAACCCACAGACATTGCCAACATCCTAGCTGACAGGTTCAGCGCAAACCCCCACCAAAAGGGCAAATATAGATCCCAGCAGAGTGCTGCCCCCCTGACATCTCAGATGCTCAGGTAAGAGCCGCCCTCTCCAAAGCAAAAAACACAGCATCAATGGGACCAGACGGTGTCCTGGGCTGCGTCCTACATGAACTCCAAGAAGAGCTAAACCCAAATATAAAACTACTGTTCAATCTCAGCCTTACTACAGGATATGTACCCAAAGTGTGGCGTACAGCAACATTGGTCCCTCTCCATAAAGGTGGTGCTTCAACGGATCCTGGAAACTATCGCCCCATAAGCCTGACTAGCTTGGTCTGCAAAGCTATGGAAAGGATCATCATGGACCTCATAAATAAAGATATTGGGGACCTGCAGACACTGGATCCAACCCAGTTTGGCTTTGTTAAGGGCAGATCCTGCCTCTTAAACCTGGTCAATTTCTTTGAAACAGTCACCAAGGCCATTGACGAGGGGAAGGTGGTCCACACAGCCTACCTGGACCTCGAAAAAGCCTTCGATACAATACCCCACTCAGGCATTATAGATAAGCTCACCAGCTTAAATATAAACCCCTATGTCACTAGATGGGTTGCAAACTGGCTCAAGGACAGAACCCACATGGTTAGAATTGCTGGAGCCATGTCAGACTCCAAACCAGTTACAAGTGGTGTCCCACAAGGCTCAGTCCTGAGACCTCTCTTGTTCGGTATATATTTCTCGGAGGTACAGGCCAACACGGAAGGACTGTGGCTGACCAAGTTCACAGATGACTGCAAACTGGGCACCATGATTGACTCTCCAGCCGACACAAGCATCCTCCAAAAGGGCCTCATAGAAACAGACAACTGGTGCCAGAGCCATGGCCTCAAGCTAAATGCCAAAAAGTGTATAGTCATCCCCTTTGGCAAAAACAAAGTGCCCACAAATTACCACATAGGTGGTAATCCATTAAGTACAGAAGAAGTAATTAGGGACCTGGGGACCCAAGTTGATAGCAATCTCTCATTTGACAACCACGTGGCCAAAGTGGTTAGAAAAACATTTTATATAGCCCACCTAATCATGAAGGGATTCATATTTAGATCAGGGGAGGTCATCGTGCCTTTTTACTCATCCCTCATCAGGCCCATAATTGAGTACAATGCCCCTTTTGGGATGTACCTTACCAGACACCTGCAGCAACTGGAAAGACCCCAAAAGTACCTCATCAAGAGGATCAAAGGGCTCAAACAGATGCCATATGCTGCCCGGTTAAAGAAACTCCAGCTCTACTCAGTGGCATACCGCCTGCTCAAAGGCAATCTGTGCATGACGTATAAAGCCATGTCCAACCCAGAATTAATGGACATGCTGCACCTCAGAAAATCCAAATCCTATTGAGCTACGCGCTCGAGAGAATTGAACCTCAGCACTGAAATAAATAGGACATGCTGGAGGGACAGGTTCATAACCCAGAGGCTCCCTTCACTCTGGAATAAAATCCCAGTCCAGGTTAGGCAGAGTCCCTCATTAACTCTCTTCAAGAGGAATCTTGATGAGTGGATGGGAGATCAATGGTTTACCCTGGCTATTACTTCTGTGTCACTGTTAGACAGAGGCACAGTATACTAACCTCGAAAAAGGGCATAGCAAAATTAATTTAAAATGGGTGGCGAAAGCCAAACATACTCTGGCTAGTCTTATAAATGCCCTAGGGCAGATAGCCTAGTATGAACCTATGAACCTAAACCTTGTCACCACAATAAGCAGAACATGCTGGAGGGATAGATTCCTGTCCCAGAGACTTCCCATACTCTGGAACAGACTACCTATCTATGTCAAACAGAGCTCCTCATTAGCACTCTTCAAGAAAAATCTTGATGATTGGATGGGTAATAGGAAATTCACCCCTGGGATCACTTCTGTGGTTCTGCTTGACAGGGTCACAGGAAAATAATTTTCTTGGGTGGCGAAAGCCAGGGTACATTTTTGGCTAGGCTTGTATAGGCCCTATGGCCAATAGCCTGGTACCTACCTATGAACCTGTGAAATGTCCAGAAGCATTTAAACTTGTAGCCCTAATACAAAATTTGTGACAAATGTACTTAACAGGACTGGCCCCAAAAAACTTAACCTCAGAGTATAAACTATAAACTGGGCTACTGACTGTTGTTTTAGCCATTATCTTACAGGCCTTAGATGTTCTGATCTTCTGTTACAAAGACACGCACAAGCACAAAACATTAAATGCTATGTAACGCATAATGTTTTATATATATATATATATATATATATATATATATATATATATATATATATATATATATATATATATATATATATATATATATATATATATATATATATATATACAGCCACATCTTTTTAACATTCACAACAATTAAAAAGAACATGTGCAGAATGCAGCTTATAAATCATGACATGATCAAATGCACTCATTAATGAAATGAAACCTTATTATGTAAAAAAAAATACAAGGGAAAACAGCAAAGGATGCTGAATTCAGAAAAGCACCTTACATTGATTTTGTTCACTCAGATTTCATTAAAGGAACAGTCCATTGAAATTTACCCCTTCTCCTTAGCTAATGTGTCCTTGGAAAGATGATTATATTTAGTAAGAGGGGTGTACCACACATGATTAGTAGTGGGAGGACTTGACCCCACTTCACCCAGGGTAAATGTATAACACTTTGTGTTCCACAGTTTCATGGAACTGTTGCAGGGCTCCCAGAAATGTATGCTGTCCAAAAACCAGCCAGTTATTGGCACTCCACTGCAATGTCAACTACAAGCAGCAAAAGTAGCACAGTGAAAGTAAACCATGGTTCCTGAATAAAAGTGAGTAATGTGGAATTGTGTGGCCTTGGAGTTTGAAAAATTGATATATTGGTCATCTCTGAGTCAGTATAGACAAGTTCAGGGTTGTGGGGGCATTGCCATTCATACTGAGAGATGAAAGGGGGCTTAACCTTCACAGATAAAGAAGTTTAAAGGAGAAGATGGTCAATATTTGGTATTCTCCTGCATTTTCATTTTTTTTTTCAGTATATCGGAACTTGGCAAAAAGACTCTTGATATTTGAATGGGGACCTTCAGAATCATTCTAACAAAATAAAACAAAAAATAATACCATTTTATCCACTGTAATATAAAGATTTATGTTTATCAGCAACTGCTGTGTTTAATATCTCGACCTCAACATTTCACAGTTGGGCAGTGCCTCAGTGAGATGGCATGCTCCTTACAGAAGAAAACAAAAAAGTACACGTAAACTTGAAGGACTAGAGAAACGGAGTGAGTAGTCCAATAAAATCACCACCATGAAGAATAAAATCAAAATGCACAATTTATTCCACAAATATTGTTGTTTAGTGGTTTTGTCCTGAAAAGCAGTAACAGGACTTCATCAAAACATAAGAAAAAAAGTACCCCTGTTATCCCTCCCAACAGACTTTACAGTACTGCTGAAATGTGCGTATAACCAAAGCATTCTCACGTAGTGCATCACATTTATTTAACATGCTTGCTCAAGTGCATTAGTCTGTTTTGTCATACACTGCTATCAAAATGGTTTCCAAACCTCTCAAGGTGCAGCGACTGATGCTTATTGTCAAAGTCCTCAACTCTTCACCATTTAAAATGACTGCAATTCAGATTGCATTTAGCATGGAATGGAAACCCTGCCTAATTTTAAAAAGGATAGATCTTGTTAGGCTGATTTTCCTATATTTTTAGACTTGTTTTGCAAACCAAGGACACTTATGAGCAACGATGTGTTCAGACATGGCATTTATTATGGATAACTCATGGCCAACAAAGTTGTTCTAAAAAAAATCAAAAAGACTTAAAAAAACATTAAGCTGCCAGGTTAAAGGAAGAGGCATTCTATGAAATGTAAGAATAGCGGAATTCAGTTCTAATAGGATCCAAAACAACCACCAAGGGAGCAGCAATCAGCAAGGTAAAGACAGGGGTATAAGAAAATGCATGACATTCGTATAGCTTAAAGAAGATTATGGCAACCTGTGCACTTACAAGGTGAAGGAGGTAGGTATACTGCCCAAGCTCTTCTTAGATAAGGTAGAAAAATACTGAACTCCATAGGACATTTTTGAGAGCTGAAAGGGGCATTTTGAGGAACTTGTATATCCAGTGAACACATTTTCCACTAAGAAACAATATCAGAAACAGACTGTGGCACTGAAACTGTTTTGGTAGATGAAGTCCATTATGGCACAGTTGCAAGAGTAGATGAGACCTGCATGAAATCTGTCTGTAAAAATAATGAATGTGTTGTACATTGCTGTATTGTCTTGGTCAGCATGCCTTCCCAATGACACATGGAAGGCTAGGCCAGTACCTCTGGGCATGCAAATTGGAGAAGTGGGCCTAATCTTCTAAATTAAACAGGAGGAAACTCCAATTATATAGATAGCACTCTTTCCTGAAGACAGCATATGCCAGCATTCTGGAAAGGATGTTTCATCCTATCAATAACCCTTATTTAGTAAGAACAATGTGGACTCTGTCCTAACCATGGAACAGTTGATCCTTGCAGAGATCCTGGAAAGAATCATGGGAGTTTGGAAATATTATCTTTGTGTGTTTTGTGGACTTGGGAAAAGATACATGATTCTGCACCCTAAAATGCACTGTGGGAAGTGTTAGAAGAATCTGGGATCCTGCATGCTATTTAGTGCCTGTATTTCAGGAGTGTGAGTTGTGTTTGTAGTGTTTATGCTGAGTCAAACATGTTCAAGATCAGTGTAGGATCCCACCAAGGGTATGTCAGCTCCCTATTGAAATATCAGCATTCAAAGTGCCAAGTGCTGAAAAAATAAAACAAACAAAAATAGACGGAAAACCTGGAGAAGAGCAAACCTCAAAAACATTGGTTTTCTCCATAAAACTTCTTTTGGGAGGGGGGTACAAGCCCCCCTGCACCCTCAAACTTATAAGTACCTACTTAGAGATCACCATACCTCAGAGAAAATGGAATATTCTGAGAAATGGTATTGCAGATTTAGTATATGTAAGTACATTCTTTCTGCCAATCAGGACTTGCTCTAGTGGGTCCTGACATTTTAAATGCTCATGAAAGCAGGAAGAATCTGGCAATCTAGGAGGATCATTGAAAGCAGCCACCATGTTTTATGTTGACAGAAATCTGCTTAAATTGCATCCTCCTCACCACCTTATTAATCGATGATACTTCTGACCTGGTCTTGTCCCTAACACCAACCCCTTTCCTTAATAAAAAACTTTCCGTAACACTACTACTACACAAAGCATTCAGACACACACCAAACATACCAGGGCACATGCACAAAACAAAATCTAATCTATCCCCTTCCTTAGCTCTTTACTCTAACTATAACTTGGAAACACTCACATGCATTCCTAACAATAACAAACAGCATCAAATGCAGACACTACACTAAATGTATTCCCTACCATAGCCCTTAATCTAGCTGTAACACACAAATACTCATGCACGGACAATCCACTAATATGGAAAGTTTCACTACATACTAAAATTTCAGCATTAGACCCCAAAATACACCTACCTACTGACAATGACAATACTCCTACATTAGACTAAATTGCCCACATTAAAATATGCACA
Source organism: Protopterus annectens (assembly GCF_019279795.1). Taxonomy (NCBI): domain Eukaryota; kingdom Metazoa; phylum Chordata; order Ceratodontiformes; family Protopteridae; genus Protopterus; species Protopterus annectens. The sequence goes on from NC_056728.1 coordinate 141,793,096, forward strand.
TACCTCACAATAAACCATTTTAGTTTCAAATTTATTCACCTTCACTGATTATCATTTACCACAATTACCATTCAACAATCCATTGTACAACAAAACATCAGAGAGCCATATTCATGTATATATATATATATATATATATATATATATATATATATATATATATATATATAAACACACACGCTGATAAAATATGGATAGGAATCTGTGTGTGTGTGTGTGTGTGTGTGTGTGTGTGTGTGTGTGTGTGCGTGCGTGTGTGTGTGTGTGTGTGTGTGTGTGTGTGTGTGTGTGTGTGTGTTTATATATATATACATACATATATATATATATATATATATATATATATATATATATGTGTGTGTGTGTGTGTGTGTGTGTGTGTGTGTGTGTGTGTGTGTGTGTGTGTGTGTGTATGTCTACTTTGATCCATCGAATTTACATTTCAGCGAAATGCAATTTTGTGAGTCCATTTTCGTGAAAGTGCATTTATCCGAAAATGCACTTTTGTGAAAAACCAGTTCACTGAAGAGACTTCGCCGGTTCCGGGATCTTGTGGTGGTGCAGGTACAGTGTTTCTTAACTGGTGTATGGGAGGGGATCTTGTTGTAAATCATGGTACAGTCAGGATAAGGGAATATTCCCTTTTCTCCACCGTAGTGCGATCTCAGAATTAGAATTTATAAGTAGCAGGGGTGTGGGGCTTGCCTCATGCATAAATGTGTTTAGTGTATTTTTTTTTCTTTTGCTGTTTGGTGAGTTATTTTTTCGTGAAAGTGCATTTTCGGATAAATGGACTCATGAACTATGCTAACTGCTCGTGTAGGCCATTTTAATCCTAGCCAACTTCCCCTTCAAAGGTGAGAATCAAACCCTGTACCATTATGCCATCTCTCAACCATACATCTCTCTCTCTCTCTCTCTTCCTTTATAGATATAGATATGTATATATATAATTTACTATCAAAACCTGGAACTGCACCCAGTCAAGTGACAGACCCTCAAAACCAGGTTTTCGAAGATGCTAAATATCGAACCTTACCATACCAAAGCCGAATATCGATGTCCGGACAGCACATGCAGTTCAATGGGCACATTGTCAAAATGGCGAATATCGAACTCTTGACATTACCATGGTTCAAGATGGGGGCTGAAAATGTTTTAATTTTCACTATTCCAGTTCGACAATGTGATGACTCTGCTGGGTGCATTTCCAGTTTTTGATAGTAAACCTGCATAGATGCATATCTATTTGTGGAGCGTTAGTGTGTTTGTATTTAAGAGTCTTGCCTTATGATTACGTGGATTTAGAATAATAAATCTACTTCATTGCACTGGTTAAGTGCTGGTCTTTCTTCCTTGGTGTCCATTTTTTTGCATTCTGTTGACATATATATATATATATATATATATATATATATATATATATATATAGATAGATAGATATATGGGATCCGTACAGATCCCCAACGGCACTTTCTGCCGAAGCAGAAATCACCAAACATACTTAACTGAAAGTGCTGTTCACCGAGGCAGCACTTTCAGATAAGTATGCTTGTTGTGCCGGTCGCACTATGGTACGGTTAAGGGAAATTTCCCTTTTCCCCACTGTAGTGCGACCTTGAAGTGAGAATATAAAAGTAGTGGGGGTGTGGGGGGCACAAAAAGAAAGATAAAAGAAGATTTAGTTTCTTTTTTCTAACGCACATTAACGAAAGTGCTTTTTTCGGTAAAAGTGCTTTCGTTAAAGTGCATTTAGTTATTTTGGATTCGGACTATTGAACTTTCATTCAATAGTCCTAGATCCATACATATATACACACACACACACACACACACACACACACACACACACACACACACACACACATAAAAAGAGAGAGAGAATCTCTTTCTCGCTCTCTCTTTATATATATATATATATATATATATATATATATATATATATATATATATATATATATATGTGTGTATCAATATATAGAGAGAGGTATCACACACACCCCTGTGTGGGTGGGTGAGTGTGTGTATGTTGGTGTGTGTGTGTGTGTGTGTGTGTGTGTGTGTGTGTGTGTGTGTGTGTGTGTGTGTTTGTGTTACTGTACATTTACACTGAATATAATTACATACATGGCTAAGCAGAAGGGTAGATGGACAGATATAGAAATGCCTCCCCAACTCCTTAAGATGCCACATATGTAATTTATCTGTGAAGTACGCCAAGGTCTGAACCCCTGTTTTTATATTTCATGTTATTTCTAAAGATGTCTCTAGGCTGAAACATTAAATTTACTGATGAATTTTCCATTTACTGTATGCATAAATTATGTTACTCTGGCACCACATTTTAAAACAGCACTTGCGATGTTGTAAAAGATGGCTGCTTCAATAAGTGTCCTAAAAACATATAGTCATAATTTTATTTCACAGCCTAAAGCTTGTTTTTTCAATGTGGCAGTATGAAGTGTGATCAACACTATACTGACTCTCCCTCTAGTCTTGGTAACCGAGTATTGAATGGCTACTCAGAATGAGCCTCTGATGCCTAATTTTCCAAACTAGATTTGCAACACTGTTACTGGTCAACCATATAAGAAGCTAACTGTTGATTGGTTGGAAAAGTTTCAAGAAGTGTGAAAGAGCCACTAATTATATATAAGCCTGATTAGTATATAAGTAGGCATTTGCTGTCTAGTGTTCCAGCATCTGTGCATAGAATTTAGAATCCTTTTGAAAGGGTTTGATTTAAACCTTGATACTTTATCCTTCTTATCCACAATAGCAGGTCAGAGAGTTCTGTGCAAGGTTTTCATTAATTAAAATGATCTTGTCATCCAGATATGGCATTGTGTTATTTTAATTTAAGAAAATGTTGCCTTCTGGAAGTAGCCCTTTGCTGCAGTTTCTACTGAATTGAGTTGATTAAAAGTCTGTCTTGTCAAAATCAGTGAATCACTATTTCCAGAGATGAAAAGTACCTTATTTTTCTTGTCTCATTTTTCTGTTATGTATTACATAGCAAACCAGAACAATAGCAACATTTCATGTACTTTGCAGAGGTAATTTATTTCATTTTGTCCAATCAATGTTATTTGCATCCCTTAACAAATTGCTGATGACTGGCATTCCCATAATTTCCTTTCTCCCCTCCTCTTTTCAAGTGACTACACACTTAGTTGCTCCACTGTCTGTTAGTTCTTCAAATTCCACTCCAACAATAGCCCTGCTATTATCTCTATCACACTCCTTTGTACCCCTTCCAGTTGTTCTACATTGTCTTGTATGATTTTCAAAATGGGTCACAGAATTGTAGGAAGTGTTTCACTGCTGCCCTCTACAGCAGTGTAACAGTATTTCATTCATTACAGTTTGTGTTTCATGTAAATACAGTCCCAGACTATTTTTCTTCATTTTGGCTACTGCTGTCTCCCATTGACTAGTACAGATCATATGTGGCACATTGATAATTCATTATCTGTATAATGCACTCCAGAGTGCATATCCCCATGCTTTTTGGCTGAAATATATATCTTGGTGTAGTCCTGTAACTTGGTAAGACTTACATGTAAGCCAAGTCCCATAGTAAGCATTAGTGCACCAATATCATTTTCATTTGCCAATAATATAATCTTACCCTGCCCCCAAAGGGTAGCATTTAAAACAAAAATGGAAAGCAACAGTGGCCTCATTATAAGACTCCAAAGTACTTTTCTGATTTATTTGTATTTATTAATTTATTTATTCACAGGTGGAACAGATAATGCATTCTATTTTTAGCAACAATATGGTCAGAAAACAGAGCAAGTAGTTACAGATATAGTGTAACAAATGAAAGGATACTAAAAGATGGTGCAAGGCAAAGATTATCAGCACAGCACATTTAGAAATAGCTGAAAGCTGTCAATGTATCTATTTATTCATTCATTTATTTATTTTATTTTATTAACTGGGATAATCTAACTAGGCAGTGATGCTCCTTTTTTGTGGGGTCCTGTGAGAAACACTCCACCATAATGTAAAAGATACAAGTAAACAAATTATGATACACTAATTGCACAATATGTAGAGAGTATTACAGAATAATCCCAATAGATATAGGTATAATAGAACTGAGCACTAGTAGGCAATGTAAATCTGGAAGGTGAAATAGAAGATATAAAAGTACTATGACGATAGTTTGTATATACTGAGAGGAAGAAATACTAAATATAAAAAGTCGAGCAACAGAAATGGTTAGGTAATAGCAAATATTATATAATATTTGGACAATGCTGTGACATTATGGAGACGATTTAGCAGTCATGCAAACGTTGAGGTAGCTGTTTTGTTTATTATGTCTGTTAGAATGGAATTCCACATGTTGGTTATGGCAGTGGCGTACAATGAGCCACCAAATCTATTCAGCATTTTGGTAATGGCAGCTTCACCAGTTTAGTCCATGTTTTCATAATTACAATTTCGCAAAATCTAGTCAGTGTTTTGGTCATAACAATTTCAACAAATCTAGACAATGTTTTGGTAATGATAACTTCAGTAGATCTAGTCAGCGTTTTGGTAATGACAGATTTACCAAATCTATCCAGTGGTTTAGTAATGTTAACTTCTCCAAATCTAATCAGTGTTTTGATAATGACAAGTTAGTTTGGTTTGTGAGTGAAGGGGTCAAACAGGACTTTATCTATGTACAAGGTGAATAAAGACCGGACACTTAGTGGTTTGTTTGGAATATTTTACAGTAGTTTTCATTAGGGTAAAAGTGTTTTATATATATATATATATATATATATATATATATATATATATATATATATATATATATATATATATATATATATATATATATTTTTTTTTTTTTTTTTCAGCCAATGAAGCTTTTTGCAATTTCTAACAGTGCTGGGCTCTGTTGTGAAACATTAGCAGTAAATCTTACACTATTATTATAGATATGTCCCGGTGTGTTATGCTGAGTTGTTTGGATATTTGTTAGTATTGTGGAGATATAGAGTAGACTCCTTTGAGAAATATGTGTGATATAACCTGTAAAACATGCGATGGGATGTAGTGCTTTAATTGATAAAGCAACTCCAGTTTCTGATTTGTTTTGCAAATGGCATAGTCTATAAGTTTATCAAGTTTTATTCTGCTATCAATGACTTCTGCCAGTAACTCATTATGGTCAGCTGTAGTAATATTAGTGTCAGGAGAACAGTTTTTTTTATTTATTTATTTTTTTTATTTACATTTGTTGACAGGGCTAGTCTAGCTGGATACATATCCCTTTTCAGTAGAGGCCTGAGGAGAAAAGCTCCAACATAAGTAAATTAATACATTCAAAATATTCTAAAAAAAGACTAGTTTCACATTACAAAATAAGACATGAAAAAAAATAAATCGTGAATAATGTAACGTTTCATTAGAGTAGAAGTAAAAAATAAACAAGTCTTAATGCTTTAGTAGGGTTCATGTGAAGTCAATCAAAACTAAAACAATTGAACATTAGGAAACTTGTTATAGTGTTGTTCATAAGATATGGGAGGGTAATTGTTAAGGAAGCAAGAGAGAAGGAACCAGGGAGGGGAGAGATGAAAAGTAGATTCAATCAGGCTTTGAGCAGGGGCAAAGCCAATGTATTTTAAGGTGGTCTCTAAGGTGTTTTTTTAAAGATTAGAGAGGATGAGAGTGAGGTGAGTGTATTAGGAAGTTTGTTCCAGATTCTACCCACAACATTGGAGAAGAGGGAATTGCCTGCTTTGTTATTAGAAGGGTTGCTGGCAATAAGAAGTTTATTAGCTGAGCGTAGTGTTGAAAGATTTTTATAAGGGGAAATCAGATTAGTAAGGATGGGAGTATTAGAAGGATGGTGCAGGATTTTTTGTGCAATCACAAGTTGATTGTATTGTAGTTGGTTTTGTAGTTCTAACCATCTGAGTTGTTTAAGGTTAAGGCAGTGATGAGTTCTGTATGGAGAGCCAGTGGCAAATCTGGTTATGTTATTGTAGCTAGTTTCAAGTTTGGTGAGATTATGCTTTGATAGACTGGTGTAAATGGCAGATGCATAGAATAGGGTGGAAGTAAGATGAGTCTGGGCAATGGATTTCTTAGCTAGTGGTGTAAGGAAGGGTTTTATTCTATACAGGGAGCCTAATTTTTTATTAACAGTTTTTATAATATTATTAACATGGGCATCGAAGGTGAGGTTATGGTCAATAGTTATGCCAAGTAGTTGAGCAGTAGAATCAGGGGAAATGCAGGTTCCATTGTCAGAGGTAATAGTGAAGTGGAACTGAGGAGATTTTATGGTGGGAGTAAAGAGTAGTAGCTTAGTTTTCTTGGGGTTAAGAAGAAGGCAGCGTTGGGTGAACCATTTTTCAACTGTGTTAAATACATTTTGTGTAAGGGTGTGGAGAGAGAAGAAGACTTGGCAGTACAGATAAGAGTAGAGTCATCAGCGTATTGTATACAGGTGGATTGTGGAAAAACAGTATGGAGATCATTAATAAAGATGGAGAAAAGAAGAGGGCCTAGGACAGAACCTTGAGGAACTCCAGTGCTCACTGGGAGGTGTGTGGATAGATTATTGTCCCAGAGTACTGCTTGTTGTCTATTTTCCAGATAAGATTTGAACCAAAGGATTGCTTGTGGGTCAAGAGATTGGGCATTTAGCACATTGATAAGTAGGTTATGATTGACCATATCAAAGGCTTTGGAAAGGTCAATAAATAGAGCAGCTGAGAGACAGTTATTGTTACGATTCCTATTTATGCAATCAGTAATAGTTAAAAGGGCAGAAGTAGTTCTATGAAAGGGCCTAAATCCATGTTGGCAGTTAGCAAGCAAGTTGTTTTGGAGAAGGTGCTGGAGTAGCTGATGAATACATTTTTCCATAATTTTGGCTAGTGGGGAGAGTAGAGCAATAGGACGGTAGTTGGAGATTTCAGTAGATTTACCTCCTTTGTGCAAAGGGATTATATGTGAGAATTTCCAAATAGAGGGGATGTAGGCTTCAGAGATGGATCTGTTTATCAGGATAGAAACAGGGTATGCTATGGCTTTGGCTCCAGTTTGAAGGTATTCTGCTGGGAGGCAATCAGCAGAGGGAGTGCAGGGTTTGAGGTTTTGAAGGAGTTTGCAGATAAAGGAGATGGGAACAGGTTGCAGATGAAGGGAGGGAAAGGGACTATTAGTGTGTTGTGTAGGAGTGGGGGACATGGGAACTAGAGTTTGAGTTAAAGTTTGAATAGTTTCAATGAAGTAATTGTTAAAGGCATTAGCTATTTGCAGAGGATTACTACTAGGAATAGAGCAGGGGGAAGGAGGTGTGGCATGTCCTGGTTTGAGAAGTTTATTAATGCTAGACCAGAATTTTTTAGGATTATTAGAGTGTGAATGTTGCAGGTGGGAGTAGTAGTTTTTTTTGTCTGAGATTATATCCTTTTTGACAGCATTTCTTAGTTGCTTAAAGTATAGATGATCTACAGAGCTTTTAGAGGTTCTCCATCTTGCCCATATTTTATTTCGTAGAAACATTTTTTCTTTGGTCTGTTTTGTGAGCCATGGGGCTATTTTTGTCCTGATTCTGGAGGAGCGGAAAGGAGCCTGGTTATTTAGAATATGAAGGAAAGTAGAACTGAAGTAAGAGATTGCTTCATCTAGATTAAGTAGTTTCAGAGATGACCAGTTACATGCATTTAGTTCATTAATAAAGTTCTCAGCATGGAAATGTTTTTTAGAACGATAGGTGACAAAATTGTTCTTTTTTGGGCTATATTTCTTTTGTTTAGTGATAAAGGTTAGAATGTGATCACTAATGTCGTCCGGGAGAGATCCTACCTTATAGGTATCTGGGTGACTATTTATAAGGATGCAGTCAAGAGTAGATTCTTTGCTACTTGGTTTGTGGATTCTAGTGGGAAAGTTTATTATTTGATTGAAACCAAATAGATTAATATGGGTGTTAGGGGTGGGGGAATTACATAAGGTCCAGTCTATATTAAAATCACCTAGGACAATTGTTTCTTGTGGTAAGTGGGTAAAAAGGCTATTGAGAATGTTTTCTAGGGTGCTACTATTACTTCCTGGAGGGATGTAAGAGCAGATAATATAGATTGCTTTAGAGCTATTCAATTGGAGTTTGATAGTAAGGGTCTCAGCATTGGTATTTGAGGGGAGTGATACATCATATAGTGAAACCGGAAGATCAGATTTGAAAAAGATAGCTACACCGCCACCTTTTTTTGATGTACGGTCATATCTTAGTATATTATATCCAGGAGGGGTTATTTCTAGGTCATGAGTGGAAGGTTTTAGCCAAGTTTCAGTAAGGCAAAGGATATCAAATGGATAAACCTGAAGGAGAGCATGCAGTTGACTAGTTTTGTTGTTAATGCTACGAATGTTAAGATGTGCTATACTGAGAGAGTTCTGAATTATGAAAGAAGAGGTAGCATTATTAAATTATGGATTCTGTAGATTGGTATTTGGTAAGGGTGGACCAGGATTGGGATGGATATCTCCACCTGTTAAAATGTTTATGGTTTGAATGGATGAAATCTTTAAGTATTTATAGTACTTGGGTGGGGATAGCTTATTGGGGAGGTAAGAAACATGGGTGTTACTATGGAACTTGGGAAGCAAATAGGCCGAAGTAGAGGTAATGTTGCTATGAGAAAGGCTGACGGGATGTGTGATGGGGAGTGTTTGTAGATAGGTCACATTGAGCTTTAGAGTGCAGTGTTCATATGCAGTGAGAGAGTGGGTTAAGGATAGAAGGAGAAATAAGGAAGAGGAGACAAGAAAGTTTTTCAGAGAAGGTTTGAGAGAATGGGCCATTAGGGGAGTGGAATAGAGAGGTTATATACAGGAGATAGGAAGCTGAAAGTGTAGATCAAAGGTAGGGAAATTTAAATGTTAAGGTTTTAGAAAGATAGTCAGAAGAAGGGAGAGGGGAGTAGAAGATAAATAAATAGGTGTAAAATAAGTGATTATAGATACTGATTATGTGTAGAGGTAGGTAAGGAGTAAGCTAAGGAGGGAAGTCAAGAGGCATAGTTGTAGTAAAAGAGGTGGTGTAGAGAAGAGGAGGAAGGGGAGGAGTTGAGAATTATATGTTGAGGCTGATTGGGTAGGTAGGTAGGAAAGTGGGTGTAACTTGTTAAGTATAAGTGTGACAGCACTGGGGGTGGGTGGGAATTGGGGGTAGTGTAGGGGAGCGGAGTGAGCCCATAGGGCGAATGGAGCGGGAAACAGCAAGTAGAGAGGGAGACAATCAGTGAGCAGAGCAGCCCAGTTAGAGAAGGTAAGCAGGTGAGTAGCGTCCAGTTGAGCAGGTAAAGGTCAAGACAAAGGCAAAGAATAGGAAAAATATATACCTTACTAGTCTGCTAAGGGTAAAAGGTGATAGGAGTGCAGGTTAGGGGCAGAGAGTGGGAGTTTAGGGAATAGTTGGGGAACAGGGCAAGGGAGGATAAAAATAGGAAAGAGTAGTGTAAAGAGCTAAGCTAGTACAAATGGAAGGAGGGTAAGGATTAGGCCTGGGTAGACTGACACCTAGAGTTCAGAGGTGGTATTACAACAGGTGTCTAAGGGCAGAAAAAATAACTCTAGTTGCGAAGGGTAAGGTAGGCAGTATGGGAAGGAAGATATTAGAAAATACTGGTCTTAGAGAGGAGTCTGGCTGCTAGTATTCCTGACACAGAGGCCAAAAAAATAATTTAGTACACTTATAAAAAACAGAGCTGAGAATAGCTATCAGCAAGGTCAAGTGGTAAGACGTACTTTGTAAAATGCTGCTAAAGCAGTAGTAAAGTATTGGGACAGCACAAAAAGTAGATCCAAATTGGCAAAGCTTGAAGTAGATGAGGGTATCCTTAATAGCCAGGGAGTTCCTCAGTTCAGGGTAGTGGATAGAGAGCTAGGAGAGTAGGAAGGTAAGGAGAGAGGGTGTTAATATAATGAGGCAAATAACAAGTAGCTCTAGTCTAGTTAGCAAATTCTATTGCCATAACACTTGGGACCATAATAAAATGAAGAAATTAGTAAAGATTTTCAGTACAAGATGAAGAGAGCAGTTGTAGCAATCTGTATAAAACAAATTTCAGCAAGGGCAGTAGTCCTGTACAGTGAGACAACCATAATGGGTTATTTAATGTACTATTCTGATTCTGGGAAGCTTCCCTGATGTGAATGGGACACAGTGAGTGTTATTCTAGTACATCTGAACCATGGAATGTAAACACTGGCAGTTTGTGCAGAGGATTAAGGCTATGAACTATTAATGAATTGCTTCCTGTAGTCCATAAATTGATTTCCACAGCCTCCACTTGTCTGCTGTGTGATTTTTGAGCAACTCACTTAACTAATCAATGCTCCAAGTCACCTCCAAAATGGAGCATTTGTGTCCAGCAAGCTTAAACAACTAAGTAAAATTTAAATAATCCGAGGGAAATACCTACAAAATATGGAGGAACATTTTTGTTTTACTTAGTTCTGCAGGTACCTTTTTATATTAGCAGAATGTTGCTTGTTCTTGCTATAGTATTTCATACAGTATGGCCAGATAACAATAGAACCCATGTGTTCATGTAAACATCTATTTTTCCATCTTTTTCATAAGATAGTATCAGGGGTACAACAGGTAGCATACTCACCTTTTAATGCAGAAGGATGTGGATTCTACTTCCACACCAATTAGATTGATTACTGACACTGCAGTGCAGCATCAGGGAGATTGTACATTGGATGAGACATTAAATTGAGGTTCCATCTGCTTGACTTGGTGGTAGCTCATGTGGATGTAAAAGAACCCATGGCACTTATCAGAAAGACTAGGGGTCCTTTAGTAATATATAAGTATTACTCTTATTTACAAAATGTTTACATATTTACAAATATTTAAAGTTGCACAAAATGTATCTATATATACAAATCTGTTTACACAATCATTCTATACATTGTCCTCCTTGTTAGACTCATACTCCTTTTTCCATAACCACCATCTGATTTTACTTATTGTTGCTAAAATCCATTTGCCATTAAACATAATTTAATTTATTATTTCATTACATATGACCCACATAACATAAAATAACATTTTATCTATTCTTTTAACATAAATCATAAAGAAGGTGGAATACAGCAGAAGTAAGAACCAAAACTTCAAATTTAATTCCAAGAATGTACACTTAAAACATACGGATGAGCGCTTTCACCATTACAGCTTCTTCAGATCCTTGTATAAAAGTCACAGTAGACCTCCCCTCATATAAGCAGCTCAATTAATCAATTAAAAACAATTAAGAACAATGCTGGAGAATTTAAAGAACTCTCCCATATTTAAACATGTTAATGTAGAGTAAGACAAGAATATAAAACATACATAATGACCTAAAAACATGTAAATAAACATTCTGATAAGTTAATATTGGTAGGATATTAAGTATTAATAAAATGTATAATCGAAAACATATACAAACAAATAATAATTCATTTTATGTTCCTGCATTGTCTCAACTTAGGTTTTATAGAGGCTCTATCATTCAACCCATGCCCCCTGTCAGCTTTCAAATGAATGATCCAGTCAGTCTCCTTAGATTCAGTAAGATTCATAGTATTACCACCCCTCTTATTCACAACAATTATCTCTAGGACCCGGAACAAAAAAGTATGATCATTATCATTGGTGATTATATGTTTTGCTAAGGCATTATGTAAAGTGCCCTTTCTCATGTGGTAAATATGCTCTCTCATTCTATCCCTTAACGGCCGGTTAGTTTTACCAACATAAAAACTCGGGCATGCCTGACAGGTAGCTAAATACACCACATTGGGTGTCATACAATCTCCATCTGCCTTGATGGAGAAAATGGTGTGTAAATCCGGGTGTATAAACACCTCACTACTATCAATAAATGAACAAAAGTTGCAGTGACCACAGGGTTTAGTGTGACCAGTGTTCTTCATAATCCTATCATGTCTGGGGTGACAAAGCAATCGCTTTAGGTTGCTCCTATTCTGAAATAGGAAGCTTGGTGTCTCCCCCACAATGCGTTTCAAGTCATCATCAACCAGGAGAATATCCCAATGCTTGCTAATAATTTCCTTTAACTGATATTGATCAGAAGTATACAGAGTAGAAAATTTAGTAGATCTATTTAACATATGATCTTCAACGGTTTGATCTTGGATCCTGGGTCCAAAATATGGTGCACCTGAAGTGGTGCGTGACATGCATGCTTCCTCCATGTAAGGTGTAAGCTCATTATCCTTGTATCCCTGGGTCAGTAATCTATTTCTCAGATTGTCTAATTCTGAGATAAAGCCCTGTTCAGTGGGGTTCAATCTCGAGGCTCTAATGGCCTATCTTTTCATTATGTTCTTAAAAAAAATTGTGGGTGCATACTAGACCTCAATAACAAGGAATTGCAGTAACATGCCTTGCGGTAGACCCCTGTGATTATCATATCATCTGTTAATCTCTCAATATATAGGTCTAAAAAATCAATTCTATGTGTGGAATAATTCATGGTGAATGTAAGAAATGCAGTTAAGTCATTCATAATGGATAGCATTGATTCCAGCTGTTCTGATGTTCCATTCCAAAGAACAAAAAGGTCATCAACAAACCTTCTATAGAACACCACATGTTCACAGAAAAGTACATTCCTGAATAAAACATGTTCCTCCCAATATGCAAGGAACATGTTGGAGTAGCTATTTGCACATGGAGTGCCCATAGCTACGCCATCACGCTGTTTATAGATCTGGTCTTGGAACATGAATAAGTTGTTCTCCAAGACCAGTTCTAGAAAATGAACTATAAGGTCTATCAATACTGCAGTGTAAGTACTGTGTGCTTTCAGATAGTTCAACACATAATCAAGTCCTATATCATTAGGTATTACAGTAAATAGAGACTGAATATCAAAAGTCACAAACGTACAACCAGAGATTCTATCCTGGTGCCCAATACATTCATACAGATCAATCAAAAATTGCTTGGAATCCTTCAAGACTGTAACATTGTCATTCAATACACATCTCAGATGTTTCTCCACAAAAACTGAAAGATGTTCAGTTACCCAACCACGGCCAGAGACTATGGGTCTCATGGGTGGGTCCTCTATATTTTTGTGTACCTTAGGGAGACCTTGTATAATCAGTATAGTAGGTGTATGAATCATAAGGTATCCATATAGCTCCTTATTTATTAAATTACTTCTAAAAATGTCATACAGTGTGTCGTGAATATATCTAACAACAGAGTGAACCTGTTCCATGGAAATAGGTTCATAGAACCTATCCTGTAACATGGAGGACATAGCCTCCGTATAAAATGACATGTCCAAGACTACAACTTTCCCACCTTTATCAGCCAGTCTGATTATAATGGTAGGATCATTCTGCAATTTCCTCAGACACTGACATTCCCGAAAGCTCAAGTTGTCCCGCCTCTTCTGTTTATGGGGTCCCATTTGAGTATTATAGTGACTATACAATTCCTCCTCTGTTAACTTAAGGAATGCTTCAACTAATGGGTGGTGAGTTGGTACAAAATCACTTAAATTCTTAAAAACAAACTTCCTGCTCTGTGCTGATTCTTTCTCAGAATCATTATAAATAAATCTAAGCATTACATTCCTACAAAAAAGTTTTAAGTCCACCATTGTATCAGTTAATTTGCTCTGACTTTTAGGAATAAAATTCAAACCTTTGTTTAATAAGCTGGTATCATCATCTGTTAGAGTAATGTGGGACAAATTATAAATTAACGCTTGTTGTTCCACATTCTCTTTAAAGTCTGGTGGGGCATAAAATCCCCTGATAATTTCCTCTTCTGTCTGCCCCTGCTCATGGAGCGAGGTCTGTGAGGACCTTTCTCCATGCGTACTGGCAGTGGAAAAGACAAATCCAAACCTGAAAGATTGCTAGACTCAGTCAAAGTAGTAGTAGTTTTCTTAGGTTTGACAACAGGCTCTGATCCTTCTTTTGTAGAAACAAGTCTATTCTTAACCACATGTACTTCAGGATATAAGTTGTTTCTAGTGCATGTACTGGGATGTACAATGTGAATGACATCCACAGAGTTCTTGCAATTGTCTGTGGTAGTCCCAGCGACAGGTGATATTTCTTCCAGAATACATACATCATTGCTGATGGTGACCCCCCAGTACAAACTTGGGCAGAGTCCATCTCCAAAGGAGTAATGTTGCTATGTCCATTCAATTCATCACCCACATTCATGCCATTTGTTACACTGTTACTTGTAACATCGTTGATAAGATTAGAGTGTGTAGATTCCTTGACCTTCCTAGGGGGAATGGGGGTAGATGGATCCCTATGCATCTGAGACGTTGTAGAGGAATCCTGCCCTGTTCTGGGCCATAAGAATACATTGCCCAATTTGAAATCATTAATATCCCTGGTGGCTTTGTGTTTTTTCTGCTGTAAAAGTTTTCTTTCATACGCTAGCACACAATCTAGCAAATTCTCAAACAATGGTGCAACCACCTTGTCCGGAAAGTTGCTAAAGAGCTCCTGCTGTTTGCGCTTTATATTATCTGTTAACCTAACCTCCTCAGGGAGGAAAAAGTCAATTAGTAGTTGCAAATACTTGTGACTCACCTCAATGTTTAGGCGTTGCCATTTCGCGAGTAAATCTGGATGTTCCTTGCCTTGATTTGGCATATTAAGAACCTTTAAACCTCGTGGAATGATATGTTGTTCGAGGCAAAACTGGAAGTGTATCCGCTGTGTTTGTAAGCATTTAAGCCTCATGAAATCCTTCTCCATGCTATCCAAAATAGCATGTAGTCTTTCTGAATTCAAGGTCGGAGTCATGACATCATCAGAAGTTGGCATAGACTCAAAAAACAGAGATGCACTGACAGTTTCTTTTAAATACTGTTGGAAGCACGCCTGCAAAGCTCCAGTCCCACGGTCTTCACTTCTCGGGACATAATCCAATTCAAGATTCGCCATTACCCAAAAGAAAAGTCTTACTCTTGCTGGCAAGCAGAAAAAGTATACTCAATAAAAAATAAAATAGAATCCACTGCTCAGCAATAGTAAATCACAAAGAAGGCGAATACAGCAGAAGAACCAGAACTAAATTTAATTCCAGAATACACTTAAAACAGCTTCTTCAGATCCTTGTATAAAAGTCACAATAGATCTCCTCATAAAGCAGCTCAATTAATCAATTAAAACAATTAAGAACAATGCTGGAGAATTTAAAGAACTCTCCCATATTTAAACATGTTAATGTAGAGTAAGACAAGAATATAAAACATACATAATGACCTAAAAACATGTAAATAAACATTCTGATAAGTTAATATTGGTAGGATATTAAGTATTAATAAAATGTATAATCGAAAACATATACAAACAAATAATAATTCATTTTATGTTCCTGCGTTGTCTCAACTTAGGTTTTATAGAGGCTCTATCATTCAACCCATGCCCCCTGTCAGCTTTCAAATGAATGATCCAGTCAGTCTCCTTAGATTCAGTAAGATTCATAGTATTACCACCCCTCTTATTCACAACAATTATCTCTAGGACCTGGAACAAAAAAGTATGATCATTATCAGCACTTTGCATAATGCCTTAGCAAAACATATAACCACCAATGATAATGATCATACTTTTTTGTTCCGGGTCCTAGAGATAATTGTTGTGAATAAGAGGGGTGGTAATACTATGAATCTTACTGAATCTAAGGAGACTGAATGGATCATTCATTTGAAAGCTGACAGGGGGCATGGGTTGAATGATAGAGCCTCTATAAAACCTAAGTTGAGACAACGCAGGTACATAAAATGAATTATTATTTGTTTGTATATGTTTTCGATTATACATTTTATTAATACTTAATATCCTACCAATATTAACTTATCAGAATGTTTATTTACATGTTTTTAGGTCATTATGTATGTTTTATATTCTTGTCTTACTCTACATTAACATGTTTAAATATGGGAGAGTTCTTTAAATTCTCCAGCATTGTTCTTAATTGTTTTTAATTGATTAATTGAGCTGCTTATATGAGGGGAGGTCTACTGTGACTTTTATACAAGGATCTGAAGAAGCTGTAATGGTGAAAGCGCTCATCCGTATGTTTTAAGTGTATATTCTTGGAATTAAATTTGAAGTTCTGGTTCTTCTGCTGTATTCCGCCTTCTTTGTGATTTACATTATATTTACTTTACGGAACTACAGCGTTTGCTTGCTGAGCAGTGGATTCTATTTTATTTTTTATTCTTTTAACATATTCTTTACTTCTATTCTTATATTATCCTTGTTTAATCATATCCACATTTATTTTATCTACTTCTTTTATATCTTCAAAAAATCTTCTTAACATAGTTTTCTCCATAACTTTTTTACTCTTTTACATTTCAAAAACACATGTTCCGTAGTTTCTTCTTCTTGACAATATAAACATATTCTATCACATTTCTTTCTATATGAATATTTCCTTTTACTGGCAATTATCTATTACCAATCTCCACAAAAAAATCTTGATTTTCTACTTTCTGATTACATAATTTGCTTATTTTTATACCTTTAATGTTTTCATGTGTTAGATTTCCCCATGTATTTACATAGTTGGTTTATCATTACATTCTTACACCATACTTTTCTGTCTTTTCTATATCATCAATTTTCATTTTCCACAAAAATATTTTTTATTGGTACTATTTTAATTTTGGTAATATTTTGGTAATATTTTATTTCCTCATTTATACACAGTTTTTATCTTTTACTCTTTTTTACCATACCCTGACATTTATCATACTTTTATATATATAATTTTACTACTAATCTGTCATCTTTTTTGTTTATCCATTTTAACACTTTGTACAAATTTAATGAAGTATATGACTGGGTTAATTAAGACTAAACATCCTTCTTTTTTATTTACATACAAAACTCCTCTTTTTACTGTATTTAATCTAGAACCCCATATAAATAAAAAAACATCTGCAATAATTCCTTTTCAAATACTGTTAGCAACATAAATACACTTGCTAAATATGATATTTTTCCTGTCAGTACTGAATTTATCAAATAAGCCATTAAGCTGTTTTTTTTCCTGAATGATAATTTATATGTCCTCCAGAAAAGACAGATTTATTTGATTTCTCCTATTACTTTTTCCTGCTGAATTCTACTTGCACCTTTAATCCCAAATGTTATACCTAACACAGAAATGTCATTCATTGTAAAATATATGCCCCCAATCTTTACTTTGTCACCTAAACTTTTACTTTTCTCTTTATTTAAAGCCATCCCTATCATTTTATTACTTCTTTTATCCAAATTTTGTTTGCAATTGTTATAATGTTATCTGCATATGTTAACATAACTGGAATTCTTAATACTTCAGGTGTTACATACCCCAATTTATTTCACATACTATCACATTCATAATTAATGCAAAGAGTATACAGTTCATTCAACATCCCAGTCTTACACCACCATTCATATGTACCTCTTGGCTTAACCAGCCATTTACAAGTATTTTTACTTTATTATTACTATATGTTCACTTACAAAATTTCCTAATTTTCTCACTTATATTAGATTTTTTTCAATATTACCCATAAGATTTCATGTCCAATTGTGTCAAATGCCTTATTAAACTTTCCTATCATGATTTTGCTTCCTCTTTTCTTTTCATATCACCCACAATTTCTCTGTCATTAATAATTTTTGACAATCCTTCCCCTTTAAATTACATATGGTATCTTCCATAAATTTCTATTTTAATTTCAAATTTCTTTTGTACTATTTTTATAAAGATCTTATAACCATTATTATTCAATATTATTAGTATCCATTTTCTTAATTGTCTTCTGTCTTCCTTCTTTCATATAAATTCCACTACATACTTCTTTATACACAAATCCTTCATTTAACCATTCATTCAAATTATATAAAATATATATTTTTTGCCAATCCCTTACATTTGTTATACATCTCATATCCTATTCCATCTGGGTTTTAGCCAAATCTATATTTACTTGTCCTAATAATTTATGTAGCTCATTTAAAGAAATCTCCTTTACCAACTCTTTATTTTTTTCTGTTAATTTTTTTAGTTTTCATGTTTTTTCACCACCTTCTTTTTTCTTTAAACATTTCTTGTACATATTGTACTACACTGTTCATAATCTTTTTCTGAGTTCTTTCCATTTTTTCTTTTACATTTTTAATTTCTATCATTGCACTACCATCTTCCTTTACTAATCTGCTTAAGTAACTCAATACTGTTCTTTTTCCTTGTAAAAATATCTTTGCTTATGTAGCAGTTCTTGTATTTTTTCTTAATGTCTTTCTTTGTCAAAGTACTTTCTATCATTATGTTCTGAATCTTCCAATGCATCATCATTGTATGTTATTTTATATTTTTTCTTGCTCTACTTTCCTCACATCATATTGCCACTGTAAAAAAAAAAAATTTTTTATATTTTCTTTAAATATCATACACCATTCAGACTAATTTTTATAAAATGTTCTCAGCGTAATATGATTTTTCCATAACTGTATTACTAATCTCTTTCCTTCTTCATCCTATGCTTTCTAATTTATCCTTTTATTTCTTTCCCTATTTTTTCTAGATTCCTTGTTTTCCTTTATCTCTAGCCATGCTGTAAGATGATATCATAAGTAGGTACTAGGCTGTTTGCCCAAGGGCCTAAGTAAGCCTAGCCAGCAAGGTTCCCTGGCTTACGGCACCCAAGAAAGTTAATTTCCTGTGCCCATGTTGAGCAGAGCCACAGAAGTGATCCCCGGGGTATATTTCCTATTTCCCATCCACTCATCAAGATTTTACTTGAAGACTGCTAATGAGGAACTTTGCTTGACATAGATGGGTAGCTTGTTCCAGAGAACAGAAAGTCCCTGGGACAGGAATCTATCCCTCCAGCATGTCCTGTTTATTGTGGTGACAAGATTTAGGACCGTAGAGCATGTAGCTCAGAGGGATTGGGATTTCTTTAGGTGTAGCATGTCCAACAGTTCTGGGTTTAACATAGCTTTATATGTTAGGCAGGGATCTCCTCGGACTAGGCGATATGCTACAGAGTAAAGCTGAAGTTTTTTGAAACAGTCAGTGTAGGGCATCTGTTTGAGGCCAGTAATCCTCTTTGTGAGGTACTTCTGTGGCCTTTCCAGCTGCTGCAGATGTCTTGTGAGGTACATTCCAAAAGGGGCATTGTACTCTATAATGGGTCTAATGAGTGCCAAGTAGAGGGGAACAATGACCTCTTTTTCCTGGATGAAAATCCTTTTGTGATGATGTGTGCCACATAGAAGTATTTCGTGACTACTGTGGCAATGTGACTATCAAAGGAGAGACTACCATCCACCTGCTTCCCAAGGTTTCTTATCACACATTTGGCATTAAGTAGACAGCCGTTTATGTGGTAGTTCATGGGTACAGAGTTTTTACTTAAGGGGATGACAATGCATTTTTTGAGAATTGAGCTTGTTAAAAATATTGTGTCTTGTAATATAATTACATATACATCACTCTGAAATTCCTATTCTTCTTACTATATTCTTAATTCTATTCACATTTACAGAAAGCACAGTAAAATTTTCAATTTCCCTTTTCTTTAGATTTGTGCTTTGTTAAGTTCATAGCTAATTACTAGGCCAGCTGCCTTAATAGGCCATTCTAAGCCTAACCAGTTTTCTTCCCAAAACTGACAATCAAACACTGTACCTTGTGTCTGTGAGCTAAACACCTTAACAATTATACCAAACTCCAGTCTTTAGCTGTACATATTCTTTTTCATCCCTTTTCTTTCTTTTTTCTTTTGTACTTCTCCCTTAAAATTTTCTTTTTCTGTGCTTTACCCTTTTACCAATAGACTTCTTTTTTTTTCTTTTACGACTCAATTTATATCTTCTCCATCACTTATTTAAGAATCTTCTTCTGTCCCCTTTGTCATTTTACTCATCTATTTTTCTTCTATTTCTCATACTTCTAAAATTTCTTCTCTTTGTTCATTTCTTCTTTCTTTTTCTTTTTCCTTACTTAATTTAATTTCTGCAAGCGATCCATAAATGTCCAATTTTGATATACTTATAACATTTTGATTCAAATGTATTGCATCGTGTGCCATTTCCCCCAGAAATATAACATTTTCTTTGGTCACAGTTACTTATCAATGTTCTTTTCCACAAAAAAAAAAAAACATGTTTTGGGTTGTCCACAGTATTTTATAACACCATTATTCCCCTCCACATTTATCGTTCTTGGTATAAGTATAATTTTTTCCCTTTCTATTAACACAATATTACAATCCCAACCACCATAAACCCCTTTTGACATAAACTTTTGAAATGTCCAGTACTTCTTTACATAAAGCTTTCAAATGTCCTTTCAAAGTCTCTCTTTCTTCCTGTTTGAAATTGTACATGAATCTTCTTTTTAGTTTTCCTATTAAATGCTTTTATCACATAAAGATTTCATGGGTTACAGTCTTTCTTTTTTCATATTTTCCAAGAAAAATTCCCATTGAAAAAAACAGTCTGAAATATAATATCACAAAGTGTCTTGTTGTTAGTAAGAATAAAAGTTGTTTACCTCATGTGACTTTACACCCAAAGGAAAGATGAAATTGTCCCACACTTGGTACCTGTCCACTTCTTTGTCTTCTTTATATTGAATCCTTACCATGCACTCCATTTTTCATTTTCTTCTACCTTCTTTTCTGCTACCCCACTTTTGCCATCTTTCATTTTCACTGCATATGTTTTCTTTTCCATCTCACCACTATTCTTCAGGATTGTCTCTGCATCCTCTTTTTGTATTTTCTCCACAATGTCCCATCAGGATGCATCTCCTTTATTTTCTGGCTCACTCTGCACCACCCTTTCTTTAAGTAAATCATCCCATAACCCTCACAGCTGGAAGGTTGTAATTATGCATCCATCATTTGCTGACTCATCTCCATCAAACAGTTTTCTTTGAAACAGTTTCTCAGAATCCTGCGCACATTCTCCAGTCTAGATTTTTGTTTTCTCCATTTATTTCACCACTCCAACATCTCCTTCTCTCTCCATCTGCCTCATTTGTCTTTCTAACAGGGCATATCTCACTTGTTAGTGATATGAATCACATGCTCGTGTGTGTGTGTGTGTGTGTGTGTGTGTGTGTGTGTGTGTGTGTGTGTGTGTGTGTGTGTGTATGTACACTTTGTGTGTAAGTGCATGAATGTAAAGCATCTGTAAGCACAGAAGACTAGCTCCTGTAATTGTGAAAAGTGCTTTGTTCACTAATTCACCATAGCACCAGTTTTAATACCAAATTCCCTTCCCCCAGCTTCATATTTAGCACAACCCACTGTTTCAATTAAGTTGTTTAACTTGCCTTGTTTAGTGAAATCTTTAGATATTTTGAAAACATTTTGCATGTTAATAAACTAACACACTTAGTCACAGCAGACCTCTCAATGGTACTATTCTCCATGCTCCTCCACACCTGCATGGTACTGTCCTCTATGCCCCCCAACACACACACACATACATTTGCAGCTCAGATCAATAGTGCAAAAGCTATTCACAGGTACATGTATCAACCCATTACTTCTGCATTGCAGAAAAAAGAATGACTACAATGCTTGAGCTAACAGCACTACTTTAATGCATTTAGCAACAAGAATTGTCTCCATGACTATAACAGACTTTTAAACTATGAATGTTGTTTAAGCAAGCGTTTTAAAGTAACAGCATAACTGGATGTGCACAGCTGGTGTACCTCTAGCTAGGGCTTGTCCTTAGACTGCTGTTTAGAATGTTATAACCATGCTTATCATTCAGTAATGATTAATAAATGCCACCTGAAGTTCTAAATGTAAGGTGAAAATGCATGAAAAGATTTGCATTTCTATTTCAAGGCTATACAATTCCCTATCTGCAGTGATGTCGTTCAAGGTTTTTAAGAGTTCCGTTTCTAACTGCCATCTGCTGCATTTTTTCTCAGGTTATTTGTTTCTAGCAGTGTGTTAGCCTATCATCTAATAATCGCAGTTTACTGTCTGTACTCGGCAGAATGCGACAGAAGCAATGCCAATATGATGAGGATAAAGCAGTATATAGAAACAGAAGCTGACAAGTATTAATAACAGATCTTATTCAGAATGGTGTTAAATACTATGTGCGTGTGTGTGTGTGTGTGTGTGTGTGTGTGTGTGTGTGTGTGTGTGTGTGTGTGTGTGTGTGTGTGTATATATATATATATATATATATATATATATATTTATATATATATATTTTATAGCTGAGCTTAGACAGAGTACTTTAGTTTTGCAGCTCTTACTTTACTAATTATGGTTTAAATTTTATCCCTTTAATATTTAATATACACATCTTATTTTTTTTTTCAAAATATTTTGTTTAGCTGCTTAAATCAAGCGTACCTGATCATGGTGAGTTGTTCCTGGTTTACCTTTGAAACATTGAAAATCAGGTTTCCGAACAGCCAGTTGGGAGAATCAAAAAGCCGAATCCGGATTGTCAAACGTCTTTCAAGTTCGAAACTCAGCAAATCGAGCAGCAGATTCGCTGAGTTTCAAACTCACTTGTCGAACACAAAATGTAATGCAGGGGTGCAAGCCTCGCTGCACCCCCCACACCCCCCTACTTTAATATTCTAACTCCAAGGTTGCACTAAAGTGGGGAAGGGATCCATTTCCCAGTCCCCACTATAGTGCACTCCACACCCACAATACCGTATCCACAATAAACGAATGTCAATGTGCATTTGCTCATTGCACATTCAATGCTTTTTTTTCAGCTGTGAACTTGAAAACGTACTTCCACACAACTGCCTTTCGACAAGTTGCATTTCAACATTTCAAAGGTAAACTATTGTTCCCTTCTAACAGCTGAAGTTAACTCCAGATACAGTTGTCTTTCTTTCTCTATCCTTATTAACTGTTTTGTCTGAGAATGAGTTTTCCCCTCAGTATGAAAACTGCTAATCACCACTCTTTACAAATATTCAGTTTTATGCACTTGTAGCAATGTTTGTGATTTTTTTCAAAACTATCATCATATTCCAAGATCTTAGAAAAAAAGTATCCAGTTATAAATCCTGCAATAATTGTTCACCATGGGTACATCCTGGAAAAAGCACTGAAATTATCCTATTAAAATTCACCTGGTACATCCAGGAGAGGTTCAGCTTAAGCAAATCTCTAGGGTTCCTGCTCCTTGATCTTTCCATGGCATTTCCATGGGTAGTTTAAACTGTAAAAAATATAGAATAAATAAAATGGCTTTTAAAATCAGTAAAAACTAGTAACCAGGTGATGGGCAATGCAATCCTGTAACATCCAGCTCAGCGATGCCTCAATTATCTTGATAACATGAATTGTGGGCTTTTCCCATTCTTGTTGTAGAGATACAGGGTGCATGCAGTCGGCCTGCTAAAACAAGGATATCAACATATAACAATAATTAGAGTTCTGGACTTTTTTACTTCAGAAAATGTCTGTTAATTTGCATTATCTTATTCTGTCAACTTTTCAAGTTAATACTATAAGTATTTTAAAATGTGTCCCTCACTGTCCCTGATTATTTCTTGCTTTGTCCTTAATTCTTGAGACAAGAGGTTGAGTGCTGTGTTTCAGAGTAAAAAGGCAAGATAATGGAGAATATCTTAAAATAAGTTGACTTTTGGGAGCAACGTACAGAAATATAAGGAAAGTGAGTATATAGCTACATGGCAAGTCCATCCATCCATCCTCAACCCCTTTTCCAATTTTTGCACATGGGGTCAGGATATCACTTCATCAGTGACAATTGTGTGGAGCCAAGGTTTACACTGCCAGGTGGTTAGCCCTGCTGCAGTAGTTCACCCATACCACACACTCACACCTAGGGCCAATTTAGAGTGTCCAATCTACCTGTTGCATGTCTTTAGACTGTGGTAAGAAACCCATGCATATAAAGGGAGGACATGCAGACTCCACACAGAAGGCACCCCAGACAAGAATCGAACCAGAGAACCTCTTACTGTGAGGCGACAATGCTAACTGCTGCACCACTGTGCTACCCAAGTACAGGACAAGTAACAACCTAAAAGTATTCACTGCTAGCTTAAAGTACATGGCAGAATACGTACTGCATCACTTCCTCATTAACCATCGTCCATAGATTGCCATCACTACACTGTGTTGACATAATTTTTCACTCAGGGAGGCTTGTTAAAGTAACACCACAATGGAAGCAATGCGGGTAATATTTTTTGTTTATTGATATTTTTTACCCCTCCCACCCATGCAGCTGATGCTGATTAACAGACTACATAGAGCAATGCGATGTGAAGCGACCTAACTGGGTGGTTAGCCCTTCTTTAGAGTCTAGATTGCAGATGATCTTTTAGTCTTATTTTCAGTTACATATCACCAAGCTTCCAAACTAGTAAGATGGCTCGGGCCTAGTCACTGTACATGCATCAGACATAAAGGCCATGAACTTGTCAACACAACTTAACCTGTAGTCCAGTTATATCATGTTTACAATTTGTTCTAAGCACAGCTCTAGCCTCTCACCTTTTAAGCTCCTGGGGGGGGATCTTGACAAAAAAAAAACTGCATATAAAATCTGTTACTCTGAAAGTTAATAAAAAAACTAGGACTCCTTACAGGGCTAAACATTTAATGTCAAACTTTCTTCCTGCCATCCTTCTTGTATGCAATGTCTACCCTGGCCACCCTGTATTCCTCACGGATCTCATTTCTGGGGCAAAACAGCTAATACTTATTTAGGGCACACCAGTCTTTCTCTGTCTATGTGTCTGTCTACCTCTCAGACCCTTCACTGGCTTGAATTCAGTTATTTTACAGGCATGTTACAGTTAAGGTTATCCAATTCCATAGGGAAATTAATACACCTATAGTGCCACAATAATTAATATACCTAAAGTCCCACAATAATTAAGATACCTATAATGCCACAATAATTAATACACAAAAAAATGCTGTGGAAGTCCAATAAAGGGAGAGTACTAGCAGATAATATAGTTTATTGAGCAATTCCTGCACAAATACACCCAAATACAAGAACGTTCTTGCTAATACGTTTTCGTTTCCCACTTCGTCAGATGTAAAAAGCAAAGAAATAACAAAGGACTGAATTTATACCAAATTTAAACTAGTGGCTTGAAAAAAGAACCAATCAAATCATACAATCAATTAATCCCTTCAAAACATGAATATGCATGTCTAACTCATGAATAGGCAAATTTAAAAGTCTAAAAAACAATCTGTTTTGAACTGATAAAAACTAAAATGATTCCTTGCAAAAATCCAACATACACATTAGTTAAAATACCCTAAATATATTCATATAAATACTTAATAATATTATGTTACAATCAAATGAGCTTTGCAATAAATAAATGCCCTCTAGTGGACTAAAATGCCAATTACAACTTGGCTGATCTTATTTTTAAAACTGGAAGAATAAATAACATGTCATTTAAACCAGGGAATTTCGTGGCTCCTAAGTCAATTTGCCAATAAAGCTCACGATATTTAAGTTTTGTTTCCCACATGCCCCCTCTAATTTCTTTAGGAACTACCTCCAAAACAAAAAACAAAAATGAAGCTTGAAAGTAGCAGACTCCAAATCCAGCTTCAGACCAGTGACAAGTGGAGTACCACAGGGTTCAGTCCTGGGTTCTCTCCTGTTTGGTATCTACTTCTCTGAAGTACAGGCCAACACAGAAGGTCTTTAGCTAACGAAGTTCGCAGATGACTGCAAACTAGGAGCCATAATCAAAACTCCAAAAGATGTGGACATCCTACAAAAGGGCCTTGCTGAGACAGATGCCTGGTGTCAAAGCCATGGCCTCAAGCTCAATGCCAAAAAGTGCATTGTCATTCCTTTTGGTAAAAACTCAGTTCCCATGAACTACCACATAGGTGGTAGTCTACTTAACACCGAAAGTGTGATAAGAGACCCTGGGACACAGGTGAACAGTAGTCTCTCCTTTGATAATCACATCGCCACAGTAGTCAGGAAATCCTGCTATGTGGCACACCTCATCACAAAAGGTTTCTCATCCAGGAAAAAAGAGGTCATTGTTCCCCTCTACTCATCACTCATTAGACCCATTATAGAGTACAATGCCCCTTTTGGTATGTACCTCACAAGACATCTACAACAACTGGAAAGGCCACAGAAATACCTCACAAAGAGGATTACCGACCTCAAAGAGATGCCTTATGCAGACCATCTCAAAAAACTGCAGCTTTACTCCATTGCATATCGCCTACTCAGAGGCGATCTCTGCCTAACACACAAAGCTATGTCAAACCCAGAGTTTTTAGACATGCTCCACTTAAAGAAATCCCAATCCCTACGAGCTACACGCTCTAGGGACCTAAACCTCGTCACCACAATAAACAGAACATGCTGGATGGATAGATTCCTGTCCCAGAGACTTCCCATACTCTGGAACAAACTACCTATCTATATCAAACAAAGCTCCTCATTAGCACTCTTCAAGAAAAATCTTGATGATTGGATGGGAGATAGGAAATTCACCCCGGGGATCACTTCTGTGGCTCTGCTCAACAGTGGCACAGGAAAATAATTTTCTTGGGTGGTGAAAGCCAGGGTACCTTTGGCTAGGTTTATATAGGCCCTAGGGCCAATAGCCTAGTACCTACCTATGAACCTATGAACCTATGAAGATAGACATATGTCTAAATAAAGCATTATTAGAATTTGATTTACTTATTTCATACATATGTTCATAAATGTGTGTTTTTAATTTTCTTTCTGTCTTGCCAATGTAAAATGAACTGCAAATCCTGCATGAAGCAAGGTACACAATTCCACTCGTATTACAATTGGTAAAACATTTGCTAGAAATAGTTCTGTCCTTATTACCTATTAGCAAGGAAGATGAGTTAATAAGATAGGGGCACTGAGAACATGTACCACATTTAAAGGTCCCTATCCTTTTAGTATTAACTTGTTTTGTAGAAGAACAACCATATTCAAAAAGATTTTTAAAATTCCTTTCTTTTCTATAGGTAAAAGTTAATGTATCCCTAAAGAGGGGGCCCAAATCAGAAATTTCCTTAAATTTCTCCCACTCTTTACTAATAATGTTCCTGATGATATCTGCATCTCCATTAAAATCCAAAACATAAGCTGACTTACATTCACTAAAAAGATTGGACTGACTAGAGGGGTTCCCCAAGGGAGCATCCACTCCCAAAATAGGTGCAAATCTACCTAATCTGCCACATTTTACCTCTGTTGTAACTTGCTCAGTAACTTGAATAGGATAACCTCTCTCTAGAAACATTTTTTTGCACAAACTCACACTCATTATAAAAATCTTTGTCAGTAGACGTCATGTGACTAATTCTGACAAGTTGTCCTTTTAATAAATTCTTTTTTTGAAAAAAGGATGACCACTAGTAAAATGTAAGTATGAATTTGAAAAAGTATTTTTTCTGTATACCTTTGAGACAAAAGTACCCTGGTCCAATGTAATATGAATGTCCAAATAAATAAGCTCATGCAAGTTTATATTGTGTGTAAATTGCAAAAAATGTGATGTACCTTTTAAGTATTCCAGAAAATTATAAAACCTATCCATGGTATCTGTCCAAAAATAACAATATCATCCAAAAAATGCTTGTAAAGGAACCAACAACTTTTGAATTCACTATTCAACACATATGTGTTCTCCCACCAGGTTCCAACATCTCAAAATTCTTTTTCTCTGTCATCTCCTTTCTTGGTTTTTGTACAATAATTAATACACCTATAGCACCACAATAATTAATACACCTATAATGTCACAATAATTAATACAACTATAGTCCCACAATAATTAATACACCTAAAGTCCCACAATAATATAATTAATACACCTATAATGCCACAATAATTAATGCACCTATAGTGCCACAATAATTAAGACACCTATAATGCCACAATAATTAATCCACCTATAGTCCCACAATAATTAAGATGCCTATAATGCCACAATAATTAATACACCTATAATGTCACAATAATTAATGCACCTGTAGTCCCACAATAATTAATACATCTATAATGTCACAATAATTAATACACCTATAGTCCCACAATAATTAATACACCTATAATGTCACAATATTAATGCATCTATTGTGCCACAATTCTCGATAAAGAATAGTCAGAATAAGTACAAAACAAGAGACATGAGTACAGTGGAGAGGGTAATCTGTCCTTTATTGCAAAATTTTTAGACTGGTGAGATATTTGTCTGCACTTTAGACTTCATCAGACCAAATTACCCACACGTCCATGCTTTATAACTCATGTCTGACTCTTAGACTGACCTTGTGAATATCCACTGGTATTCAGGAAGATTACTATTCACATAGGAGATGAACACACAGACACACACACACACACACACACACACACACACACACACACACACACAGACACACACACACACACACACACACACACACACACACACACACACACACACACACACACACACACACCTAGGGACAGTTTACAATGACCAATTTGCCTACTGCATATTTTTCGGAGTTAACCAGAGAAAACCACCAGAATCCAAGGGGGTATGCAGAATCCAAACAAAGGGCACCCCATCCAAAAATCAAACCATAGAACCTCTTGCTTTGTGGTGACCATACTACTCACTGTGCCACTGTGCTGATTGAACGTATTACAAATTGGGGAAAAACAATGACCTTGGAGTCTCACAACATTTCCTTAACAAAAGAGCCCTAAAAAAGTGAAAAAAAAAGAAATTTTTAAAAATAAGAATACCCATTAGGAAATCATCTGTAGCTGTACATTTAATCAGTGGGTATGTTTAAAGGAAAGCAAATCATGCCAAACAGCAGTATGTGACTAGCCAAGAATGAGCTATCCAATTTGGCCCAAGAGATATGTGAGCCCTACCACTGAGCACCTTGAGCTAACTGGTCAGTCAGCAAACCATGAATATGACTGTATGTAATGTGAAAGACCACTGATGGGGAAAAGGGGCTTTCATGTTGGAAAACAATGACAGGCTAGAGGCAGCTTTCTGCACACGTTAATGCTAAGCATAGGGGAGATCTGCCACTGTTGAAGATAATCCTAGAGTAAAACACTTTGATGGAGTGGAGATGGTTGAAGTGCCTGGTTGTACAAGAAGAGGTGGTAATGGAATCTGACTACACTGTGGACAGTGGAAAACTACATGGTTTGCTTGAATAAAGGATGGAAGAGTGGGTGAGTCTTAAGACAACCAGGAAATGGTGGAGCTCTTTAATATACTAACATTCTAAAGCTGGATGTGGCAACGAGGTCCCAGCTTAGAGAATAGATGTCCTCTCAAGCATTACCCATCAGGGATCACCAATGGTCAAACTGACGGTGTAGCACTGGCAGATGAGTGGCTAACAGAGGCTTGGCTAGATGGATGATGAGCCATTGACCAACAGGTGCATTCAGTGTGCTCAAATTAATTTTAACAAAGATTGTGGCCAATGACAATTGTGCCTCAAGGGGAGTTATGGAAGAGGTGATTATGCAGCAAGATACAGAAATAAAAAATGAATTGGTAGCTGAAGCCACCACAGTTGAGGTAGGTGGGCCAATAGTCAGAAGACGGTACGTGACTAAGAAAAGATTCCACAGAGGGGCTCCTAGTGGTGGATGGACAGTCGGATGCATTAGTGATGCTGCATACCTGGTAAAGAAGACAAAAGCTCATGATGGAACAAAATGTGCCCTGAAGGCCACTTTGATATATACACTGGTAAACCCTGTTTCACTGTGGTAACAGCTTGGTGACCTGGCGTGGATTGACAACAAGCTGTATGTACAGCGGCTGTGTTGAAAGTATCTGGTATAACAACAGCATACTACAGTCTGTCATGGCAATATTGAGATAGAAATGAACACCTGGGAACAAGAAAGGAAACAATTACATCCAACAGATAGCATCCAATCAGATCAAGCTAATAGCTTGGCAAGCAATCAAGAGATCAGTTATGTATCCCCTGCTACATTTGAAATTGCTTCAGTCAATACAGAGAAGGACTGTTGGGAGTGAAATAAAACTGACTAGTCTGGCGGGTACAAACACTTGTGATTTACCATGTGTTGGTATACATACTATGACTCACGTACTATAATGGTGTTGCACATCAGGTATAGAGAGGGAAGTCCAT
Source organism: Protopterus annectens (assembly GCF_019279795.1). NCBI lineage: Eukaryota > Metazoa > Chordata > Ceratodontiformes > Protopteridae > Protopterus > Protopterus annectens. Next base: position 141,823,326 of record NC_056728.1, read on the forward strand.
ATGGAGGCACACAGAGTTCCATAAGGACTAGGCACTATGTGTCTCATTGATGTAAATGTTACAAAGCCATTGCGATAATCAGTTATCAGCTAAAAATCTTGAGGTGGGTGGAAAGTAAGCTAGCTGGAGAGCAAGTTGGATATAAGAATAAAATATAATAGGACTTACCAAGCAAAGGTACAGGGCACTACAACGACATCATGGTATCTGATCAGGGAACTAAGGTAGAGTTGTAAATCTAGATAAAAAAACAGCAACCAATGGATGAACATTCAATAAGAATGAAGCAGGCAGACTAAGAGTCAATCAATAAATGGTCACATGATTCATGTTTCATCTGAACTATATTACCCAGCTCAAGATGAGAATGCCAGTGGCAAATGCTTCACCGGCTGTAAAATAAAAAAAAAAAAGCATACCTGGGCAAGTGTGGAGCAATTCTAACCCAACAAATGGAGGTCACTGGCTAGCAAATAACCAGAAAAAAGGACCACCATTAAGTCAAAAAGCTGCAGTGAAAGGCAATTATTAATTGAAGTTAACCACTAAGAAATGAGTCCAGTTACATAAATGGAGAATAATAATAACAGAGGATACAATGCAATAAGCAATATTAAAAAAAAATAACCATGAGATTTTCAGAATGTTGTAATAGGAAGATTAATGACAAAAATAAATCAACTACCCTTTTTAAATCAGCAGAGGTAACACTCCCTACTAATCCAAGTAGGCCCATTTCCCTGCATAATGAACAGACAGAATACTAAGCACAGTACAAACATAGGAGCCATGAGAGAAAAATGTATATATAAAATAAAATATTACTGATCATAACATGTCCGAAAAGGCAGAGTGATGTAAAAAAAAAAAAGCCATAATCCATTGGCAGTTTAAGGAGTGACAGAAGTGATCACCATCCAAAACATTTTGCAATAAAGGACAATTTGTTCTCATCAGTGAAATCATGTTTTTCTTTTATCCTTTTAGTTCACCTCAGTCAGCTCAAATCATACTTTACAACCCTTAAGTGCTTCACATTTAAGCACCTCTTGAATGGTATTCCCTGTCTCTGTAATTTTCATTAAGTACATCTGCCCCTTACAAAGGTCCCTCCAACCTAAAATCACTTCTGTGATTCTACATTCTTAGCTGTTATTTCAAAGCTATGGCATAATCTTTCTATCAATGCTCATCAAATTTTGCTGACATTTTCAAACTACTCTCCATAAATAATTATTTCTCCAGCAGACTCTGCAAACGCAACCCATTTGTTACCTAATTATGCTTGTCTCTGTTTCGGGATACCACGAAGGGGATCTTGTTGTCCTTAATTAATATGTTTTCTCCCATACCCTTATATTTCTATAATGTCTTTTTTTATCTTTCAATGTCATGGCAGGGCTAGCCATCCAGTGGTGTGAACACTGGCTCTAGATGACTGTCACTGCTTGAGTGACACCCTGACCCAATGTGCAATAACAGGAAAAGGAGTTCTGGATAGATGGATTGAGCTCGTCTCCCAACTGTTTATTCCCCGTGTTGTTTCCTCCTCTTGTTACCATTATCTACGTATTTTTTTTTTGATATTTTAAGAACATATTCATGTAGATATTTTCTTCCTTTTTTTTTTTTTTGCAGTGTTCTGCCCTGTCGTCAACATCATATTTATATACTTTTCAAACACATATTATTACTGTTGTTGTTATTTTATCTTTTTGTAGGAGCTGAGCTTTTCTCCCCAAGCTACCAGTAAAAACGGTGAAGTCCCAGTTACAACTTCTCAGTTATCAACCATACTGTTGAGGATTTCACATAATAGTTAAGGTCTTTACCTCATAGATATAAGGTATAGCGTTTGATTCCGAATTCTAATAATTGGCTAGGTCTGTAATACTTTGCAGACTAATAGCTTAGTATTTACCTATCCATGAATGAATGAATAAATGGTGCAAATGAATGAATGAATGAATGAATGAATGAATGAAGGAATAAATAAATAAACAAATAACTGAAATAACCAACAAGTAAACAAACAAACAAATAAACAATAGTCTATTTTGTGAGGTGGAACTTCTGTCAGAGATTCATTCATATGGCTGACTACATGGACTAGTCTAAATAACAAAGTATCTTACTAGTGATGAAACCATTGCCTGGCATACGTTTTATTCCTCCTTGGTACAGGTAAGGTTCAATAGGTGAAATCATCAGAATTTTAAGCACTTTAAGAGCTCTGGGAAGAATAAATAACATTTTTCAGGATCGTAGAATATGTGATTGAGGCTTGTTGGTGTAGAGAAAGGATTTTGTCTGGTTCATTGGCAAGTGAAGATTATTTAGGCGTATGAATGCCTATAAGTCAGGCTCTAGGATATGTCTATTTGGTCATAATCCAACACTCCAGCTTAATGAAACGGGAGTGGGATGTGTTAATTGAAGACTTATGTTTCTGTTGAGGCGAGAACTTAGTTCTGATAATACAAAGTAAGGGTTTGCTCACAGTTTGACAAGCAGTGCACACAGGGCAAATGTAATTGGGTGCCCACGAAAATTCTCGTAATGTATGATTTATAATGAATTTACCCTGAATTCAAACTGCTGACTATTTCAGAATTTTAACAGTAAATTTTAGCACCTGTATTTTATTCATGACAAAAGAATAGTTACTTCCACATAAGGCAACATTCTGGTCACAATAGTAAAAGCTATAAACTTAACAGTCAGTAAGGCCTTAACGTTCAGACAGTTTTAAAAGTATAACAAAACTTTATCCAGTTCTGCTTTCTTCAAAACCTTGAGCTGACCTAACACCATTTTGTTTCTTCCCCCTCTCTTTCTCTTGTGTGGTGAATTAACTGCATACAACTTAAATACATTCTAACTCTGTATTTTATTCTCTTAACATACCTGCCTTTCTCATCATTGTGAACTGGATGTTATGGCTAATTCATATTTTCTTTTAGCCAAAACATCTATCTCACAAAGGTTGCTTGTTTAGACAGACTATCAATTTCCAAATTATAACATTCCATCTCTAGATTTAACAAATCTCTCTATAGTGCATACAGCTCTTATTTTATATTGTATTTTCTAATGGAACATGCCAATGTTTGATTTTTACAGCATATCGTGCCCGTGTTGTACTGTTTCAGTCTCTTTCTCACTCTCTCTGTCACACACACACACACACACACACACACACACACACACACACACACACACACACACACACACACATGCACACACACACGCACACACACACGCACACACACACACACACACACACACACACACACACACACACACACACACACACACACACACACACACACACACAAAACACACACACATATGCACAGTCTATCTGTCTGTCTGTGAGGTGTAGTATGAGTTGCATTTTTTCCACACTAGCATTTTTCAAGATTTCTTTCTTTATACAACTGAAAATAAATGATGTACTTCTCTTTATAGACACAAGGGAATATTTATGCACCCCTGAAAAGGGGCTCATGCCAGGTCAAAAGCATGAATAATTGAAAAACGCATGCTGGTCCAATAAAGAGTATTACATCACATCTCTATTCCAGTGACTTTGTGTTTTCAACCTATATGGTGATACAAGGCTACAATAAGGAACTGATATAAAGCTTGCAGTGTAACCTACCTCATTGTCAGGACTGTTGAGTCTCTGACCCATTACTTAGCTGTCATAAGATGGAAGCCTATGCCCTTGCAAAGGCAATGCTACACACAAGGCATATTGGGATACAAGGCGTCCAGCATCAGCAGGGAATCGTATTCATGGGCTTAGTCCAATGTTAAGGAACTGAGAAATAGAAAATAATCATAAAGTGTGCCTCATTCCACCAGCAACAAAGAATGCAAAAATTCCTTGACCTATTTTGATAAATGTTTTATACAGCATAATAAGCTTGTTGTATCTTTTCAACTCTGGGGTCTGTTTTTTTTTGCCATTTTCAAAGAACACTGTACAAATTGTTCTCAACACTGAAAACAAGTACTATAATTGTGGAAATCCCCCACTCCCATAACAAATAGCCATATTTTCTCTTACCTTTCCTACCCCATCTCCCAGGCACATTTGTTCCCAACTCTCACAAAATAGTAAGGTATACCATTCCAATACGGCAGTGCTATATACTTAACTACATATAAGTGCATCATTTTACAGTTGGTACAAAACTTTGAAGCCATTCTCATATAAAATATATTATACAATAATGGCTCATTGCTATTCAAAATTAGCACATTGATTGGACAGTCTAACCGGCATGCCCATTTTAAATCAAGCATATACCAATGGAAAACACCAACAAAGGCATATGCAGTGTTTGGTGTTTGCAGGGTAAACAAACGACATCACACAACCCAGACTTTTGACTAGAAAATTGAATCTTACTATTTAATTTAATGACAGTGATAACAGTTTTACAAAATGTATAGATTCTATACAGAAAAAAAGTATTTTCAATGCCAGCATACAAAACACAGTTGGTATTTTTGAAAATGCCTGTGATAGGGATTTACATGATTATGACAAGTTGCGCCACCCTGAACACTGTAATATATCCCCCAGTAAGCATACTTTATTGTTATCTTTACAGCATGAACCCACAGCCAGGATAATAAAACCAGATAAGGGTGTCAGAATGGTGATAGTTCACACAATGGATTATGTGGGAAAGATTTTTGAGTTATTACAGGACACAAAACTATATTCCCATGTCCAAGAACAAAATCAGTATAGCTTACAAAAAAATTGATCTTTTTTTAGAAGATTCCCTTTTCCGATGATTTATTAAACTTGACTGGTACAACTTTTTGTTCAACAAGAATCCTGTTATACCAGCTTTTTTGGTATTCCCAAAGTCCCCAAAGACATCAGTGATCCACCATCCAGATTACCTGCAGCAGCAAGAGGATCTAAAATGTATCTGTTTCATTTTCTGATAGAATATTAAAATACATCCTGTCTGGTTACAGTTGTTTGGGCTTTGTTTTAATGATGGTGTAGTCCATCATTTTACCAGTATTCCACATGAAACTGGTTTAGAATTTATCCATGCATTTTACTTGAAATAGTGCAACAATAAGACTTATTATGGAACTGATGGACTTTACCTTACTGAACATTTTCATCTATTTTTGAGAAAGAATATTATAGACAATTAAGTGGGGGGGCTAGGTGCAGCTTGTACCCCAATTTAAGCCAACTTTGTTATGCTCTGCTTGGAGAAAAGGTACATTTTCAGTTCCACTGATGAGTCTTGCTGGAACTTTTATGTGCATTAATTAGATGACATTCTAATCCTATGGTCTGATTCAAGAACCTAATAGATAATTTTATACGTTACAAAAGAAGAAGTACAACTTGTCTTAAATTCACCCATACATACACCAAGGACAAGGGGAACTATCTATATGTGGCTATTTTCAAGAACACCAACTATTATGATTTTACTGTATACTAAAAACCTACATTCTCGAATATGCCTTTACAGTATAGGAGTTGTCACCCTTATGTTTTGAAAGAGATTATAATCAAGGGTCAGTTTATTAGATTAGCAAGAATATGTTCCACTAAAGAGTTATAATCCTAGAAGACGGACATATTAATTGAAATGTTTCTCGACAGGGGATACCCTAATTCTTCTGCTGCTAAAATCGCTTCAAAGGTCAACATGGAGTGTGGAAAGAACCCCTTCTGGGTACAGTCAATCAAAAGTAGACTTATTCCAACCAGTATCACCAGGTATAAACACATGTGAACAAATGATCAAACAAGAATTTCACCAGGGGATTTATATTAAAATATAGCAGTGATTCCAATCTTATTAAAGATATTATTAGAAGAAATCGGAATATTTTTAGAAGTAATGAACATATCTTCCACATATTAGGCGATGAGCCTAATTTTCATTATAAAATGGGTAAACAATTGAAAGATATGTTATAACATAATCATAATACCCTTATCAATACAAAGAAGGCAAAAGGGATGAGTAAATTTAGTGCTTATCACCAATGTAGCTATATTCTTGAGAAATAATGTTTAGATCTTGACAGCTACTGTTTTGCTCAAGTCTATTTCATTAACTGCAGTTGCTCTTCTACAGGTGTAATTTACTTGCCAAGCTACTGCAGCTGTAGTGATTTCTATATAGGAAAAACAAAAAGACCTCCTCGTAAATTAATCTATGAACACTGTTTTGAAAAGCAACACCAATTATGTCCTACACAAAACTCTGTTTTCTGCTGACTTTTCAAAATTTTATTTTGGTAATGTTGAACCTGATTAATGTGTAGAACACTGGGAGCATACCTCTCAACCTTTTAGAGCAAGAAATTTGGACAAAGCCATAAATAATGGGGGGACAAATGCCAAAAAAAAGGCCAATTTTTAAATATTGCTCTTACAAACTTAGAAAATTGATATAATAGCAGGTTTTGCTGCAGCATGAAAATTCTGAAGAATATGAAGCCTGAAACTCAAATGTATGTCATTATTTTCTGACTTTAGTCTTTAATGACTTGCCAATAATTTACCAGAAACCACAATTTTATGAAAAATGGGCCAAAAATATGAGGCAAAAACCTGGACATACTGTGAAAATCTGTACAGGTATGACTGAGAGACATGGACTAAATATAGGGAGTTGATGTGGCTCTTCTTCCCCTCCTGATTTAAATGATCACATCTCAATCAACTCAGTTTTAAAGTTAAAAGCAGAAAAGGTCTAAGTAATTTCTTTCAATAAATGTTGTGATTGTCTTGCTTCTGGCTTCAAACAGCTGATTCACAAAGGATTATATTATTATCCTGTTATTGCATGTGCTTTTTTATTATTTTATTTGTATTATATTACATAATTCATGTTTTTTTCTATAATATATATTTTTAACAATGCATTTTTCAATTAATCTATAAGTAGCTACTTGAAGTGTTCTATTTTGGTTTGGCTTTTTCCACCTAGTTCTTAAATATTTTTATTTCTGGTGACCCTTTAATTTTTTTTTGACCTGGTTAGTCACGTGACATTTTATATCTGGTTGGTCATGTGATATACACATTTAATTAAGAAAGCCATTTTGACTCAAACAGTTTTGGTTCTGATGAAGTACTTTTGAACATAAGGGATGAAAGCACTTGACCTACTGTTTTTTATTTTACTCAAGGAATATATTATTGTGAATTCTCAGGGGGTTGTGTAATATTATTTGTTTTCCCTGCAAACACCAAACACTATACATGCTTTTTTGTGGTTTTTAGTGTGTGTTTTTTTTTTTTTGGGGGGGGAGGCTGCACAGTTATATATGCTGAGTTACCAATAGAAAAAAATCCAGCTGCTGAAAATCAGCTACATTCTGCAAAATTAAAACAGAAGCATACCTGGTTTTCCTCACATTTTTGCACCATCCCTGTAAACATCTGTTTTTTAGCAGTTAAAAAATAAAACCAAACAAACAGCAAAAGAGATTCTATTTTCTATTGGAGCTTCTCCTGTACTGATGTTCTGTATGATTAGGGGATTGTAAGTCTCATAAGCATGAACCGTACATCAGAATAGTGAAGATAACATGGAAGAAGACAGAAGTCCCCTTATACAATCGCATTATTTAAAAAAGGTAAATAATTTCTTCTTAAATAATGTTACTGTATAAAGGCAATAATCCTCTCTTGTTTGTAGGTATTCAGGATTTACTCCCGGTTGGCTTTGCTTAATCACTTGAGCTTCACCCTCATGATCAAACCACACAAACCATGGGTAAATCCTGATACACAAACACAAAGTTGTGCATTATTGCTTTATAGAATTCCAACACTTGCTGACATTTCTGAAGTCATAAGTCATTCAGTGTTGATACCTTTGCAGCATGCATTTTTATGTTTTAGTTCCTCTATAGTTTAAGTTTATTAAAAATGGATAATGTATTGTTTCTTACCTAGCAGACATGGAATTCAAATTAATAGCTGTAAAAGAGCACAGGTATAAGTCTATAACCATAACTGAGTGACAGTATGTGTTTATTTTTTTTCTTTGATCACCCCAGTACAATAGTCTTGCACATAATGAAATAAGCTAAAGCCTTTATTAGCTGTTCAATAATCATCAGATCTCACCACAATCTCCTCCCAGACCATCTTGCAAACATACAATCACATTTTAACATTCTTCCATGAAATTTTCAAAATCAAATGCCACTATTTGTCGAATAGAAATTGAGCATCCTGTGGCAAAAGTAGATTCTGTATTTCTAAAACACGCATTTTTGCAGCAATTGACATTAGAAAAGGTAACTTGATTTCCTTCTTTGAGCAACTATTTCAACTTTCTAATACCTAGTGATGAGAATAAAACTGGTTAAAACTGGTTAAGACTTCAGAGAGAGAGAGAGAGAGAGAGAGTTCTCTGTAACCAGTCATTTGTAACCTCACAAAAAAAAAAAAACACTTATGGAACCAAGATTCCTGACTTGTGCGTTAGTGGCAGAGGTATACCTATGATATGGTGAACTTTTACAAGGTCTTAGGGAACACTATCAGTAGATGCTAATGGTGCACAAGTGCAATACCAGCATTCACAAATGAAATACTATATTTGCACTCATGGTTAACGTGCTTCTAGAACTTTGGGTGTGGTACTTAAACTGTAGCAAGCTACTTGTCTTATTTGTAGAAGCAGGTTGCTACCATTTCAAAGCAGAAAACATATATTTTTTTTCTTTTTGATCTAATAGTTGAAGGAAGCAGCAGTTTAGGGAAATCCACAGGGCAACAGATAACCTAGATATGGTTGGTTCTGACTGATGCAGTACAAATGCATAGAATTAATTATCCAAGTCATAATTATCCAAGTCATCTTCTCTAAGACCCAGCAACCCCTTTGTAATATTTTTGCTGAATTATCTTATTTCAGCAAGACAGAATATATTTATGATAGCACTTTAAAATGGCCATAAACTGCTCTGAATATAACTGAATACAGAGCTCCTGGTTAAATAAATGTAGGTATGTACTATGCTTCAAATACAATTCATTTTATTTCTGCATTATTGTTTATTTGTTTTATTTATTCGTCTCTTTTTTACTGGGAAATTCTGGCTTTTCAAGGCCTGTTTTCATCAGAGGCTGGGGAGAAGTGTGCCAATAAATGAAATTTATATTTACAATTTTATTACATATGATAAACAAGAAATACATTTACAAATAATAAAACTTGTAGCATACAGAAGTACATTCACAATAATAAAAAAATGTTGACATCCATTCGGCAGATTCTACATCTCAGTCTGAAGTGTACAAGGATTGAATAGAAGAGAAAATGCTTGGTATGGCAGACGGATGGATTATCCATCACAATAAGAGAGGTGTTACAGAAACAAGACATATACATTTAAAGTGAAATATGGGATTTGGTGTAACTGAGGCAGGAAAAAAGTGTTAGTGGGGAGATAAAGATAAGATCTTGCATTTGAGTTACACTGAAATATGGGGTTAAATGCAAACAAATATGGAAACAGATTAGTGAAGAGAGAGAAAGATAAGATTTTGTATGGGAGTCATAGTCATTACAGAAGATGGCTTCTAGATATAGTGTGGATAAGGGCTAATTAGTGAGGGTGAATTAGGAAAATAAGAGAAGGATTACATTTTGGTGGATGAGTATACTGTCAGACTGAAAGGTTAATGTGGAGAAATGGTAGAGGCATTTCAGCTTAGGAAGATAACTTGAAGGCCAGGTGGAGACATCATTAAGAGCTGAAGATGAGGGAATTCTCACCCCATTAAAGAGCATGGGCATAACCAGGACTTGGTGAGATGTCGTTTAAGCAAAGGCATACAACTGGAGAGTTTTTCAGTCCTTTCCAGTTCTGTTGAGTTGTTTCAGGGTTTAGTGACCTAGTCAGAATACATCAAGTCCACAGCTGAGTTGTTTAATGTATTTATGATAAGAAAGAACGTTTCACTTGAAGACAGGACCCTACTGTAAGAGAAGGGTTGTAGGATATCTTTTAGAGCTGGGCATCTTTCTGGAGAATGAATGAGATTATATGCAGTTGTGTATAAAGTTTGTTAATTAGGTAGAGCAAGTCAGAGTTGTTGTTTTAGGACCTTGCAGTTATGCTCACAGTGGTATGATCTGTATATATGGCCGGCAGCAAGTTTAGCTACTTTGTTGTAGCAGGAGAACAGTTTGTCTTTCTGTGTGGCATTTATGTTTATGACACTAGGAAAGCATATAGGAATGATGGAAACACGCAGGTTGAGGCTAATTTTTTTCCTTTCAGATGCAGTAAGGTATCATTTGGCTGTACAGAGTTTCTGATGTGTCTTTTTTGTGATTTGCAATGCATGCTCATCGAATCTGAGATCACCAACAACTATGGTGAAATGCATGATTTGGATTATTGTCTCAATTGTAGTGTTATTGGATGAAGTTATATATTGAAAGATTGTTTTGGTTGAGATGTGAAGAGCATCAGTTTTGGTTTGTTGGAAATAAGATGTAAATTAGAATTTTTTGGTGAAGATTCAACTCATAGAAAGAGAGATTTGGGTGATCTGGAATTTATGGAGATGCTCTTGTAAGGTTGGAATCATTGCTGTATTAAACTATGCTAGTAATGGTAAGACTTTTTTTTGGAAATGGTGAAAAGAACAGGCCCTAATACAGAACCCTGTCAGACACTAATGGTAGGGTGTTCAAAGGATGAAAGGTTCTGTTGACATTTAACTACCTGGTGACTGTCAGGTTGGTAGCTACGGAATCAAAAAGGGATGACTGAGAGAGACATACAGAAGAAAACTCAGACAAAATATATTGATGGAATATGGTGTCAAATGCTTTAGATAAATCTAAGAAAATTATTAATACTAGTTTGATATTATTCCTGTGATAGCGCTGCAAAGTTAAGAAGAGCAGTTGTTATACTATGGTAGGGTCTGAAAGCATGTTAAGTTTTGCAGAGAAGGTTATTTCAGTTGAGGTACTGCATAATTTTGCATGGATGCACTTCTCCATATTTTTTTGACAAAGGGGATAGGATGGTATATAGTTATTAAATTCTGTAGATGATCTCCTTAGTGTAATGGTATAATATAGAATTTTTTTCCAAATTAAAGGGCATACTTTTCAGATATGCACCTGTTTATCGGGATGGAAACTGGGCTATTTTTAAGTTGTCATTTGGGAGTTGATGAGTGGCCAAGGAAGTTGTTTTTTATCACTGGATTCAGTATATTATAACAACTCTAATGTGCTAACACAATTAAAATTACCCATGGACTTCATGGGCTACCTCTCACCAGAAAACATTCTTCCATATTCATTTCATTTTAGAAAACGATTTCTGTTTTAAAGGATCCAAAAAATCTTTTCATGAAAAAAAACACCGGGAAGTAGTTTCATATATTTATAAAATTCATAGACCTGCAAATGACAGTTTTAAAATATCTCATCTGTAGCATACATCACTCATTTCTTCTGCTATATTACGTAGTTGCAGCTGGGTTGACAGATTTAATCAGGGATATCAAACCAACCTAATTATTTCTGATCTGAATTAAGCTGGGCTGGAGCAGAATTAATAAAATTTGAAGACAAAGGAATGATTATTGATTTCAGTTGGGTTTATTTTATACCCTGTAATTTGGCTTAATATGCCTATTGAAAGTAATATTTTAGTGAATATCATGCTTTTGTTATAGTCAGTCACATACCATATACATAAACAGACATTGCATTATTGTTTCATTAATTTCCAAAGAGACATGCAGTTGTCCAGCATGCAAAGTTATCAGTAGTGGAACTTCCAAAAAGAAACATGAGGTTACAAATTGCTTCGGCTACAACAACTCTACAATAGAGTTGTTGAATCCTAATTATTTCAGAACTGTTAATGGCAAGCAGTTTCAGGAAACATTGCCTCCATCAAGTTTATAAAAAGGCTATTCAAAGTGTTAAAAAGAGATGAGTATTATATAGCATTTTGTAAATGTCAGCCTTAAAAGGTCTCATTTGTTTCATCAAAAGTAGCCTCGGTCAGTTTCTAATAGACCCCTTTTTGCCAAGTTACACAATTAGGAGTTTCCATGCTGAAAATGTTCTTCTATACAAACTGTAATTTCTGGAGTTTGCAGTTTATAAAACAATTATAAGAGTGCAGACCCACCCGAGCACAGGGATGAATGCACTTCCATTCTGTACTGCGGATTATACCATTATATAAAACTGTGGATTATGCCATCACATAAATAGACTACAATGTATTGGCTGTAGGGTGTGATAGATGTTCTTTGTGTCTTCGGATTTCTGCATCAGATGCTGTCACTTCTTCCCTGACATCAGGTCATCAGGGGTATAAAAAATGCAGCCAACGCCATTACATCAGTCTTTCTTGCTGTGCGGTGCCTGAAGCAGAAGCAGTTCACAAGTGCTGGTCGGCTGTCTCATGAAATTTTTGTTTTCGAGTTTCAGACCCGAAGTCTTCAAAAAAGATAAGTACCCCATTGGGGATACCTTTTCTTGCTCCAGCCGATGTCAGTAAAAGTTAATAATTGTCTTACCTGTAAGGCCAAGTGGCACAGTGTTAAAAGTGTTTGCCTTTCAACCCAAAGGTGAGAGTTTTGATTCTCACCACTGGAAAGAGATTTAGAGATTCCTGACTGTGCTGAACACAAAGACTTGCAAGATTTAATGCATTCTGCAGAACAAGTTGGTAAACATACTTTGCAATGTGGTTTTGACACTTTAGAAGCATCTTGCAGGGATGCTGTCACTGGGTCTGTACTTAGAAGGCATGCTTGGTTTAAGGAACAAAACTTGCCAGATCATGTTAAAGCTAAATTACTGGATGCTCCCTTAAGCCAAGACCACCTTTTTGGCAAGAAAGCAGAATAAGTCCTCAAAAGAATGGAGGAAAAAGCTAAAGCTATGCAAACTGTTAAAGATTCCCTACAAGTACAGCCTCCCAGATTCAGTAGGCATTGACCTTCAAAGAACTGGTCCTTTCCAGTCCCTTCCAGGCCTTCTCAGTCCAAAGCCAGTAACAGCAGCCCACCAAGGCTACAGTCTCAGGCTACACACAGGTCTAAGCAGTGGGGGCTCCCACTTCCAAAGCAGGGAGTAGTAAGCCACCTCCCCATGGAAAAATGGCACAATGACTTAACCTTAACCCTTCCAAGCCCTGCTCAACTACCTACTCTCTTAGGAGGAAAGCTCATCCTGCATGCAAAAAACTGGGAGCTCATTACCCAGGACAAATGGGTTTTGAACATAGTTTCCCAAGGATACAGATTCCACTTCCACACACTACCAACCTCAAATGGTTGGCCAGACCTACCCCCAAATCAATGGGTGGAGGCCCAACAGCAGGTTTTCTCTCTTCTCAGTATCAGGGCTATTCAACCTGTCCCAGCAGAACAAAGGGGACAAGGTTTTTATTCAAGACTTTTTCTGGTACCCAGAAAAGACAACTCTTGGCGTCCTATCCTGGTCCACTCTATTCTCAACACCTTTCTGGTGGTTCCAAAATTCAAAATGCTAACTCTTCAACAGCTTCTTCCTGTGCTAGCCAAGGATGCCTGGCTGGCAACTCTAGACTTAAAGGAAGCTTACCTGCACATCCCAATAAGAGGATCCTGCAGACAATACCTGTATTTCAGGGTGGGTTCCATGCACTTTCAGTTCTCTGCACTTCCTTTTGGCTTATCTACTGCACCCAGGGTGAACGCAAAGTGTCTAGCTCCAGCCATTGCATTTTGTAGGCAGAGAAATATTCAAATTTACCCATACTTGGACGAATGCCTGATTCAGGCAGAAAGCCAGGACTTGCTATTACAACATCTGGCATTCATAAAGAAACTTCTAACCTCACTGTGGTATGCCACCAATGAAAAGAAATCTTACCTAGTAGCCTGCCAACAGATTGTATTCCTGGGAGCAAGCTTGAACACAACTTCCCAGATGGCATCCCTCACTCCAGAGAAACAAGTTTATTTGACAACCTACTTCAAACTATTGGCTTCAAAACCCCAGCTATCTGCAAGGAAAATACTGCAAGTTCTGGGGTTCACGGCTTCTTGCATTCTACTAATTCCATATGCAAGACTGCATACGAGGAAACTCCAATGGTAACTAAAAAGCCTATGGTGTCAACATTTTCAGGACCTGGAAACAATGATTCATATCATTCCTTGTATAAGGACAGAGTTCCTTTGGTGGGCAGAGGCCTGCTACCACAATAAGGGACTCTCTTTCACTCTACCCCCTGCCGCCCAAACTCTAACAACAGAACCATCAGACTATGCATGGGGGGCTCACATGGCAGGGCAGTGCATTCAGGGCAAATGGAACCCAAGACAGATGCACCTACATATCAATCAAAAAGTAGTGTTAGCTGTACAGAATGCCCTGACAGCCTTCAAAAAACGTACTCTTCCAGGACAACTATTGGTAAAGACATACAACACCAAAGTTATGTGGTACATAAACAGGCAGGGGGGACCCACTCATACCCTCTCTGCAGACTAGCCATGGCTCTGTGGAACACAGCCTTGAGCTATCAAGTACACCTACAAGCACAATTCATGACAGGCAAACTAAATTCACTGGCAGACAACTTAAGCAGAAATTCCATGGACTCACACAAATGGAAACTAGAACCCAAAATATTCAACCTCTTGTGGAACAAATGGGGGACTCCAGAGGTAGACCTGTTTGCCTCTCCTCAGAACTACCAATTGAACAAATTCTGCACAAGAGCTCCCCACAGCCAAGCTTTGAAAGTGGATGCCCTGTCCTTTACCTGGGAAAGCCTCTTGTTTTATGCCTTTCCCCCTCTGTCTCTCCTCTCGGAGGTTCTACTAAAGAACAAACAGGACAAGCCAAGGACAATACTGATTGCACCAGACTGGCCACACCAGCACCTCTTGAACAGTATGACACTGCTACAACCATGGCACCTGCCTCAGACCCCTTCCCTGTTGTCCCAGCAGGCTGGCCAGATTCTGCACCCTCAGCTTTAAACCCCGAACCTTGCTGTCTGGCTTATTCCTTGAGCTCTCCTCCAGCATCCCTCAGTAAGCAGGTGCTGGATGTCATTCTGGAGGCAAGGAGGCCTAGTACTAGAAAACCCTATGCTGAAAATTGTAAAAGATACTGTTCCTGGAGCCAGGCTCAGGCGATGGGCACAACGGTGTCCAGCGTACCTCATATCCTAGAGTACCTAACAGAAATGCTTCACAAGGGCCTATCCTTCTCATCAATTAAAATTCATGCATCTGCCATTTCAGCACATTATAATACTGAACCACCCCTCTTCTCTCACCCCTTGCTAAAATGATTCCTTAGAGGTTGCAACAATTTAAGACCCCCCCCAGGAGAGCTCCCACTCCAGCCTGGGGCCTTAACTTTGTATTGGAAAAGCTTACTCTTCCCCCCCTTTGAACCAGCTGCTACAGCAGAGTTGAAATTCCTTTCTTGTTAAACAGCCTTCCTTCTAGCCATCACTTCAGCAAGAAGAGTGTCTGAATTACAGGACCTCATGGCAATGGAGCCCTTCATTATCTTCCATGCGGACAGGGTTTCCCTCAGGACTAATCCTTCTATTATGCCCAAGGTGGTGTCTAGTATGGTCCTAAATCAGTCCATTCATCTGCCTACTTTTTTCCCTAATCCACAAAACAAAGGGGAATGGATACTGCACTCTCTGGACATGCACAGACAACTTAGATTCTATTTGGACAGGACTAAGTCTCTCAGAAAATCTGAACAGATGCTTGTTGGCTTTGCTGCAGGGGCAGAGGGGAAGGCCATTTCAAAGCAAACTATTTCCAAATGGATAGCCCATTACATTAATTTCTGCTACAAGCACCATGGAAAACCTACCCTACAGGGAATAAGATCACATTCCACCAGGGCTGCATCTACCTCTGCGGCATTTCTCAGAGGAGTCCCTACCAGGGACATCCTAGGAGCTGCTACCTGGAGCTCTGTACATACCTTCACCAAGCATTACCACATGCCTATGTTTTCTAAATCCAGAGCTGGATTTGCCACTGCAGTCTTGCAGGGCTTTATAGCTGGCCCTAATGCTCTTTAACTTCCTCCTCCCTTCCTTAGCTTTGGGAATCAACCCAAATGTGATGACTGCAACATTGAAACACAAAGAACATAGTGCAGTTGTGTACACTTACCATAAATGTAGATGTTCGAGTGTATTCACTGATTCACTGTTGCAGTCCTGGTTACCCTCCCTCCAGCCCCTTAACTTCTCTTGGCTCTACCTTCCCTTCTTGTTGGTATATTTATTTTTTCTTGTGTATTTGCTTTTTGATGGGGGTGTACCATACCATATAATTGCTTCCTATTGTGGGGGCATCTGACATCTGGGGCAAGAAAAACTGAACATAAAACAGGGACCAGCACTTGACTCTGTGGAACACAACCAGCCACAAATGAATTTACCTAGGTTTTGTCTTTAATCAGACTTCTTCAGAATACAAATGACTAAAAAAACCAAGTACAACCATACACACTTAAATAGAAACAGGACATGACATCATTAATTGATTAATAAGTCAATAAACATCTCATTAACTTAAAGTGAACTAAACACACTAATACAATGAAAAGGTACTGTATAGTAAATCATGTGCAGTACTAATTTTAAAAACAACAAAATATAACATACATTTGATAAATGCATCAGTTAAAAAGCCCTTTATCCAAGAATGTGCTTTAATTTTAAAATAGGGGCAATGGTGATGTAATCATTGATGCCAGGAAATACCATGGCATTCAGTTTCAATTGCCACCTCATTTCACTGATGTCAAGGTGAAGATCAAGGACCTTCCCCTGTACATCCATAACCACTTGACGTCAGGAAAGAAGCGACAGCATCCGATGTAGAAATCCAAAGACTCTGGTATTCAGGCCGGCTGAGATATACCTGCAGACAGATAACCAAATGTGATGATTGCAACAGTGAATACCCTTGAACATCTACATTTATGGTAAGTGTACACAACTGTACTTTCTGTCAATCATCCACTTTACCCTAAATATGCAGCAGGCAATCTATAGAGTAGTACTTGTAATGCAAACTCTCCACAGATATGGCAATCATCATCTTCCCTTCTTCCTTTTCTATCAGCAGTAACCTAAAACACACTTTTCTGAAAACCAGGAGACTAACCTGATCTGTCTTCCTTAACCTTTCTGTTTGCAAATCTATTCTAGTCAGGAAATAAGCATCACATTTACAAATATTGTTAAGTTTATGGAAATTATCTAATTCCTCCATCCTTTATTGCACCAACACAGCAGAGTTACACCTGTAATCCCTCAATTTCCCTCATTTCCAGCACTTTACCTCTTGACTAGTAACCTCCATTCTTCCTGCTGGAATCCTATATATCTTTTGGTTAAGCTTCATCTTCCCTGACAGTGTTATTATTCTATACTAAATTATATTATTTCTCCACAGACTATTCTGAAAAAAAGCTATCACATTTAACAAATGCTCTCTCACTTTTTTGAGAATTGACACTATTCCTGCTTGTTTTCACTTTAGGATCTGTACAAGTCATTTTCAGTGGACTTGGCATATGAGATACTTCTAATATGACATTCCTATCTGTAATACCTTTATTGTAGGGTACATTTATTCTATGTTTGCTTTGTCTTCCATGGTTGCCTCACTTTATAACTTAACTCCCTCACTATCTCAATTGTATATTCCTCTTGCCAAGTGGCAAAGTATTTTATACTGCAGCACCAAAACCTATTATTCTGGCTCCAGGCTGAAAAGTAGCAACTCCAGTATTTTTATTTACAAATATTTCTGTGAGTTTCTTCATCTGTGCCATGTGGTCATGTTTCATGGGTATATGAGCCGCTATTCTTTAAGACTTTCCCCGGGATTCATGAAGCTCAGTGCAAGGCCAGTGTAAGGCCTGCGCCGGCGGTGCAGTGAATAGCCGGCGTAGTAGCGCCATATGCATAGTAATGAGTGCGCGCCGCAACCACAGACACGTGCGTAGGTTACGTGAGCGAGCCCAAGTAGGATGCGTCTGGAGGCATGGTTAAGCCAGCAGGCGATGAGCAACCTAAAGTGCTGACTGCCACAGTCCGCCCAGAATAGAAATGGCACCAGCCATGGCCCGTGCAGAATGAAATGCACACAGAGTATGCAACATAGTACCCGTCCCAAGTAAACGGAGAAGCAAACACAACCCACGAAGCCTTAAGTGTACCCGTCCAAGGAACAAAGGATACGCGTCATACCGTGTTCGTCCCGCAATGCACTGTCAGTGGGCATACCCAGAGAAGGTGTACCGCAGCATGTCAGCGCGCCGCACCGACATAGGAGTAGCGACTAAGGTTACCACCTGTCCCACTTTGCGAGGGGCAGTCCCTCTATGGGCACTTGTGTCCTTATAAAATATATAAAACACGGCAAATGTCGTAAGATTGTAGCACATAATTAAATCCCATATTGTACGTAATGGTTGCATAACATAGTTATTCCCGTAACTAAAATACCTAAATGTCACAAGAAACAGAATAAGCAACTAAATTGCTACAAGAATAAGCTTTTATTTAGGCAAACAAGTTAAGTTCTATGCTTTGTACTGACCATGGGTATGAGTCGGCCTGTAAAATCTGATGTGATTCCTGAAAATGTCCCACCTTGGCCATTTGAAAAGGTGGCAACCCTAGTAGCGACATGGGCATGGTCACCAGGGTTACCAACTGTCCCACTGTGCTATGGACAGTCCCTCATTTGACAGGTGTGTCCCGCCAAAACACGAAAAATGGCAAATGACCAGAGATTTCCAGACAAAAATATTCCCTCAATATACCTCTAATAGTAGCATAAAACATATATTCCGTATATGAAACACATACATGGCATAAGAAACAGAATAAGGAACCCAAATGCTACAGGAATAAGCGTATATTATGGCAAAAAGGTGAAGTTCTGTCACCTCCACTTGCTGTGGGTATGTGTTGTCCTGCAAAATCCGATGTATCCACAAAAGATGTTCCACGATGGGCATTGGAAAAGGTGGCAACCATAATGATCACAAGCAGTAGTGAGAGTATACAGCCGGGTAGCCGTGTCGACATAACAACAGGAAGGAACCAAGAAACCTTAAACACAAGCAAACATGTGCATAGCAACATGTACCATACCCAGCAACGTGTTTGTTGCATACACAGGACCGCGTATGTCCAAGCGTAATACCCAGAAGCAGAACCCATGCATGCAAATGTAATACACAATAGCCCCAACATAGCATGTAACTCCCAGCCATGTACGACCGTGCACCCAACCCAGCTAGCAGCCTTGTGCGGCTACACACCTACACACAATGGGCATATCTGAAATGTGGTAAGAAGTATTGTCATAGGCAGTGCCATGCGGGCAAATATGTACCCCACATGTCACCAACCCACCTCAGGTACAGATATGCATATGGCTGCATGTGAATGTGTCGGCAGAATGTGTACATCCCGCATGTGGTATGGACCTGTCCAAACCCCATAGGCTTGCACACGCCACGGTGCACATAACTGTACACATGTGGACAAGTCGGGATGATGAACCACCATACCGATGATTAGCTATGCAGACAAGTCAAACACATATAGTGGAACATGTGCCTACCAAACAGGATGTCCTAACAGGGTGCCACAGGCACAGAAGGGGAAGGTGGGACATCACATGTGGAGAGTAGCGTTGCCGGACGGCCAAACACCCACGGCCAAGGCAAAGGATGGAACAACATGCATATGGCAGGATGGATGTTGTTAGAAAAATATATACAGAAATACATATGAAGTGCCAGTTTAGAAGCAAAATACTATATAATGCATTGTATTGTACTGTACAATATGGCAGTAGAAATGATCATGCATGTAATTGGTGAGGTTTAGCTGCAGTGTGATCGAACCCTGACCCTGGCAGTAACCAGTGCAGCAGGCTTATGTCTCTCAGCAGTAATGATCTGCTGGGTTAGAGTAAAATAAATGTATGTACATGTATACCGCCCTCCCTTCCACTGAGGAGGATGGCCCTGTGAGCTCTATCGAACA
This sequence comes from Protopterus annectens, assembly GCF_019279795.1. Lineage (NCBI taxonomy): Eukaryota > Metazoa > Chordata > Ceratodontiformes > Protopteridae > Protopterus > Protopterus annectens. The sequence continues at coordinate 141,843,453 of NC_056728.1, forward strand.
TAGAGTACAGCTGCACACCAGCAAGACAAAGGAACCTAGTAGGAAATTAACTGACTAATGTATCCGAACAGGCTTGGAACCTTGACAGAGCAGAACTTACAGAAGGACATTCTAATTGACTAGGTGCCTTGCAAGGCTGTGCTATTCTCATGTGAAAACATTTAGTAAGCATTACCTTAGCACCATTGTAGGAATGCAATATTGTGGACTAAAGTGATGTAAATGCCCTGTGACTGACCACATCATTAAGGTGGGCAAAGTCTGATTGTAAACACAATACTCATACAGCTGTGTCTTGTATAGAGTCAGACAAAACTCAATACTTGTACTGCATAGTTATTTGCCTCCTGGTGCACACTATTAAAATGTTGTGAAACTGAGCTTCCTGTGTTATTGACTGTCAGTTTGAAAAGCCTAATGAGTGTTACAGTCTGATTTAAACAACTTAATTGACAGATGTGTATGTCCTAGCATGGGAATAGGTCAAGCCAACCACCACAATCATCATGTGTATCACATACAAACAGCCAGTAACACGCAGTGGTAATGCATGAAGGCATACACGACTGTGGGAATAGCACAGGACATATGGCACATGCCAAGTGCAGATGCGTGACACAAAAGCCCAGGATGGGGCTCCCTGCAAAGAGGAACATGTGCTAACCATATCTCCCACAGACGTACTGGCAATGAAAACACATGCCAAACACACAGCAACACTACCGTCCAACACACGACCACAACGGAGGCTGGTTAAACACCACCATGAAGCATGCACAAACAGGGACATGTGTAACCGTTGCCGCAACACCCCCCCATAGGCCAATGAATAATAGAATGGACATATGCATGTGATGTTGTGAAGGATGTGTGGTAGTCCTCAGTATCACAGTGGTAGGGACACAGATACACTGTAATCAACAGTGACGTATGTGCACTGTAGACAGCATACCTGCAGGTAATACAGAGGACAATCACGTGCCACAGAAATATACACATGAGAAAGAGGATAGGGGATAGACAAGTGTAAATGGGACAAAGTATGAATATAGGTTCATAGGTCCATAGGTACAGGGTAGGCTATCTACTCAAGTTCAGCCATAACCCTACACCATAGGTAGGATTCCTTTGCCAACCTTCAGGTCCGGAGATAAAATGCTTATGATATTGCCGTACCTCTGTCAAGCAGTGATAATGATGTAATCCCTGGCCTATATCTGCAATCCCCCATCCAACGGACAAGATACCCCTTGAACAAGGCTAGCAATGATCTCTGCCTCACATGTACTGTGATGTAGATCCACAGCATAGTGAGTGTCTGGGTGACGTATGTGTCACACCAACACATCCATCAATGACCGCATCAAGGTTCATGTCACCCACCCTTGTGGTTCCAAGGGATGTAGATACAGTAGGTGAAGCATAGACATGACATATGGGTCGATATGGCCTTGCATGTCAGGCACAGGTCAACACTGAACAAGAGGTATGTGACCGAATGGAGCAGGGGTCCTAACAGTGGGGCAGCATTACACAAATCCATGACACCCTGTATCTGTATGACAATTAACCTATGAGGCCTTCCCAGCTGCTGTAGGTGTTGGGTCAGATACCCTCTGAATGGGGCAATGTACTCAATCATAGGTGTAACACGTAATGAGTACAAGGAGACAATGACCTACCCTGATCTAGATGTGAATCCCTGCACAAACAGGTGGTCAGTGTAGAAGTCCCACTGAACCACGATAGCAACGTGTGTGGAACGAATGGTGATCGACAACCTCTGTCCCCTGATCCCTGGTAATTACCCCTGTGCTCAGTGGACTGCCACCCATATGCTGGGCAGGGGTGACCTCGTACTCCTCGACAGGTATGATGTTGCATGACCTTGCAGTTAGCTGTAGGCCATGTCCCTGACAGCAGATATGCATATCTGGGAAGCCCCTCTGAAGGATATCTGTGTCAGATGTGTGTCCCACTATGGCACCCAGTTTGCAGTCATCTGCAAACATTGTCAGCCATAACCCCCCTGTGTATGCTTGTACTTTGGAAATGTAGATGCCGAAAAAGAGTTGACCCAGGACTGAGCCCCGTGGGACACCACCTGTGACTGGCTGTGAGTATGACATTGCGCCAGCAACTATGACTGTGTGGGTTCTGTCACTTAGCCAGTTTACAACCCATCTGGTGATGTATGTACTTACATTCAAGCTGATGGGTTTAGCAATGATACCTGAGGGTGGTATTGTGTTGAAGGCCTTTGCCAGGTTGAGGTAGGCTGTATGGACTGCTTTACCCTCATCAATGGCCTTGGTGACTGATCCTAAAAAGTCACCAAGTGTAAAAGGCATGCTCTGCCTTTGACCAAGCCAAACTGGGTTTGATCCAAAGTATGCAAGTCCCCTATGTCTGCATCTGTGGGTTCCATTATGATCCTTCTCCATGGCTTTGCAGATAAGGCTTGTCAAGTTAATGGGACGGTAATTACCAGGGTCAGTGGAGGCACCATCCTTGTGAAGTGGGACTACAGTCGGCCTGTGTCACTACTTGGGTATGTATCCTGAGGTGAGGCTAAGATTACACAGCCATCCAACTGTGGGTTTAATTCCCCATTGAGTCTGTGGAGTACACAGCTGGGACACCATCTGGTCCCATGGATGCTGTGTTTACTGTCTTGGAGAGAGCATTTTCCACCTGTGCATTACAGATGTTCCGGGATCTACAATCCCCTGGTATAGATATCTCCATGTGGGGGGGGGGTGGATAAGTCAGCACCGAACCTGTCAGCCAGTATGTTGGCAATGTGTGTAGGTTCAGTAATCTTCACATCATTCTGAACCCAGTCTGAGCATATCTGGGAGTGTCTTCCCAGGTGTCCAATATACCTAAAGAAGGCCTTATGACTGTCTGCCGAATCCTTGTTGATGTCTCCGTTGAAATTGCCCTGGATGATTTCATGAGAACTTGTAGGTCTTCACATATAATGAACAAGGGTGTCTTACCTTACAAGTATTCTGCTCTATCTTGTAGTAGCTACCTCCTGTCATTGTAGAGCTTGTTCATGGCTGGGGTCCAGCAGACTGGATGCTTGGCTTTGGTACAAAGAGTCTCTGTTGTGTCTGGGATTGCCTGATCCATGCAGTCCTGTAGGTGCTGCTGGAAGGCATATGTACGTGATTCAGCGGTATGAGTAATGTTTACCACAGGCTCAGGGGCATTAAAGGAGACCACACTAGTGTTCAGATGTGTGAAGTCGGCCTTTGAGAAAGGCATATGTATGGTAACCGGCACCACCCACAGCATTGTATGCCAATAGCAGAAGCTATTGTAGGTTGTCCAAACACACGTGTCCGTACACATGGAACATCATAGCAATAAACCACACCCGGATGTGGGTAATGCTAGATATACCCATGGCAGACGTGGTGCGTTCCCGGGTCCGATGCCCGAGGGACCACACACATAGCTGGCCGTAGGCATAGGCCAACTAGGCAGCCGCCTAGGGCGCCGCTCTACTAGGGGCACCTTTCCAGCCTTTAGTTGGTGTAGGTAGACCAGGACGGGGGTAGCGGGGATGTGGCAGTGGCACCATGGAGTCCTTCTGCCTAGGGCACCGCTTGACCTAAGGCCACTCTTGCCGTGGGTAAATACAGCAGTACCCACACCCAGACGTGGGACATTGCTAGTTTGCCATATCATCTATGGAAAGAAACCATATATTCCCAGACATAATGGCACAGCATAATGCCTGTCCGCTGCCCAAACACAGACATACGGCACCCGCGGTGTGGACGTACTGCGTGAGATGTCCGTTACCAATGTCGACACCGTCTCGCTCTGTGAAACAAAGTCAACATAGCGAGTCAATACTAAACAGCGACGGAGAGCCCGATGTCCCCATTGCTGAGCTGTTCAACCTGTTCCGCCATGTTAAATGTGTGTAGCAGAGCGGGACTGGCCCAAACTAAGCAACGGAGATGTCCGTGGCTCAGTGAAAGCCGTCACGCAATTCCGAACCCATGTAAAATAGCGAGACAGGTTATAAATACCGAGGGTTAGTAATGGAAATAGGTCCGTTCGACCAGACCGTGTGCAATTACTATAACAGGATCTACAACGTGTACGCCAGCCAATCAGCGCACACGGTTAGGAATAATGGGGGGGGGGGACATGGTATCACAGACACGGACAAACTGTGCCCATGTGACTCATCTAACATTCGTACACGGTCAGGGCAGTCCCGTACACTGGGCGGACAAGACCAAACCCAAAGCACCACAGGAACACCCTGACAATCGACGGCCTGTATGCGTAGGGGATATAAGCCCCTGTGATCTCAACATCCCTGCGGTCACGACATATGCATCCTGGGCCATGAGTGGGAGGGAATAAGGAATGTTTAACATGTAGTACCGCACCTTTCCCAGCAGGAGAATGGATGCCTGTGACGTACGTGAGTGCGGGGGGGGGATATGTAAATATAGCTAAGTACCATGGGTATGCATATTAATGAGACCGAACAGCCAACGTGTAGTGGTCACAGTAACCGGCAAACGTGATTGCAGTCCCGTTTGAATTACGACCATAGAACATATAAATGTGAACGCAATGCGTACGCGTCCATGCCGCAAAGACTTTTACATGTATAAAGGTGAAAGTGCGTTCCGCACACGTCCATCAACCGGATCACAGATATGTTACCGGAATAGTCACATCTAACACAGACCACGTAACCACACAGACCCAGTAAACATATGTAAACAGAACACGGATATACATGTGCGCCTGCGCGTAACCCACAATTAGGAAATGCAAGTGCGTGTGCGTCTGTGATCCACACGAAGCAGGGAAAGTTAAGGATGTGTCCTCCACGTCAATCATACATGTCTCAGAAATGTCAGCCCCTGAAAGTATGGAATCGGGCAATGCCATGTAAAGTACCGTTAGAAATAATGAGAAACACACGCTATGTGATGAGACAAACATAGAATGTCGATAGAATAACGTGTGTGTTAGTAGTATGGATCAATGACGGTTATGCATCAGCAACCCGACCCACTTGTCAGAAGGTGCCCCCGTACGAAATGCGTTCAGTTGGCTCACACTTGTTGACCGGCCTAGGCTACCGGGATATATGTCCAGTGTCAGCAGAGACCAGTGGAGAAATGATTCACACACAATAATAGCACAACATACCAAAGTACTCATATATGTAACCAGAAAAGAACAACAATAGAAAGTGTCCTGAAAGGACTGGTTACACACAGATCCCAAACGACAGAGAAATATATGGCCAGTGGAAGCACATCACAATTATGGGATCAGGTCTCTAAAGAAGCAAGAAGGTCACACATGTCACGCCAGCGAATTGCCAGATAGGCACAGGTCAGTGTAACACACTGCAAGATTAAGGGCCAACCATCTGTACACCATGCCAGAACCTGTACAGTGGAAAGGTATGGCATGGTAATTGATGTGTGTACACAGGTAATCCACAGACAGTAACAAAGAAAGGTATGAAACGAGGGGTTCACATGTATATATCTACACACAGCAGTCCGACGGCCCGTAGATATGACGCATGGACATAGATTTGCCACTGGAAAACAAGATGTAAACAACTACAGTGTATTCCATTTCATACTGATATAGTTTTAATACAGTCATATTCATATGTAATATTGTGACTCTTATTTACATTCATATTTATACAAAATATGCTGTAATTGTACTTATTTATTCCATGCTTTGGAATCGTAATGCAACAATTATACACATTGATATACAATAGCATGATCAACACACTACATTCTAAGGTTTACTCACAACAATTATCAACTATGTTTCAATATACTGATTGTATTGACCAATATTGTAGTTATATTAACACATTGTTGTTGTATTATTGTTTCCATTAAGTAATGTATGCAACACTGATTTGTATATGTCACTTTATCATCATGACTCGGAGCACTGTCCACTTAACTATGAGCAGGTGTATTGATTAATTGACTTTAAACTGACTCTGAAGGAAGTGTATAAGGGACGACTATCTAATGTATTTCGTACTCCGACGATGCCCCATGTCAGTGGGTGAAAGAGCTCAGTATCCTTTGACTGTGGAGTGTATAGTTTTTGTCATTGTCCGTTTTGGCCTGATTAATGTAAAACAATGTCTTTTATGAAGATGACCAGGACTCAGGGTTTGCTGTATTTCCGCTTACTGGCACGTGGATATAGATAGGCCAAGTAATACATAATATGGGTAGTCAAACAGACATCCGCGATTGGGGAACATACAGCAGCAGCCAAAACCACTGGCCAGATGGTGACAGTCCAACAAGTTCTACACTTTACATATGCACATCGGTGTCCACTGTAGGACTCCAAAAATTGATCCATCCACAACAACAACCAGCTGCGATCGACCCAGACGAAGTGACAGCCGTGACCACGGCACAGCTAGACATATGCACCACCAGCGTGTTTAAGGTTGATGACAACTGTCCATGAAATGCAGGACATATGAACAGAAATCCCCAGATTGTCGTGTCCATAGAAGTGCGTCCACATCCCAGTCCTGCACACATGAAGGATGTGTAATGGGTACTGTGGAGGGCTGCAGCCATGGGATCCTGGGTATGCAGAAATGGGGCTCAGTGTTGTTTGGCAGATGATCCGTTGTCCCGCCCCATGGGAGGGATGTGGATATAGCACGTGCCTTACTCCCCACTAATGATGCAAAGCATCCACCGGATATTGCTAAAAGCAGGTGTGAAATGTGTACAGCCCTATATCAGTGTCCAGCAGGCAATTCCCATGGATGGACAAGCCTACGACCATGATGGCATCCATACCTGCAAGGCCGGTGGAATTACACAGCTGCAGTAAGGCATAACACAGGAAATACAGATGGAAACAACAGTAGACACTACCCATAGAAATCCATCCTGCCGTGTGAATCCCGGCGTACACAGCAACCAAGCTGCTAGCAAGAATATGGGGATCACCCGCTTCCATACCGCGGAACATACGGGTGACCTGTGGAACACATATTAATGGCACACCAACAACATCAACTAGGAAGGTCATAGGATGGTTAAACTATGGCGTTCCCACTCATAAAGAACATCCTTTCATGAATAAATAGGTTCTACATGTACCGGCTGTGTTATAATGACAATACAGTGGCGGATAGTTCATAATGGGACCTCTGAGGATTAGTTAAAGCAGTTGCCAACCTGCAGTACTAGATTAACACCATTTGGGTTCATTGTGGAAGGACACGGGTTCCGTAGCACTACATAATATGGGTAGGCAAACAGACATCCGTGATTGGGGAACATACAGCAGCAGTCCAAACCACTGGCCAAATGGACACAGTCCAACATGTTCTACACTTTACATATGCACATCAGTGTCCATTGTAGGACCCCAAAAATTTATCCTTAGGTAATGGCAACAGGCTGCGATCGTGTGACCCAGAAGAGGTGACAGCCGTGACTACGGCACAGGTAGATATATGCACCACCAGCGTGTTCAAGGGTGATGACAAGTGTCCATGAAATGCATGCCATATGGACAGAGGTCCCCAGAATGTCGTGTCCATGGAAGTGCGTCCACATCCCATTCCTGCACACATGGAGGATGTGCAATGGGTACCGTCGAGGGTTTCAGCTATGGGATAGTGGGTATGCAGATATGGTGCCCGGTGTTGATTGGCAGATGATCCGTTTTCCTCCCGTGGGAGGGATGTGGGTATAGCACATGCGTTACCCCCCCCCCCACTAATAATAATGCGAATAATCCACCGGAGAATGCTAACTACATCTGTGAAATGTGTACAGCTCTATATCAGTGTCCAGTAGGCGATTCCCATGGACGGACAAACGTACGGCCAAGATGGCACCCATAACTGCAAACCTGCTGGAATTACACAGTTGCAGTAAGGCATACCACAGGGAATATAGATAGGGACCACAGTACACACTCCCCATAGAAAATGTGACCGCCGTGCGAATCCTGGCATACACAGCACTCAATCTGCCAGCACCATAATGGGGATCACTCGCTTCCATACCGCGGAAGATATGGGTGACCTGCGGAACACATACCAATGGCACACCAACAACGTCAACTGTGAAAGTGATAGGATCCGTACACTATGGCGTTCACGCATAACCCAACATCCTTCAATGAATTCATAGGACCTACATGTTTTGGTCGTGTTAATATGACAATACAGAAGCAGCAATGTCCCAATGTGATATCGGCGGATTAGTTAAAGCAATTGTTAGCCTGCATCATTGGAAGTACACCATTTGTGTTCAGTGGCGGAAAACCCGGTTTACGTAGCAGTACATAACATGGGTACTCAGACAGACATCTGTGATTGCTGAACATACAGCAGCAATCAAACCCACTGGCCAGATGGACACAGTCCAATACGTTCTACACTTTACATATGCACATTGGTGTCCATTATAGGACCCAAAAATATATCCGTATGCAATGTGAGCGGCTGCATCGAGAGACCGAGAAGAACTGACAGCCGTGACTACGGCACAGCTAGATATATGCACCACCAGCGTGTTCAAGGGTGATGACAAGTGTCCATGAAATGCAGGACATATGAATAGGACTCCCCAGGTTGCTGAGTCCATAGACGTGCGTTCACATCCCATTCCGCACACATGAAGGATGTGCAATGGGTACTGTCGAGGGTTGCAGCCATGGGATCGTGGGTATGCAAAAATGGGTCTCGGTGTGGATTGGCAGATGATTCGTTGTCCGGCCCCGTGTGAGGGACGTGGGCATGGCATATGCGTTACTCCGCACTAATAATGCAAATCATCCACCGGAGAATGCAGAATGCAGCTGTGAAATGTGTACAGCCCTATACTACTGTCCATTAGGCAGTTCCCATGGATGGACAAACGACGCCAAGATGGCACCCATAACTGCAAACCTGGTGGAAGCCCACAGCTGTTGCAAGGCATAACCCAGGAAATACAGATAGGGACTACAGTAGACACACCCCATACAAAGCCAGACCGCCGTGCGAATACCGGCGTACACAGCACTCAATCCGCCAGCAAGAGAATGGGGATCACTCGCTTCCATACCGCGGAACAAATGGGCGACCTGCGGAACACATACTAATGGCACACCAACAACGTCAACTAGGAAGGTTATAGGATGGTTAATCTATGGCGTAGCCACATAGAAAGAACATCCTTCAAGGAATTAATAGGATCCACGTTTCGTCCGTGTTAATTTGACAATACAGAGGCGGGAATGTCCCAATGGGATATCTGCGGATCAGTTAAAGCAATTGTTAGCCTGCATCATTGGAATTACACCATTTGTGTTCAGTGGCGGAAAACCCGGTTTACGTAGCACTACATAATATGGGTACTCAAACAGACATCCGCGATTGCTGAACATACAGCAGCAATCAAACCCACTGGCCAGATGGACACAGTCCAATACGTTCTACACTTTACATATGCACATTGGTGTCCATTGTAGGACCCAAAAATGTATCCATACGAAATGTCAACCTGCTGCGATCGGGAGACCCAGATGAAGTGACAACCGTGACCACGGCACAGCTACATATATGCACCACCAACGTGTTCAAGGTTGATGACAAGTGTCCATGAAATGCAGGACATATGAATAGGACTCCCCAGGTTGCTGAGTCCATAGACGTGCGTTCACATCCCATTCCCGCACACATGAAGGATGTGCAATGGGTACTGTCGAGGGTTGAAGCCATGGGATCGTGGGTATGCAAAAATGGGTCTCGGTGTGGATTGGCAGATGAATCGTTGTCCCGCCCCGTGTGAGGGACGTGGGCATGGCATATGCGTTACTCCACACTAATAATGCAAATCATCCACCGGAAAATGCAGAATGCAGCTGTGAAATGTGTACAGCCCTATACTAGTGTCCAGTAGGCAGTTCCCATGGATGGACAAACGTACGGCCAAGATGGCACTCATAACTGCAAACCTGGTGGAATCCCACAGCTGTTGCAAGGCATAACCCAGGAAATACAGATAGGGACTACAGTAGACACTACCCATACAAAGCCAGACCGCCAGCGGATACCGCGTACAGCACTCAATCTGCCAGCACATAAATGGGGATCACACGCTTCCATACCGCAGAACAGATGGGTGACCTGTGGAACCATACCAATGGCACAATATCAACGTCAGCTGGGAAAGACATACGATGGTCAAACTATGGCGTTCCCACCAATGAAGGACATCCTTCAGTGAATTAATAGGATTAATGTCAATTGACCATGGAATACACCTAATCAACAATAAAGACTCGCTGGCACCTTATGGCACACAAACCATGTCACACATAGGTAGATGAAACAGTCAACGTAGACATTTCGTCCACGACAGGTCACATATGGTATCCAAAGGTTACTTCATAGACATGTAAGCGCTATCACCCGTAGGCCCCGTGAGACTTACACATAACATGGAAGCATCCAGGCTTTAAATATCCCCCCTTACACTTCCATTTGTCACTTTCTATGTGAACAATGAACATGTAGCCACAGCATAGAAAGCACAGACGCACTGCTAACGACACACACATATGTCAACATCTCAGAAAGCATCCTATGAACACACGTATTATATGATATTGTACTATGCCGAATCCTCAACAATCAAAGACCTAACAATGTATATGGAAGATATGCATAGCATATCACTGTAATACAACGGTACAGAACTGACAGAGTGGACAAATGTATGTTAACTCTACATCTGTACCTACACTACATTCCGTGGTGTTTGCTCCAACTGCTTCACAAAAAAGGACTCAGCAGTGTTCCATCGGTCAGCCCTGGTGTGTGGCCAACCCTCCACCTACTAATCTAGCTAAATCCGCATTCTACAGCATAGCTGAGGAGGTCCCCCCTGTGGTGTTATAACCTAGACGTCGTAAAACACCGAATGTAGATGTATGCCTTGTGATGTGCCCATAGCCGGCCGTAGGCATACGCCAATCCTGCGGCTGCCCAGGGCGCCGCTCTAGTAGGGCCACCTGTTTAGTAGGTGTGTCACGTAGGTATACCAAGATGGGTGCACCATGTGTTGTGGTGGCGTGCGCCATGGAGCCCTACAGCCTAGGGCAGCGGGCGATCTAAGGCCGCTGCCGTCGGAGGGGTAGTACAGTCTGCAGGTATGTGCAGACGTGCACATTAAACAGCGGTCCACAAGGATTACCCATAGTGGCGACACCTGCATAGATGGCTATAGCGGGACACACACACGGCCATGCATACAGCACAGTTAGACATACACACACCATAAATAGGCAAGTACACACAAGGTGTATGGCGTGTACGGGTACAGTGTCAGGACAGCAAGGATAGCTGTCTGCCACGAAATCCAGCAGATGTCTTTGAGGTGTTCTGGAATACGGACGGTGCATGGACAATGTGTGGATATGCAACGTACCACAGTTATATGTGTCAGCCGTGCAAGTATGCGATACATGGGAAAGACAGCTGTCCATGGTAGAGCAGCGGTACGGGCACAACATAGGTACATAGATATACAAAGAAAGAGATACAGACGGACACATCTGGCAGGCCCGTGAGTGTAATGTATACAGCACCACCCCACCACACCATAGTAGGGTGCACGTGGAGAACACGCTACGGAGGTCGCCGACCAGAACAAGCACACAAGCGGTACACGAGCTGCGTCCCGCCATCCACAAACACAAGGATGGCGGCAGGTTATGAGTGTTCTGCGTAAACCTCAAAGCCATACCCTATGAACCCATGCAGCTGGGAGCATGGACACACACACACACACACACACACATGTGGCACGCATGGTGATTGACCACACCCCCACATACCCAACCGCACAAACGTATGACACAGGTATGGAATGCGCTACGTGGACCACCAAACACACCACCATCAGAGGCACATGTACAGGTGGGTGACAACATCCGTAAAGGAATGGCCGCTGATAGCCAAGGTATGTGTTGCGAAGCATCTAAAAGCATGTTCATCTGCAGAAGCAGCTGGAAACACACACGGAAGGGCCGGGAGTCGTACCTACGCCTATCTACATGAACTCACTACAGTATGAAGCATTTACAGAACGCGCTACCGAGTTTACTGAGCACAGCGCTGTCAGAGGCATACTTCTAGGCGGGTGACATCACTCGTAAGACAATAGCTGGCAATAGCCAAGGTATGTGTTGCGAAGCGTCTAAAAGCATGTACATCCGCAGAGGCAGCTGGAAACACACACACACACGGAAGGGCCGGGAGTCGAACCTACGCCTATTAACATGAACTCACTACAGTATGAAGCATTTACAGAACGCGCTACCGAGTTTACTGAGCACAGTGCTGTCAGAGGCATACTTCTAGGTGGGTGACATCACTCGTAAGACAATAGCTGGCAATAGCCAAGGTATGTGTTGCGAAGCGTCTAAAAGCATGTTCATCCGCAGAGGCAGCTGGAAACACACACACACGGAAGGGCCGGGAGTCGAACCTACGCCTATCTACATGAACTCACTACAGTATGAAGCATTTACAGAACACGCTACCGAGTTTACTGAGCACAGCGCTGTCAGAGGCATACTTCTAGGCGGGTGACATCACTCGTAAGACAATAGCTGGCAATAGCCAAGGTATGTGTTGCGGGCGTCTAAAAGCATGTTCATCCACAGAGGCAGCTGGAAACACACACACACACACACGGAAAGGCCAGGAGTTGAACCTACGCCTATCTACATGAACTCACTACAGTATGAAGCATTTACAGAATGCACTACCAAGTTTACTGAGCACAGTGCTGTCAGAGGCATACTTCTAGGCGGGTGACATCACTCATAAGACAATAGCTGGCAATAGCCAAGGTATGTGTTGCAAAGCGTCTAAAAGCATCTACATCCGCAGAGGCAGCTGGAAACACACACACACACACACACACACACACACACACACACACACGCACAGAAGGGCCGGGAGTTGAACCTACGCCTATCTACATGAACACACTACAGTATGAAGCATTTACAGAACGCGCTACCGAGTTTACTGAGCACAGCGCTGTCAGAGGCATACTTCTAGGCGGGTGACATCACTCGTAAGACAATAGCTGCCAATAGCCAAGGTATGTGTTGCGAAGCGTCTAAAAGCATGTTCATCCGCAGAGGCAGCTGGAAATACACACACACATACACACACACACGGAAGGGCCGGGAGTTGAACCTACGCCTATCTACATGAACACACTACAGTATGAAGCATTTACAGAACGCGCTACCGAGTTTACTGAGCACAGCACTGTCAGAGGCATACTTCTAGGCGGGTGACATCACTCGTAAGACAATAGCTGGCAATAGGCAAGGTATGTGTTGCGGCCGCCTAAAAGCATGTTCATCCGCAGAGGCAGCTGGAAACACACACACACACACACACACACACACACACATACACACACACGGAAGGGCCGGGAGTCGAACCTACGCCTATCTACATGAACACACTACAGTATGAAGCATTTACAGAACGCTACTGAGTTTACTGAGCACAGCGCTGTCAGAGGCATACTTCTAGGCGGGTGACATCACTCGTAAGACAATAGCTGGCAATAGCCAAGGTATGTGTTGGCGCCTAAAAGCATGTTCATCCGCAGAGGCAGCTCGGAACACACACACACACACACACACACACACACACACACACACACACACACACACACACACACACACACACAAGGGCTGAGAGCCGAACCTACGCCTACCTACATGAACTCAATACAGCATGAAGCATTTGCAGAACGCGCTACCGGGCTTACTGAGCATAGCACTGTCAGGAGGCATACCCCTGAGTGGGTGGTATCATCTGCAGAGGCAATGCGTCCGATAGGGAATGAAGTCAGAGTGCGCAGTCACGCAGCCTGTGACCATCCCAAGGTGGCCGTACAGTAACACGTTAGTGCTGCAGTCGGGAATACCAAATAACTACTGATCAGTACATCACGACAGGAATACGGGATGCACCACATGACAGTTCACCCTATGAGAGGGCATCCGGCGTGCAGGATGTAGGCAGCCAATGTGGCATGACAGCCACATATGTGTCACCTGGATGGTCACCATGGCTATGCAGGATGCCATTGGCCATGGCTACACGCATAGTAGCAGACATCGGTGACGACTGTCGTGTGTACCCCCGGCGGGTGTACTGGCCATGCCTCCCACACCTAGCGGTTGCAAAGGGGAGACAGACATGCTCATGGGGTATCAACGCAGTCGTGCGTGGTGTACACTGTACTGTGTGTCTATCTACACAGCTGCTTACTGGGCATGCTCAGACACAGACTCGGCACAGAGCAGACATGCATACACATGGTGCGACGGCATGGGTGGCAGAATGTGGACCGTCGTGTGTGTCCAGCCACACAACAGCAACCCGGCCATGCCACAGGCGTGGCCGCTATGGGATACAGGCATGCACCCGGGGTATTACTGCAGTCGGGCGCGGTGTGCACTGTACTGTGTGTCTATCTACACAGCTGCTTACTGGGCATGCTCAGACACTTAGACTCGGCACAGAGCAGACATGCATACACATGGTGCGACGGCATGGGTGGCAGAATGTGGACCGTCGTGTGTCCAGCCACACAACAGCAACCCGGCCATGCCACAGACGTGGCCGTTGCGAAGGGGATACAGGCATGCACCCGGGGTATTACTGCAGTCGGGCGCGGTGTGCACTGTACTGTGTGTCTATCTACACAGCTGCTTACTGGGCATGCTCAGACACTTAGACTCGGCACAGAGCAGACATGCATACACATGGTGCGACGGCATGGGTGGCAGAATGTGGACCGTCGTGTGTGTCCAGCCACACAACAGCAACCCGGCCATGCCACAGACGTGGCCGTTGCAGCGGGGAATATCCAGGTGCAATTAACCATGGGTAGGACTGCCCTACAGTTTGTTGCATGCTACAGACCACCCTCCCAAACCCAGGATACCTGCACAGACGTCCTGAGGACACTGGTGAGTGTGCATGCTCACAACAGCACTGTATTGGGTGACATCAACCACCCATACATAGACCGGGAACATTACCCATGACACAACACCCTACGCCACCGGTCCCGGGTGTTCTTACACCTGACCGCTGTGAAACAGCCATGAACCATACCCACTAGGGGGGGACGTATACCAGTTCTGCCCATCACACATGGTGAGGATATGCCCCACACAGGATGTACAACCCTCAATGGTGATGCCAGACCATATAGTGGATCCACTGGTCATCCACATCCTGCACCCAACACCGGCATGGGAGACCTAAGTGACGACCTCTCCACAGCAGACCACACACATCATACGACCGGTGTGGTACCCTACAAGTCCTCCATGCCAGTGGCGAACACGGGCCGCACTGCCAAATCCCTTACAAATGCCTTCTCTGAGCACCCCCAGGGATGTCTGCATGATAACATCAGGACCTTGTCCACCGAAGGCAGGCACATGGTCTGGTGGACCCCAGCCACTGACAAACTGTACATCAACAGTTGGAGCTAATACATGACAGAGCAATATCAGTACCAGGGAAGCCATCACCCATTCATACCGGCGTTAACATACGGCCACACATACAATCATCCAAGGCCGCTTGTGGGAGTGGTACTGCAGAGGGCACATGAGACAACCATAGGGCCTTCCTTAACTGTGGTAGGGACATGGGTGGGAGCGCACAGTCATGGCCGGAAATGATCCAGAATGGTACAATGGTCACTGCACCCACAGACATTGTCAACAAACCAGCGGACATGTTCCATGCATACATCCATCCCCCCCCAAGAGGGGATGTATCCATCCCACCAGAGTCTAGCCTCCGAAACATGTCATATGCCCTGGAGTGATCTGATATGTGTTAGGCGGTGAACACAGCACCAATGGGCCCCGATGGTGTCCCTGGCTGTGTGCTACCCAACCTCTTTGAGGCCCTCGCCCCACACATATGGCCACTGTGTCATGTTAGCCTTACTATGGGCTAGGTCCCTGCTGGATGGCATACGGCAGCTGTGGTCCCAGTATGCCAGGGTAGTGCTTCTATGGACTGTAGACATACGTGCCCTATCAGCTTGACAACACTTGTCTGCAAAGCTGCGGGGAGGTCCATACAGTTGCCCATGAATACAGACAGTGGTGTACAGCCAATACCGGAACATACCCACAACGACTTAGTCAAGGTCAGATCCTGCCTCCCAAACCTGCTCGTCCTGTCTGGAGCGGTCACCAAGGCCATTGATGGGGGTATGTCGGTTTGCACACACTACCATGACCTGGTGGGAGCGTTCAGAACACACACTCCACATGGGACTCATGGAAAGGCTCGCCAGCGTACATGTGGGGACATATGTCACACGATGGTTCTCAGAATGGTTGGAGGTCACACCACACAGGGTTTGTGTTCCTGGTGCAATGTCAGACTCAAATCTGGTCTCCAGTGGAGGCCCACAGGGCTCAGTCCTGGGCCCCCTGCCGTACGGCATTCGACCTTCCAATGTGCATGCAAACATAGGGGGATTGTGGCAGACAAGGTATGCAGATGACTGCACACCGGCCACCATACCCAACACCCCATCTGACACGTACATCCACCTAGGGCGTCATAGACATGGATAACTGGTGCCAGAGCCATGGCCTGCTGCTACATGCCAGAGAAGGTGCAGACCTACCCAGTGTGAAGGACATGTCCGCCCCGATGTAACATGTAGGTGGTAATCCATTCAACATGGTGGACGTGTTCATGGAAATGGGTACCACACCTGTCGGTAACCTCTGTCAACACACACAATGCCAATGTGGGTGTGAAGACATTCCACTGTGGCCACCTGGTCTGGAAGGAATCACATCCACATCAGGGGTGTTCATTGTACCCCTATACACATCACACACCAGAGCAATGATTGCGTACAATGGCACATCTGGGCTGTACCTAACCTGACACCTGCAGCACTCGGAAGGACCACAAACGTTCCACGATGTGGGGATGAAGGTGCTGGGACATGTGTCACACACTGCCCGACCAAGGGGACTCCGGCTGTATACCTTCCCAGCACATCGGCTCTGTGGTGATCTGTGCCTGACATACACGGCCATGTCTGACCTGGGTGACATGGGCATGTTCCACCTCCTAGGCTCCAGGCAAACACGGGCACAGAAGCGACTGTCAGACACCTCACCACAAAGATGACTAGGACGTGCTGGGGGAACAGGGTCAACGCCCGGAGACCCCCTACAACACGGAGAGGATTGCCAGCCCATGTGAAGCAGAGGCCCTGACTGCCTTTGTCCAGGAGTAATCATGACGTGTGGGTGTGTGATCATAGGTATGCGCCAGGCATCATCTGTGTGTCAGTGCTGGACGAGGGACAGGAGACTGATGGATGTGGCATCCTCATCCTAAGGGGTGTTAGCAGCCACACACAGTCATGCTAGGTCTACACATGTCGTAGGGCACATAGCCTGGTATGTACATGTGCGCCTATGTACCTATGTAGGGGTTCATGCCGGTTGCGGTACCTGTGCTATGGCGATATTGTCAGAGGTGCCCGTGTGTACCCCACGACTACACGGGGAACTGATAACAGTGCTCCCAGTAGGCACATGCAAATACACCATCATTGGCATACGGGTTAACTGAACCAACATGGTGCTACACATGTAACCACCACGCATACTGTGTACACAGAACAATGAATGCTGCACCTGCACTACATGGTATGTCTGCTGCATGATGTCAGTGCACAACCCACATCACATACACACCTGTCACCAGCCATACACACACACAACATACACATCACGTACTATGCGGACACAGGTATCACATACACCTCTCACTATCTTGTCCACCCTGTGCATCAGAATATGTTTGCATAACCGTGCACCGATGGTGTAGCTCACGGTTCTGCGGCAGAGACTTCATCATATGCACAGGGTGATATGTGTACCACAGGCATGGGCTGTACCAATGGATGACATCATGTGTGTGTGTAAGGGCCTGTGCATTTACTGGGCATGACTGTGTAGAATGCATGTGGATGTGGTGGAGCCCTACAGTTGTGTTTGCTGTGTGTGGGTATGTGTGTACACAGTTCAGTCATCTGTGATGCCTACACGGGGTATGCTTGGCAGCCCCAGACTGTACAGTGCAGGTGGTACAGCTCACTGTGTCCGCCTGCGGCGAAGTGACCCATGCCTGCCTGGGGTCGCACCGGCACTACCGGGTGGAGGTATAGAGTGGCCACTCTCCGATGACACGTGTCCACTGGAAACGTGCCCATGCCGGGGCCATCCAGGGCCACGTCCACATGGCCTGCTGTGTCCTGGTGTGGTTGGTGTAGTAGCAGCTGCACTGCTGCTGCTACCAGCACTGTGTGGGTGGGCATGGGAGGTGGCACGCACACGTTGACCTGCACTTGGTGGTGTTACTGGCCCACGCCCACGTGCCCTATGCCTCACCCCTACCAGGTGTTCCAGCACGGACAGCTCATGCTCACGGATGGCCATGCCTCGGTCGAGGATCCCAGCCATCTCACCCAATCTCCTATCCAGAACATCGGCAAGATGCTGTTGGGCATTCGCCAATGACTGGATGTTGTCATTCAAGGAATGGATTGCAGACCTCTGCAGCCTCTGCCCTTCCTGGTTCTGCCGTTCGGCACGTGCCTGCGCCGCCATTACAGTCTGGAACATGCATCTGGTTATACCAGCTGCTGCACCCTGTATGGCAGGTGTATGTCTAGCAGTGCTCCCCCTACGAGCAGCACCTGTCACATGCCTGTGTGGCACTGCACCAGTCATTACACTGGCAACATCGTGTGTACCCACACCTTCTGCAGCCACCACACATTCCTGCTCGGTGCCAACAGACGCTGACTGACCGTCATCTATGGGCAACGGTGTTGGGGTATGTGTCGGCATCTGAACCGTGTGCGGGGATGAAGGGGACGTAAGTGTGATGTTCTCCAATGGCACAGTGTCTGCCTGTGATGACCCTGCCTGTGCCTCATGCACATGGTCATCACCACTAGTATGGGGACACTAGCATCAGATGGACCGCAGGAGGGGAACGCACCTACAGCACCTGTCAATACAAAGACATACCGTAAGTTACATTACAGACATGCAGACACACACACACACACACACACACACACACACACACACACACACACACACACACACACACACACACACACATGCGGACACACACACAGGCAGACACATCATGCATGTGATATTGCAGGTGGCATGCAGCATTCCCACACCACAGCCCAGTGAATGCAGCCCAGACATTCATAGTGGCAGTATGCATACTGCCCTGGAGGGAACACTACAACAGGCAGGTGTCTTTTAGTAGGCATGCAGTACACACATTCATGGTAGTTTGCATGCATCACCGTGATACACCGTGTGTCCACGGGCGAGTTAACAGTACACATGGCTGCCGTCACTATGTCATGTACACCGCAAACATGTGCGGTATCATGTGGACATGTGACGATGGTGTCCCACCACATGCACCACATCACAACGGATGTCACAGTGCAGTGTTATGTGTACAGTCTACAGATACAATGCATGTGTAACAGGGATGTCTGTGCAGGTGTGGGTGGTGTGAGCTGTGTACATAGCTGTACAGTGTGGAGTACGGGCACTGTGCCACTGCACGGTAGCAGGACACAGGTATGTTTCTGTGCGATACGTGACCTGGACGCATTACATTGCCATGTCTGACAGTCAGTTCAGCTGCTCAGCAGCACGTATATGGTGGACATTGGTGGCACCTCTAGTGGCTGTAGACAGGCATTCCATTTCACTGGTGTACCACATCGGATGTCCAGGGGGTCCACTACAGTGATGAGCCCACTATGTGTGGACAGGGTGCAACGGTGACTACCCACTGTGGATGTACTGTGTGGCAACATGCCTGTAGGTATCACCCATGGCCTTGTTTGTCTGGGTCATCGACAATTGTGTGTGATGGACATCGTGCACACGGCCCTGTGGTGGCCCATGTGACATACAACCGTACTAGTCTGAGGTGTGACATTCCCTACGGCTATGCAGACATTGTGGATGTCTGCTATGTCGTGCATAGGTCATGTCATGGTGTGACAATGTTGCAGACAGACATCCACATGCATGGGACATGTCATGTGCCATGTCACAATGTGTGCACCCGATGCAGGGGCATAGGTCACAGTGGTAACACCTGTGCTCTGGCCAGATCACAGCTCACTATGTGGTACTGTGTGCATACTGCAGAGGCATACCAATGCATACTACACATGCAGCCATTGTGGAACACCTACACCATTGTATGCATAGCTGACTGCACATAACACACCAATGGGTTATGTGGTGTCATGCCACTCTATACTAACGGTTGTATCTACTGTACATGAGTGGTGTGTGTGTCGGGTGGTGCAACCTGTATACCGTGACTGGGGCACACCCAGGTGTGCATGTCATACCTGGACACATGGGGAATATCAATACACCGTATCATGCCTTTGACTAGCAACAGACTTACCTGCGACAGACCCTTGTCTTTGCGACACGCCAGACGTACCTGTATAGGGATGACACAAAGGTATACACATTATCCATTACTATCGCCACAGTCAGCACTGTGCATGTCACATCATGCACCTGTGTGTTAGCATGTGCTATGCACATGTCTGCAAACACAACATAGCATACTGTAGTATGCATCTTGTGTGGCCATATACCTGGCATGTGTTGCTATATTATGTGTTGTACTATGACACCCACTCCTACGCTTATCATACAAACATGCAACACTGACTTACCAGGCAGCTCCGAGCTCATTGGTTGGGAGACACCCACCTCCACGATGGACGCGAGGGTTTCCGCGTGTTGTTCCATGGGTGTCCCCAGACTGGCCAGGAGCTCCTCCGTGGCTGTGAGTGGGTGCTGGGTTTGTGGCCCACCACCTGTCCCACCTTGTTGTCTGGCGATTGCAGCGGCACGCTGTCTCGCATGCCGGATTAGGTCTGTGCAGTGCCTGCGGATCTGTTGATATGTGCGGTTGTAGCCGCCCAGGCTGTTCACCCTCCTGCGCATCTCCTGCCACATCTCCTCACGTTGTTGTGCCTGCAGTGGCACATGGCTAAATAAGATGTCATAATTGTCATGTAACATTGGTATGATGACCTCGTCTTCTTGTCGGCTAAAGGCAGGCAGCCGGGAACGTGGCATTATCTGTAAGACATAATGATGGTGGCAGGTCACATTTACACTGCTGTGCTGGCATACTGCTGGAAATACATTGCTATGACATGTACAACATCTGCACAGTAATCTGTGCAAGGCATCATGGCAGTGACACAGCCGATGTGTTGCTGTCACACCATTGAGCAGTGGGTGTCATATCATATCTGTGTGTCACCTCATCACACTGTACATGCACCATGTTGATGTTAGCCTGCTGTGGACATGTGTACCTGGCTGCACCTGTGTCCATATCAGTTGGCATGGGTTCCCATGTGACGACGGTTCTACTGTTCACCTGGATGCTGTGTATATGTCAGTAGACATCACGTCCATGGCCATTATGAACGTCAGCAGTGGCACTGTACACATACACATGGACACCTGCACATGCATGTGTTGTGCCATGTACATCCACACAGCACTGTACGGGTGTTGGACAACTTGCCACAGCTCACCTGTGTTGCACATGTGATACACATAGGACAATGTGTAACCATGACACATTAGCAGGAAAGGCCATGCATAGCATGTACACGCGCACATTGTCCACAGCAAAACACAGCACCTGTAACACCACAGGGTGCATCACTGCCACATTACTGCTGTGTATGGTTGATAGTGACAGTGCCTTTTGTCCATTGCACCATGTAGGACTGTGATAGCTCATGCAGCCTTGCTGGGTAGGGCTGCATGGTATGGCAGGGTATGCCACATACATGGCACTGGGATGTGATCCACCTGGGGGGTAACGATATTGGCAGGGTGGCTGTCCATTCCATATGTCATTGCTATGTGTATATGGACATTACACATGTCTATCACCATGGTGTGGACACTGGCCTCATGCAAGGTAGGCTGCACGCTGCTTGGTGAGGGTGTGTCTGGTGCATGCAGGTATCACACATCCATGCATACACTGTAACCCTGACAGGTAATATGTGCTGGGATATTGATCAACACAGTGCTGTATGTGGACACACACTGCTATCCCGTGCACATGGATGGTTGCCTGGACTGATGTGGGTACCACATATGTCTACATCCAGTGCCTGCTGCCACCCCCATGTCTGCTGGTGCACTGCACACTGCCATCCCTCCCTCTGGAAACATAGTGTTGGGCACAGCATAGGTATCCATGTATGGGGACAGGGATGTTCACATAGCAGGGGCACTGATGGTATCGTCGATCTGACCATACACGTATGACGCACCCCTCACACATACAACCCATTCATTATGTTGTTCACAACGGTGACACAGCTATACTGCTATGCCGGAGACATTCACAGCCGTACATACACAGATGCATGCACGTCCGTCTGTGGCATGGCCTGGACTATTGGTGTGGTTCGGCACATAACGTGTTTGACTGCGGCTGGCGCAGACCTACTG
Organism: Protopterus annectens; assembly: GCF_019279795.1. Taxonomy (NCBI): domain Eukaryota; kingdom Metazoa; phylum Chordata; order Ceratodontiformes; family Protopteridae; genus Protopterus; species Protopterus annectens. The sequence goes on from NC_056728.1 coordinate 141,866,184, forward strand.
TGCACATGTCTACACGGTAAGCCTGTAGGCATCAGTGATGTGCTGTGCACATAGCATATCTGCACATTTGGTTGGTGTCCGTCGGTCCACGGGCCAGTGGTGGGACACACAGGGATGTTGTTGAACATATATGCATGCAACCCTGTACTGCTGTAATGCTAGCTTCTCAGGTGCTAATGTGTCATAGACATGAACACCGTACCCGCACATGTGGTTGTGGGCTGCCACCCGTACCCATCTCCTCCTGTGGGTTGCTATCATCCCACACCCTCCTTGTATTGTATGTTCAGGCTGTGCACCTATGTGGGGCTTGTGGGCATGCAATACAATACTATATGCCTTTGCACCCATCGCAGAAAATGTCACACAGGTACACTGGCAGCCGTACACTTCACAGCCTGATGTCGGCACATCACATGTTGTACACACATAACACATCTCCTGTGGGACATGGTCAAATGTACGGGCATGTCCAGCAGTCACATGCCACTGCTACCCCTACATGACGGCTATGCAGGACATGTGGCTGTACAGCTACTGTCACATGTACACGAGCAATGCCCCCCTACCCACATCACGTGGTACTGCCTGTGGGGTATGTGCGTCTGCATCCATGCTATGGCCATAGATGACATTTGTACATCGATATGTGCAACATACCTCATTGGGAGTTGTCATGTGCACATGTTCAATGTGTCAACGCATTGTTTGTGTCTGTCGGATGGTCATTGTTGTGCATGGTTTACATGGCAGCCATAGCATACTGTGTGTGATTCCAGGTACTTCATTGGGCTACCAGCATTGTACATTTTCACAGCACATTCCAGCCATCATGTAGCCATCCTAGATGACAGTGGGAGGTGTTCTGCCATGTGCACATATGTCACACAGTACGAGGGTGACTGACACACATTCTCAGGACAGGGTTCTGACTGCTGTGGATATGTGTGATGGTGTCGACGACCATGACTGCGCCAGATGGTGTCATCTGGATGTGTAACATTCACAACACACACCTACCTTCACATAGCAACACATCATCCACAACAATGGACATTCCTGCATGAACACTGTGTGCAGTATGTCTGTATGACCACTGCATGTACCACTGGTAGCCACCAGCATGGCTGCCAACAACAGCAGTGTGTATCCTGTGTGAACATGGGTTACACCATTCACAACACACCTGTGTCAGATGGCCCTGTTGTGGGTCACAGTGCAGTTCCACACATCATGTAACAGTATACATCGTGCACCAGTATGTTGCGGACATGTGAACGGCTGTGCAACTCAACATATGCACGCATGACACATCACCTGGTACACCGTGTCTGTCTTACCACCTGCTATTGTGACCACACTGTGATGACATTGTACAGGCCACATGGACTGGGACATGTGATGGCTCAAAGGTGTATTCACCCTCCGGGTGTGTGTCTAGCCAGGTGTACAGTAGCCAGTGGTCTGCACGCAGGGATACTGTACATTGGCCTACTCTGTCACTGGGACTGTTGACTATGGTCATACTGTACTTATGCAGGCATGTGGTATTTGTCCAGTCTGACAGTCGTGGTCAACCACACTACTGTGGCACACATGACCTGCGGACATCTGCCTGGGGTGTGCAGCCCACATGTACATCTTCACATGCTATGCTGCCTGTGCAGCGGTGTCACATGTCTGTCTCCGGCAGGGCTGTCACAGGCAGGCATGGCATGCAGTGATGTGTGACAATGCTTGCACCCTCCACTGTGCTGTACACAAGCACTGCACACACAGTAAGGCACGCATGACATTTATCTGGAGTGCCTGGGACCTGCCTCCATGCCCTACACAGCACACCTGCCAGTCCAGATTGTACACAGATCATACCTCCCAGGCACATACCTGGACTGCAACACACACGGGTGAGTGGATCCCACACCACACAGTGATTTACACACATACTGTATATTCCCGAGAAACAATGCATCATAGGTACTCCATGTTCAGATACCCATGTTTGTGACCGCTACACACATTGTGACACGCGACGGAGAGTACACTGTACACCACAGGTTACATGCTGGCTGTGTTATCATACTGTACATTGCACCTCGGACAGTTGCTACTGCCATGTGCTGACAGCAACACGCACTTCCCTAGTACGGACTCCCATGTACCCACACATGCTTGGCCATGCACTACACATAGCTGGGTGACACATTACACGACACATACCATACCTACACTACCCTCGGCATGCACCATACCTCCATGTGTCTGTGTGCTATACCTACGGACATCCCCCCTCTGGTTGCTGAACATATATGCTTCGCGGCCCTGCTAGCCACGCCCTAGACACACACCCATCGCAGCATACATGGTACATGTGCTCAACAGCCGGTACTACCGACGTCTGCTGACGGGGGTAGTTAATGGCATGGCACCCCGGCAGCTGGACAGTATACGTGACTATGCTGACACATATCACAGTGCACTTCCGCTACATGTATGCACTGGTAGGGACCATGGTATTCCACACAGAGACATGGTGGTACTGGCCTTTTCACTGTAGACGCCACAGTGGTATTCATGTTCCATGCACATGTGCTGTATGGGCACATGTGCAGGCTGTTGCATGGTAGGTATGTTCAAATGTGTGTGGTGCATCACTTGACAGTCATGGTTGGTCCTCGTGGTCCATCACATGCTCCACAGCTAGCTACCTACACATGACCACCGTACATTGCAGTGTGGGCCCTCACGCAGTGTGGTGGTATGTCTGTGTTGTTTGGCTACATCCACATTCAATGTAGCATACAACAGTCATCCAGGCATTGCCAACAGAGATGTTGCTGGCAACATGCCTGCCAATGGGGTACCTACCAACAATACACACTCTCACTCACTACAGGGTTCCAATCTATAGATGGACATCGCATTGTCCCTGTGGACACATACATGGTACTGCCATGCACACGTTATGTCCTAGGACACTGTCCCAATGTCACCTCAATCCCTAGCTGTTATATCCGCCAACCTGGTTGTTATGTGTCTCATGCAGCCCACTGAATTGACTGCTAGCCCATTCATGGACGTTGTGTACCTTGACCACCACACTACCATCTATCACACTACACATGGGTGGTACTGCATTGCGTGTGGGACTGCATTTGTACACCCATGCCTGGACCATTCAGTATGGCACTGGGCCACATCCTCACATCCATGCTTCACACACTCATTGACGACCTCCATGCCTTTACTGGCACCCTTGTTGGGCTTCTGTGCACCACAGCACACCACATCCACATGCTGGCCACCTGTCATACCATTGCATGGGTGGTTGGTGTGGTACAGAGGGTAACAGATCAGACATTATCCACTCATTGCCCTTCAGCACCATTCCACATTCTGGTATTGCCAATGTACACATCCACCATCACATCATACCCTGTGTCTCAGGATGTTAGGCCATGTGACTCCTGGACAGGTCACACAGTGGTGCAAGCATATCATGCTACCTACAACATGTCAGGTACATGTGGCATTACTCAGTCCTCAGTCATGTGGCCCCTCATGTTCACTATTTGCTTACATACACAACATGCTGTCGCGGAGTACTGTCCATGCCTACATATCCCACATCTACATACCTGGCAGCATTCTAGCTCCACCAGCTCATACTGCTAACAACCATACAGGTGTCGGTGTGGCAGATATATCGTGTAGATGTCATTGCATCAGATACATCACACATAGTGCATACACATCACTTTTGCATAGCGACAGTCATCCACTGGGTATCACATGGATACTGTCCCTATACATGCATATCACATTGTACATGGTTGCTGTACACACACATGCCCCACATGGTGCTGTGGTTGCCATATTCCACTGTGGTGTGGGTACACATCTGCAGGGCCACACATATCTGGACTATATGTGTTGCTGGTACATTGGTAGCCTTTGTACCTGTGCCATACACACATCTACACACGGGCAGGGTTAGAATAACACATTCATGGTGTACCTTCCACAACGGCTACAACTTTACATGTCACGGTATAATCATGCCATGATGTATACCAGGCTCAGACAGTTTACATATGCAGATGACAGACGGGAACACATCTGTACTCATCTGCATACCACTTACACAGGGGTGTCATCTACTCTGCCATGGGCCATGTTCTCCGCATTACTGATGCATGTAGTACTCCTACATGGCGTTTGCAGTGGGCGGGGTGAATGGAGCGCTCCTGCATATGTGCACACATGCCACATTGCTCAGCCTGGGCTTCTGTGTGACCTCCGCAGACTAGACACACACCATGCTGTGGGACATAGGTCCTGTGCACATCCCACAGGGACACACTGTGGCACTGGTCATGTGATAGCTCCCTTGCTGATAGGGTGACACATACACATGGTGCCACCACAGTGGCAGTACTGTGTAGACATGCAGTTGACATCCACCTCTGCTGTTCAGTGGACACTACCATGGGGGGGTGACACTACTGTGTACATTGCACATGTGTTTACACACGGACCTGCCAGGCGTCATTGTTGCACACATTGCACCTGCTACAGATCGTTTGGACATGGTTACTTGCTGTTCCTTCCATTTCGGGTGGCTATTCTGCTACTACTCTGTCCCATATGTGCAGGCCATACATATCCTGTTAATGTACATAACACTAGGCCATACCTCCATCATGCATGCTATGCCTGTGATACTGTGTATGATGTCTGAACATATCCATCATGACAGCTTTACATTACACATACTTGACATAGTCACCCCTACTGCGAGGCATACGTGCACGTCCGTCGCGCACATTCGGTATGACATCGTCGGTATATGCCCATACACATGTGTGCTGTGACACTATACATACATGTCCTATCCCCTGCTGTGGCACATCATTGTTGGACATCCACTGCCAGCATCGGCGTGGGTGGTGGCATTGTTCTGTGTTTTAAATCCCTATGGCAGCCCTTGGGTTATTACAGCTGTGTACATGATGTCCCACTGCTGTGCACACGGTGTCCACAGTCGTTGGTATGCTCCGCGGGTTAGCACTACATAACCACCTTTCACCGCTCTCTGCTTTATGGACAGGTATCTTTACTACAAACACCATTCACATACAGTGCAGATTCATCATGACATATCATGCGTTACACACCAGTACATCTCCTGTGTTCTACATACCTTTCCTGTGTGGTTTTCCTTATTCCGTTGGAATCTCGCTTGGTACAACAAAACAGTTGGTTTCACAAAGAAGTTTTTGTTCGGTATGAACATACAGTTTGAATATCCTGGGAGTCTTCCTTATATCCGTCGTCAACTGCGGCATGTGGGTTCATCACGCCAATAGCTGTTCCTCAGTGTGTACTTATGCGCATATCACCGGTGCATCTCCTCCATTCGTACGGTACGCGTCGGAACTAGGGCATGGTTCATTCCTCGTCTGGGCATTGGTTATTTGCACTACCTTCGTGGGGATGGTATGTATTGTGTTATATTATGTGTGACTGCAGCCGCTATGTGTGGTGTCAGGTACATTTCGCTGTGGTGTTAGCCGTGGATTGTGTGTGTTGAGTATGGTATTATGTTCGACATGTGGGTGTCCGTGTCCTGTCGTCTGTCGATGGCGTTGTGCATTCGATGTGTAACATAGCTCTTGTATTCCTGTACACAACGGATGCAGGTATGCATCTGCTGCTGATAGTGTTTCCCACGTGGGTTGTTGCGGGTATGCCGCTGTCATTGACTGCCTTTATGTTTTTGCTGCTATTTCGGCTTGTATCCCTTTGATATGTGCGATGAGGTATATCGGCGGCTGTGGGTGACGGCAATGGGTTGTGGGCCTTGCATTTATACATACACGGTATGCTTGTGTGTGTGCTCCATCCCTGCTTGGGGAGCTGCAGGTTACCTGTCTGTTGTTCTAGGAGTGTTGGTTTTGTTGATGTCGTCTGGTGTCGGTATCGCCTGCATGTGTGCATCCTGCATGTATTCCTCCGTCACATCGGTAGTATATCTGCGGATGTTCGTACATGCCTACTATCCCTTGGCATTTTGTCATGGATAGTTACGGTGATTGTGGTCCTGTACTTGGGACGGCCTGTATTACCGGTTGCCACCTATTCGGTGGCGTTTGCTTGATTAACACTCATGGAACACACAGCCGTATTTACGGGACGGACGTGGTCGCGATCGGTGCCGGGTAGCACATGCGTATTTCGGTGCATGACTGATGCTGTGTAACGCTGCCGACGTATCGTGTTGACATTGCCATATCGGGCCGCCATACATACGGTCATGGTTTGTACATGCGCCCTTTGCATCTCATGTTAGCTATAGTCCTGTGGTACATTCTGGGACATTTCCACTCTGCATCATTTTACGTCGCCACGCACCTAGCCACTGAGGAGCTCTCAGTACTACTTTGTGGGTACTGCTGTACATATGCCTGTGGTTCCTATACTGTATGCCTACGCATGTTATTCCACTCCGCCTGTAACATGTCACCTACATACACATTTTACAGTGGCACACACATTACACACGCACAGCGGAACACACGACACCCTCACCTCACACATACACATACTGCCGCTTTCGCAGGGACGGTTGCACACAGTACCTACGTTGACCGACGCCGGGCGGCAGTGTCTACCGCACTCATATCCTAAGAATATGACCGCACATGTCCTGTTACTGTACCGTGGCCTGGCGATCATCCCGACTCGCGGATATGCATTGAGGCAGGTTGACCTTTCCATGGGTGGTGTTTCCTGCTCTGTCCACCCTCCCGGATAGTCGGGTTGTCATTCACTATGTTTACTATGTGGAGATTTCGCGTCTTACTTCTCTGTCACCTTGCATCCCTGGGATTCCCTATTTAACCTGTTGTACTTTATATCTGTGTATGTGTACATATATTTCTACGTGTGTAATGATATCTATCTCCATATCTGTGTATGCACATATGTACATATGTAGTCAACTTGCGCCAACGCGGCAGCATATGGCTACGCCTGCCTGCTGTAGGACCCGCTGCGGGTTGAGGTGTCGGCGCTCCATGCTCCGCTGGCTGTTGGGTGTGCAGTGTTTGGGTGCTGCCTATGTTGAGTCACACATAGGACCGCCCATACGTACACATTACGGGCGACATGTTTGTGTGCCGTCCATTTCACTGTCTGTGCAGGTAGGGAGGTGTCAGTCCATGGGGCCTACGCTGTTAGAGTATGTGCTATACGTTCCCTCTTTGCCAAGGCATAGGCATATTGGGTACACCTCCTACCTACTGGGGCTGGCACAGTGTGTTCTTGGCGCTGAACGCTCTGTGCCTGTGCTTGCCTTGGCAGTTGTGGCGGGCTTGGTGGCCCTACACTATTATGTCCCTGCAGCAGTTGTTTCCAGGATCATATTATGTAGCATAGCACATACTATGAATATGTAGGCACATGTGCCTGGAGAGTACTGCAAGGCTCCACCGGATGTATCCAAGCACCGGAACCGTGATTTCAACATCCCAAACACACACTCTATGATTATTCTGGTTTGTGCGTGTGCCTCATTATGGCATTCTTGCATGTGTGTGTGTGCATTTCTGATGGGTGTCATCATCCATGGCTCCAGTGCGTAGCCAGCATCCCCCACAAGGTGACCTTGTGTGATGTCCCCTGGCTAATTCCTGATACAGCTGTGAGGCATGCCAGATATGGGAGTCGTGGTAGCTTCCAGGGCTGCCAGCACACACATCCATGATAATGCCCTGCGCATTGCACACGACCTGGCAATTGATGGAGGGTATCCCTTGGCGGTTTATGTAGCGCCTACCCTGCCCCGGTGGTGACTTGATTTCTATGTGCGTACAGTCTATCGCACCCAGTACCTCGGGTATTGTGCCACACGGTGGAAGTGGCGATATTGCTAGCCAACTCCTCCTGAGATCTGGGAAGTTTATATACTCATGGGCATGTCAGAATACGGCATCCAGGAACTGGTGTAGTACCCTGGATGCTGATGCCTGTGAGATGCCCATTATATCCCCGGTTGGCCTTTGAAAGGTACCTGTAGCCAGTATTCGCAAGCTTACACATACCTTTGTGTCCACTGGGATGGGCTCCCCTCTGTTGTCTCTTGTTCTCAGGCATGGCCGGCACAGCTCCACTATTTGCTGTAACGTGTCCCTGTCCACCCTGTAATGCTCTACTATCTTCAGGTCTTGCAGCCCCTGGTAGGTCACCCTTGGTCTGAACACTCTCCTTCTCCTCTGAGGCCTATGGTAGTTGTCGGCACCCTCCTCCACAACTCCGTCTGTCTCTGACACATGCCGATGCATCACGGCCATGGCGGCACCCAACATATACATGTTAAAAGTTCCCCATGTGTTTACACCCTACGGTGCGGCGTTTGGGAAAATGCGCTGTGTGTTGTGTGCATTCACACTTTATACTGTTGTGCTGTACACCCGGTGATGTCATTGGGTGTGTCTGTGCAGCCGTATCTGTGGATTATCTTCCGTGTTTTACCGTTGCAACTGCAACGCTGTTGCCTTTGGTGTTACATTACACTTGCCTGCATTGGCTTAGCTTTGCACCTTACCTTACTGTTTCTGCACGTTGCACCTACTATTGCCTGGAGTGCATCCTGCAGGCACATGGCATATGATGCATTTTGTCTGTCCGCCCGTTATGCTACCTCTGTACTTGGCTGTGCTATTTCGGTTCTTTTGCTCTTTGCATTTCTGCTACATCCCCTACTGTCTTTGCATTCATATGCCTCCCCTTTCCCGCTTTGCGGAGTCTGCATGCAGAGTTGTCAGCTGCAGATTGCCCTTCCGGGATTGATTGGTGCTGATTGCTCATTACGACTCAATTACACTGCTTCCGCATTTCCTCATATTCTCCGCATCACCTTCCTGTATCCGCGGGTTGTTGACGGCCGTCACATGACTGGGTTGGGGAACGAGTCATCCTCGTGGCACATGCATCAAAGGTGTATTCACCCTCCGGTGTGTGTCTAGCCAGGTGTACAGTAGCCAGTGGTCTGCACGCAGGATACTGTACATTGGCCTACTCTGTCACTGTGACTGTTGACTATGGTCATACTGTACTTATGCAGGCATGTGGTATTTGTCCAGTCTGACAGTCGTGGTCAACCACACTACTGTGGCACACATGACCTGCGGACATCTGCCTGGGGTGTGCAGCCCACATGTACATCTTCACATGCTATGCTGCCTGTGCAGCGGTGTCACATGTCTGTCTCCGGCAGGGCTGTCACAGGCAGGCATGGCATGCAGTGATGTGTGACAATGCTTGCACCCTCCACTGTGCTGTACACAAGCACTGCACACACAGTAAGGCACGATGACATTTATCTGCAGTGCCTGGGACCTGCCTCCATGCCCTACACAGCACACCTGCCAGTCCAGATTGTACACAGATCATACCTCCCAGGCACATACCTGGACTGCAACACACACGGGTGAGTGGATCCCACACCACACAGTGATTTACACACATACTGTATATTCCCGAGAAACAATGCATCATAGGTACTCCATGTTCAGATACCCATGTTTGTGACCGCTACACACATTGTGACGCGACGGAGAGTACACTGTACACCACAGGTTACATGCTGGCTGTGTTATCATACTGTACATTGCACCTCGGACAGTTGCTACTGCCATGTGCTGACAGCAACACGCACTTCCCTAGTACGGACTCCCATGTACCCACACATGCTTGGCCATGCACTACACATAGCTGGGTGACACATTACACGACACATACCATACCTACACTACCCTCGGCATGCACCATACCTCCATGTGTCTGTGTGCTATACCTACGGACATCCCCCCTCTGGTTGCTGAACATATATGCTTCAGCCCTGCTAGCCACGCCCTAGACACACACCCATCGCAGCATACATGGTACATGTGCTCAACAGCCGGTACTACCGACGTCTGCTGACGGGGGTAGTTAATGGCATGGCACCCCGGCAGCTGGACAGTATACGTGACTATGCTGACACATATCACAGTGCACTTCCGCTACATGTATGCACTGGTAGGGACCATGGTATTCCACACAGAGACATGGTGGTACTGGCCTTTTCACTGTAGACGCCACAGTGGTATTCATGTTCCATGCACATGTGCTGTATGGGCACATGTGCAGGCTGTTGCATGGTAGGTATGTTCAAATGTGTGTGGTGCATCACTTGACAGTCATGGTTGGTCCTCGTGGTCCATCACATGCTCCACAGCTAGCTACCTACACATGACCGCACATTGCAGTGTGGGCCCTCACGCAGTGTGGTGGTATGTCTGTGTTGTTTGGCTACATCCACATTCAATGTAGCATACAACAGTCATCCAGGCATTGCCAACAGAGATGTTGCTGGCAACATGCCTGCCAATGGGGTACCTACCAACAATACACACTCTCACTCACTACAGGGTTCCAATCCATAGATGGACATCGCATTGTCCCTGTGGACACATACATGGTACTGCCATGCACCACGTTATGTCCTAGGACACTGTCCCAATGTCACCTCAATCCCCTAGCTGTTATATCCGCCAACCTGGTTGTTATGTGTCTCTGCGGCAGCCCACTGAATTGACTGCTAGCCCATTCATGGACGTTGTGTACCTTGACCACCACACTACCACATCTATCACACTACACATGGGTGGTACTGCATTGCACGTGTGGGACTGCATTTGTACACCCATGCCTGGACCATTCAGTATGGCACTGGGCCACATCCTCACATCCATGCTTCACACACTCATTGACGACCTCCATGCCTTTACTGGCACCCTTGTTGGGCTTCTGTGCACCACAGCACACCACATCCACATGCTGGCCACCTGTCATACCATTGCATGGGTGGTTGGTGTGGTACAGAGGGTAACAGATCAGACATTATCCACTCATTGCCCTTCAGCACCATTCCACATTCTGGTATTGCCAATGTACACATCCACCATCACATCATACCCTGTGTCTCAGGATGTTAGGCCATGTGACTCCTGGACAGGTCACACAGTGGTGCAAGCATATCATGCTACCTACAACATGTCAGGTACATGTGGCATTACTCAGTCCTCAGTCATGTGGCCCCTCATGTTCACTATTTGCTTACATACACAACATGCTGTCGCGGAGTACTGTCCATGCCTACATATCCCACATCTACATACCTGGCAGCATTCTAGCTCCACCAGCTCATACTGCTAACAACCATACAGGTGTCGGTGTGGCAGATATATCGTGTAGATGTCATTGCATCAGATACATCACACATAGTGCATACACATCACTTTTGCATAGCGACAGTCATCCACTGGGTATCACATGGATACTGTCCCTATACATGCATATCACATTGTACATGGTTGCTGTACACACACATGCCCCACATGGTGCTGTGGTTGCCATATTCCACTGTGGTGTGGGTACACATCTGCAGGGCCACACATATCTGGACTATATGTGTTGCTGGTACATTGGTAGCCTTTGTACCTGTGCCATACACACATCTACACACGGGCAGGGTTAGAATAACACATTCATGGTGTACCTTCCACAACGGCTACAACTTTACATGTCACGGTATAATCATGCCATGATGTATACCAGGCTCAGACAGTTTACATATGCAGATGACAGACGGGGAACACATCTGTACTCATCTGCATACCACTTACACAGGGGTGTCATCTACTCTGCCATGGGCCATGTTCTCCGCATTACTGATGCATGTAGTACTCCTACATGGCGTTTGCAGTGGGCGGGGTGAATGGAGCGCTCCTGCATATGTGCACACATGCCACATTGCTCAGCCTGGGCTTCTGTGTGACCTCCGCAGACTAGACACACACCATGCTGTGGGACATAGGTCCTGTGCACATCCCACAGGGACACACTGTGGCACTGGTCATGTGATAGCTCCCTTGCTGATAGGGTGACACATACACATGGTACCACCACAGTGGCAGTACTGTAGACATGCAGTTGACATCCACCTCTGCTGTTCAGTGGACACTACCATGGGGGGGTGACACTACTGTGTACATTGCACATGTGTTTACACACGGACCTGCCAGACGTCATTGTTGCACACATTGCACCTGCTACAGATCGTTTGGACATGGTTACTTGCTGTTCCTTCCATTTCGGGTGGCTATTCTGCTACTACTCTGTCCCATATGTGCAGGCCATACATATCCTGTTAATGTACATAACACTAGGCCATACCTCCATCATGCATGCTATGCCTGTGATACTGTGTATGATGTCTGAACATATCCATCATGACAGCTTTACATTACACATACTTGACATAGTCACCCCTACTGCGAGGCATACGTGCACGTCGTGCGCACATTCCGTATGACATCGTCGGTATATGCCCATACACATGTGTGCTGTGACACTATACATACATGTCCTATCCCCTGCTGTGGCACATCATTGTTGGACATCCACTGCCAGCATCGGCGTGGGTGGTGGCATTGTTCTGTGTTTTAAATCCCTATGGCAGCCCTTGGGTTATTACAGCTGTGTACATGATGTCCCACTGCTGTGCACACGGTGTCCACAGTCGTTGGTATGCTCCGCGGGTTAGCACTACATAACCACCTTTCACCGCTCTCTGCTTTATGGACAGGTATCTTTACTTACAAACACCATTCACATACAGTGCAGATTCATCGTACATATCATGCGTTACACACCAGTACATCTCCTGTGTTCTACATACCTTTCCTGTGTGGTTTTCCTTATTCCGTTGGAATCTCGCTTGGTACAACAAAACAGTTGGTTTCACAAAGAAGTTTTTGTTCGGTATGAACATACAGTTTGAATATCCTGGGAGTCTTCCTTATATCCGTCGTCAACTGCGGCATGTGGGTTCATCACGCCAATAGCTGTTCCTCAGTGTGTACTTATGCGCATATCACCGGTGCATCTCCTCCATTGCAGTGCAGCGTCGGAACTAGGGCATGGTTCATTCCTCGTCTGGGCATTGGTTATTTGCACTACCTTCGTGGGGATGGTATGTATTGTGTTATATTATGTGTGACTGCAGCCGCTATGTGTGGTGTCAGGTACATTTCGCTGTGGTGTTAGCCGTGGATTGTGTGTGTTGAGTATGGTATTATGTTCGACATGTGGGTGTCCGTGTCCTGCCGGCGTCTGTCGATGGCGTTGTGCATTCGGATGTGTAACATAGCTCTTGTATTCCTGTACACAACGGATGCAGGTATGCATCCGCTGCTGATAGTGTTTCCCACGTGGGTTGTTGCGGGTATGCCGCTGTCATTGACTGCCTGTATGTTTTTGCTGCTATTTCGGCTTGTATCCCTTTGATATGTGCGATGAGGTATATCGGCGGCTGTGGGTGACGGGTACGGGTTGTGGGCCTTGCATTTATACATACACGGTATGCTTGTGTGTGTGCTCCATCCCTGCTTGGGGAGCTGCAGGTTACCTGTCTGTTGTTCTAGGAGTGTTGGTTTTGTTGATGTCGTCTGGTGTCGGTATCGCCTGCATGTGTGCTTCCTGCATGTATTCCTCCGTCACATCGGTAGTATATCTGCGGATGTTCGTACATGCCTACTATCCCTTGGCATTTTGTCACGGATAGTTACGGTGATTGTGGTCCTGTACTTGGGACGGCCTGTATGCTACCGGTTGCCACCTATTCGGGTGGCGTTTGCTTGATTAACACTCATGGAACACACAGCCGTATTTACGGGACGGTACGTGGCCGCGATCGGTGCCGGGGTAGCACATGCGTATTTCCGCGGTGCATGACTGATGCTGTGTAACGTTGCCGACGTATCGTGTTGACATTGCCATATCGGCGCCATACATACGGTCATGGTTTGTACATGCGTCCTTTGCATCTCATGTTAGCTATAGTCCTGTGGTACATTCTGGGACATTTCCACTCTGCATCATTTTACGTCGCCACGCACCTAGCCACTGAGGAGCTCTCAGTACTACTTTGTGGGTACTGCTGTACATATGCCTGTGGTTCCTATACTGTATGCCTACACATGTTATTCCACTCCGCCTGTAACATGTCACCTACATACACATTTTACAGTGGCACACACATTACACACGCACAGCGGAACACACGACACCCTCACCTCACACATACACATACTGCCGCTTTCGCAGGGACGGTTGCACACAGTACCTACGTTGACCGCATCGCCGGCGGCAGTGTCTACCTCCGCACTCATATCCTAAGAATATGACCCGCACATGTCCTGTTACTGTACCGTGGCCTGGCGATCATCCCGACTCGCGGATATGCATTGAGGCAGGTTGACCTTTCCATGGGTGGTGTTTCCTGCTCTGTCCACCCTCCCGGATAGTCGGGTTGTCATTCACTATGTTTACTATGTGGAGATTTCGCGTCTTACTTCTCTGTCACCTTGCATCCCTGGGATTCCCTATTTAACCTGTTGTACTTTATATCTGTGTATGTGTACATATATTTCTACGTGTGTAATGATATCTATCTCCATATCTGTGTATGCACATATGTACATATGTAGTCGACTTGCGCAGAACATGGCAGCAGACGGCTATGCCGTCTGCTGTAGGACCCGCGTGCGGTTGAGGTGTTGGCGTTCCATGCTCCGCTGGCTGTTGGGTGTGCAGTGTTTGGGTGCTGCCTATGTTGGAGTCACACATAGGACGTCCATACGGTACACATTACGGGCGGACATGTTTGTGTGGCGTCCATTTCACTGTGTGTGCAGGTAGGGAGGTGTCAGTCCATGGGGCCTACGCTGTCAGAGTATGTGCTATACGTTCCCTCTTTGCCAAGGCATAGGCATATTGGGTACACCTCCGTCTACCTACTGGGGCTGGCACAGTGTGTTCTTGGCGCTGAACGCTCTGTGCCTGTGCTTGCCTTGGCAGTTGTGGCGGGCTTGGTGGCCCTACACTATTATGTCCCTGCAGCAGCTGTTTCCGCAGGATCATATTATGTAGCATAGCACATACTATGAATATGTAGGCACATGTGCCTGGAGAGTACTGCAAGGCTCCACCGGATGTATCCAAGCACCGGAACCGTGATTTCAACATCCCAAACACACACTCTATGATTATTCTGGTTTGTGCGTGTGCCTCATTATGGCATTCTTGCATGTGTGTGTGTGCATTTCTGATGGGTGTCATCATCCATGGCTCCAGTCGTAGCCAGCATCCCCACAAGGTGACCTTGTGTGATGTCCCCTGGCGAATTCCTGATACAGCTGTGAGGCATGCCAGATATGGGAGTCGTGGTAGCTTCCAGGGCTGCCAGCACACACATCCATGATAATGCCCTGCGCATTGCACGACCTGGCAATTGATGGAGGGTATCCCTTGCGGTTTATGTAGCGTCTACCCTGCTCCCTGGGTGGTGACTTGATTTCTATGTGCGTACAGTCTATCGCACCCAGTACCTCCGGGTATTGTGCCACACGGTGGAAGTGGCGCATATTGCTAGCCAACTCCTCCTGAGATCTGGGGAAGTTTATATACTCATGGGCATGTCGTAACATGGCATCCAGGAACTGGTGTAGTACCCTGGATGCTGATGCCTGTGAGATGCCCATTATATCCCCGGTTGGCCTTTGAAAGGTACCTGTAGCCAGTATTCGCAAGCTTACACATACCTTTGTGTCCACTGGGATGGGCTCCCCTCTGTTGTCTCTTGTTCTCAGGCATGGCCGGCACAGCTCCACTATTTGCTGTAACGTGTCCCTGTCCACCCTGTAATGCTCTACTATCTTCAGGTCTTGCAGCCCCTGGTAGGTCACCCTTGGTCTGAACACTCTCCTTCTCCTCTGAGGCCTATGGTAGTTGTCGGCACCCTCCTCCACAACTCCGTCTGTCTCTGACACATGCCGATGCATCACGCCATGGCGGCACCCAACATATACATGTTAAAGTTCCCCATGTGTTTACACCCTACGGTGCGGCGTTTGGGAAAATGCGCTGTGTGTTGTGTGCATTCACACTTTATACTGTTGTGCTGTACACCCGGTGATGTCATTGGGTGTGTCTGTGCAGCCGTATCTGTGGATTATCTTCCGTGTTTTACCGTTGCAACTGCGACGCTGTTGCCTTTGGTGTTACATTACACTTGCCTGCATTGGCTTAGCTTTGCACCTTACCTTACTGTTTCTGCACGTTGCACCTACTATTGCCTGGAGTGCATCCTGCAGGCACATGGCATATGATGCATTTTGTCTGCCGCCGCCGTTATGCTACCTCTGTACTTGGCTGTGCTATTTCGGTTCTTTGCTCTTTGCATTTCTGCTACATCCCCTACTGTCTTTGCATTCATATGCCTCCCCTTTCCCGTTTTGCGGGAGTCTGCATGCAGAGTTGTCAGCTGCCGCAGATTGCCCTTCCGGGATTGATTGGTGCTGATTGCTCATTACGACTCCAATTACACTGCTTCCGCATTTCCTCATATTCTCCGCATCACCTTCCTGTATCCGTGGTTGTTGACGGGGCGGCCGTCACATGACTGGGTTGGGGAACGTAGTCATCCTCGTGCACATGCATCTGTGCGCGCATTGTGTACTCTCAGCGCATCTATTTCCTCACACGCCGGTCCTGCTGCTGTGATGTGCATTATACAGCCCATGTTTGCTGGGCTCCAATGTGCTTCCTCCTACAGTGGCACACCCCTCTGCGATTGACATGTATTCCCTGTAGGCCACTCCTCGGTGTATTACCGCTGCGCCATTTGGTCTGGCCTTACACCGGCGGAGGTTTTGCGATTCAGTATTATCTGCCTCATTTGCATGGCATTGACTACTAATACATGGTTACGGCGCCGAACACTGCCGCCACTCCTTGGCAACCCTAGCGCTGGGGTTGAGGCTTTCCATACATACTATGGTGTGTAGTGGCTGTGTAGCTGATGTGTATTATACTGCTCTTTTAGGACATTGTCATATTATTTCATTGTTTTGCACCTTCTGTGCACATGTCCGGGGGTTCTGCTGTGGTTTCTGCGGACATACCATTTATGTCATTATTTACATTTTGTGCATGTTTTCTTTGGACATTCTCGGTGCCTTTCGTCATTGGCATATTGCACCTGTATGATACCTGATGTTGACAGCCTTCCGTTACTCCTAGGTCATGTTTGGGTAAATGTAAACCGTTTTTTTTTGGTTTACATTGCGTTCTTATGCTACGCCTGCGCCACTTCGTGGATCGCTATTTGCCTTCATTTGCATGGTGCAACACCGCACAAGGTGTGTTTAGCATACCTATGCCGGGGGCGGCGCAGGTCCGGCGCACGCCGGTAGTGCACGTGGAATTGGTTCGTACCTGAATCGCTCGGTGGCCATATTTGGCATTGTAATGCCAACGCTATGCGTGCGCCTGGCGCAAGGTTCATGAATCCCGGGGTTTATCTTGTAGTGTGAGATGATATGATGGAAAGGGAATTCTCTTGTTCCCATGTTTTAGTTTATTTCTGGAATGACTGTCATATTAGTTAAAATACTGAAAATCCTGAGGAGGACAGGAAACCTCCCTTATCACAAACATTGCATAAGTTAATAATGAATCCTATTTTTTACAATCCGTATCTTATTTACTTATTTTAGTATGTTAAATGTTTTGTTATACTTTCCTACTAATCCTTATGTTTGTGGATAGTGAACAAGAATGTGCAACTAGGGAAGCTTTAGAAGCAGTCATGACTGTCTCATGACATTTTATAAAGCCAAACTACATGCCACTGCCCAGACAACGTGAATGGGCAAGAGAAAACATGTAAATAAATAGAATAAGGTTACATCAGATTTATAATCATATTAAACAAAATCATAATAAAGGGTCTTAAAAAACTATAGAGTAAAATGCATTTTAATAATATATTGAATACATATTGAAGACTATGAGATTATTAAAAAAAACGCATAGCATAAAAAGTGGACATAATTGTCAAATTGTCAGTGACATTCCAATTATGAGTGCAAGTAACAGGGCAAAATTAACAAATCACTGGAGCAGGGAAATAGCAAGCAAATGGGTAGAAATTTGTGCAGGATTCTCTATTCTTTAGGTGACCAGCTAGGTTAGATTTGAACTGTATGAGGTCTTTACAGCTTTCAGTTTTTGAAAGCAATATGTCTCATGTCTCTAAACCTACAACAAAGATTGCTCACGCCTCCTGAACTTAACTACCAGGTCTGAGGAGTCATATTATCATGTAGATTGACATCTTGGAGAACAGGGAATGTGTACTACGTTCAGCACATATGCAAAGGAAGGAACACTTTATTAATATGTCTGCTTCCATTTATTTACCAGGATAGTCCAGCTGGGCCATGCAGAACCCCTTTTCAGTGGAGACCCAGGGAGAAAAGCCGCAAAACAATTTGTAAACAACTAATAATAGACATTCCAGAAAACATTTTTAAGCACATGGTAATAGACATTCCAAAAGAATTTGCCACATAATAACAATGTAAACACCATCACTTTTTACAAAATACAGTGCCTGAATATATTTAACTATAGACATGTGACAAAAGATCAATTAGTATTAATATGATACATAGACTCCACCACAGGTAAAACCGTAAAGATATATAAAAACCAGACCATATTTACTTAGATAATCATTAATTTCTTGGAAAGCTATTTCCTCAAACATTTAGCTAAAGGAAGGAGATTAGAGAATAATCTATAGCCAGTACTTAAATTAGGAGTGGTGACGTTTTGTAAAGAAATGATAAAATGCAGATTTTCATATCTCCCCTTCTCAGTAAACATGTTTAGGTACAGTTCTGTCTTTGTAGTGACTTTCAAACTAACCTTCATGTTCTTTTGTAATATCACACCTCATTATTTTTTGCTGATATAGCTTCTTTCCAAAATACTCAGACTCCATGTATGCCATCATGATTTGAAGGGATATGTGCAATTACACTAAAATACGTTGTTATTTGATTGGCTTAAATCTGAAAAGCACAAGCTGTTAAAGTTTTAAGTTCGAAAATTTGGTAGATTGGATCCTACACTTGCAGGACAGATGATTGCCTCAAAATTAAGAACCACATTTCAACTCATCAATATAGTCTTATAAAATATTTATTGCATGTGTTTGTAGATAATTTTATGAGCAAATATTTGATGTTTTGGCAGACAACCATAGTCTTGATAAATAACCAGTCAACAAGATAGCTTTGCTGGCAGCCAGATAAAGGCAAAGGCAATTTTGTGTGTGTTTGTGTGAAAAATGAAAATGTATGTGAGATGGCATATTCTCCCTTAATGAAATAAGCAGGAGATATTCAGAAAAGATTTTAAAGATTCCATGAATAATATCTTAGATCAGACTATGAACCTGGTTGAGATGTCCTGAATATCATTTTTAAAGTCATTCACATAAACATCCTGTATTTTCTTGTATGATTAACTTTTTCTTTGTATTTAGAGTAAGTTACTTCCATTGCAAGTAACATGCAAATATGATTTGCAATAAACATGACACTAATCATATCAACCACTTGGTAATGATAGTTATAGAACTATAGGTTGTATAAAAAGATTTATAAAGTCTAGGAATTCAAAAATGATGAAGTCATTGTTTGTTAGTTACATTAGACCCAAACTTGAGTATGGAATAATAATATGGAAACCCCATAAGAAAACAAACATGAGTCAACTGGAAAGAGTACAACGGAAATATACCTAGGGTATCCATGGAATTTAAGTTATTATGAAAGGCTAAAATATCTGAACTTTTACAGTGTCTCTTACAGATATCTAAGAAGAGACTGTATTCAGGTATATAGGGCATTTAGGGACAACTACCTCTAGGAATGTTTGGGGTTATCAAAAAGTACTAGATAATCATCAGACAACCTATATAGAAGATTCTATAGGAATGAGAAGTGTATGTATAGGTTCTCTGAGAGAGTAGCCAATGCATGGAACAGAATACCAAAGTACATTAAAGCAAGTACTAGTTCAGATATATTTAAGAACAGCCTGGACACTTATGGGAACAAGTGTTTTGGTATCTTGGCAAGCTAGAAAGGCATTAAATATTTGTATGTATGTATGTATGCATGTATTCTGATTGATAGAAGCCATACCTCTCCACTATTCAGATTTTCACAGAATGTCTTGACTTTTGCCTCATATTTTTGGTCTCTTTGTCATAAAATTTGTGGTTTTCAGGCAAATCACTGAGGATCAAAGTTGTTAAATAGTGGCATACATTTTGAGTTCCAGACTTCAAATTCTTTAGAAAACTTGTGTTAATGCAGATCCTATTATTTTAGCAATTTTCTAAGGGTCTGATTCTAAAAGACTTGCTGTCAGTGGAATCTGGTCCACAGTGTATACTTGTTTATAGGTAGGACTTACACTGAAGCAAGTCACTTACACTGCAAGCAAGTCTTTTGGAATTTGTCAGACTTACACTGAGAACAACTATTTTGAAATCTGTCCCAAGTTCATATGAGCAATAGTTAAGGTTTGTCTGTATTTTGGGGTCATTGTTTCTCCCATTATTTTAGATTTTGTCCAGATTTCATTTTCTATGAGGTTGAGAGGTATGCTGGCAGCACCATCAAGATGAACATCAAAGCTATTTCACTGTTACCTTCATATTGACAGCAGTTTTACATGATGGTACAGATATATAGTAACAGATTATTCTTTAAGCATACTGAGATATGCTTGCAGTCTGTGGGGCTGCATATGAAGAAGAGATCTTATAATACCCTGCTTTTTAGTGCGAGTGTATATATATATATATATATATATATATATATATATATATATATATATATATATATGTATATATATTTATATATATATATATATATATATATATATATATATATATATATATATATATATATATATATATATATATATATATATATATATATATATATATATATATATATATATATATATATATATATATATATATATATATATATATATATATATATATCACCACCTGCTGGTAAAGCAGTATGCTGCTTGCACATATGAAACTGTGAACACAAATAAATCTGTGAGGATTCAGAACTTCCTATAAACAGGTTGAAGGAACTGGAAATACTTGCTGCAAAATCAAAAGTAACCTAAGGTACTACAGTATATGCCTGATGCATATGTCTGTGTGTGTTCATAGGTTCATAGGTGTTAACTAGGGTAATGACCACAAGGGCCTTTTTAGGCCTAGCCATGCATCCCAAATCTCTGACAAGTTCTGGTACCCTTGATAAGTGTAAGCAGGGGTCTGGGGGAGGAACCATTTACAGGCTGCCTATATCCATTAGAGATATAGATGCCAAGCCAGGGATGAATTTCCTGTTCCTCATACAATTGTCCAAGCTACGCTTGAATTGGATTAGGGAGGAACTCTGCTTCACATGGATGGGGAGCCTGTTCCATAGACAGCTTAGTCTCTGGGATACATACCTATGTCTCAAGCAGGTCCTATTTATATCACAGGCACAGTTTAAGTCTTTAGAATGGGTAATTATGGTGCTGTTTGTTTTGTGGATATGCAGGGGGTCCACTAGAGTGGGGTCTTACAATGCCCTGTATGTCAGGTATAGAACTTCCCTCAAAACCCTGTTGGAGACAGAATACAGGGATATGGCTTTGAGGTGGTCTTCATAGGACATGTTACTTATGCCCTGTATTCTTTTAGTGAGGAACCTCCGTGGACATTCTAATTCTTAGATATGCCTAGTTAGGTACATAGGAAAGACAGCACTGCACTCAATAATAGGGCTGATGAATGATTAATACAGTGGAACAATGATTTCTTTGGACCTAGATGCCATACATTTGTCTATAAGTTGCACAACACAGAATGATTTCCTCACTACTGTAGACCCATGACAGTCAAAGGCTAGATGACTATCTATGTATGTTCCCAAGTCCTGACTACCAGGTTAAGTCTTTGTGTTGTCAATATGATAGTTCCCAGGGGTGGATGACTTCCTGAAGAACACTCTTATGCATCTCTTAGCATTTAATTTTAGTCCATGGCTCTAACACTAGTTATTTGTTATGTCAGCCCTTCCTGGAGAACATTTGTGTCTTGGAGGATTCAATGATAGCTCTTACTTTGCAATCATCTGCAAATTTACTCAGCCAGAGGCCATTCAGAAAAGTAAATTCCAAAAAGGAGCAGTTCCTGGACTGATTCTTGAGGGACTCCACTTGTGACTGGCCTCTTTGTAGAGGTGGACTTGTCAATTCTAACTTCCTGGGTCCTATCTGTGTGCCAGTTGGCTGTCCCCTGGGTGACATAAGGGTTTGTACCTAACTTGTAGAGTTTATCAGCAATGCTTGAGTGGGATATTTTTTCAAATGCATTGGCCAGGTCAAGGTAGGCAGTGTGAACCATTTTGCCCTCATCCATTGCTCTGATGATCTCAAAGGAGTCCACCAGGCTGAGTAGGTGTGACTTGTCCTTGGTAAAACCAAATTGGGTTGAGTCCAGTGTCTGGATATTCCTATGTCATCATTTCCATGATAATTTTATAGATGGCTTTGCATATGAGACTCATGGGACCTATGGTTCTATAATTTCCAGGGTCTGTAGAAGACCCACATTTATGCAAAGGGATGACTATTGCTGCTCTCCATTCCTACTGTGCAAAGTCTGCTTGGAGGTTACAAATAAATAGCAATTCCAGAGGGCGTGATAAGTCATGTTTCATACTATCCGGGAATATTGTCTGGACCCATTGATACAGTGTTCCTGGCCTTATAGAGAACATTAATGACCTGTTCCCTAATTATATCAGGGGGAGTTATATTTGACGGTATTTCCTGAGGGAAGGCTGAGGGGGAGAGAGGAGTAAAGATGGAGTTGCATTTGTTGGCCAGTAGGTTTGCTATATCTTCTGACTTCGTATGGGTGGCTCCATTAGCAATAGCTCTTCATACAATTGTGCATTGCCTTTGAGGTTGCTGACATAGCTAAAGAATACCTTGTGATTGTCTTTGACCTGGGAGGACAGATTTACCTCAAATTTGGCTTTGCTAGACTTTAGTTGTCCTTTGAGTTGTTTGTTAAGTTTGATGAGAGTGCTTTTATCCTGCTAGGTGCTGCATCTTTTAATTTTTGCCATGATTTTCTTGTTTCTGTTGTACAGCCTATTCATGTTATGATTCCACCAGGGTGACTTTTTCCTTAAGTTAGTTCTGTATTTCTTCCTAGTGAGTACAACTGCCTCTATCTACCTATTAACATGCTTGTATAGAGTTTATGTGAGCAATTCTGCATAGACAGCAGTGTTCCCAGTGTTTATGGGGGTTTGAAATTTTGCCAGGTTATTACATAATAGTAGGAAACTATCCTTATAGTAGTTCCTGAATATTAAAGGGATAGCTGGGAATTAATTTTTTTTTTTACTTCAATGGAGACCAATTTGTGGTCTGACCTTACCAGAGAAGACATTAGACTGGTGGGGGGGGGGGGGGGTGTGCAGCACTCTCCCATATTAATGAGGACCAGGTCCAGTATGTTTACACCCCTGGTTGGTGTATTAATAATATGCTTCAGGGAGCTTGTGTTTGCAAAATCCAGGAATCTCAATGCCTGTATGTTTAGTGTCATATATAATTCCCAGTTAATAGTGGAGCAGTTACAATAACACAAAATCAAAAAACTGCCACCACAAATAGTGTAAAAATAATTTATTAAATCAAATATTGCAACAAATGAAAAACCAGCATACCAGTTCTGGCAAAGACTTCTTCAGTGCTGGTTACATGTTCAAGCAAGTTAAGTCCACCAAAAGTGAGTGTAGGGACAGGTGGGAGCATAGACGAGGGAGTGGGATTTAGGTTTAGAGAGGGGGTGGCTTTAGGTTTATGGTGTAGAAGGGGAGTGACTGGAGACTTTATGTTTAGGGAGCAGAGAGAGAGCTTTAGGTATAGGGAACAGAAGAGAAGTTTTAGGATTAGGGAATGACCTGGGACTTCAGGATTAGGGAGCTGGTGGGGTGTTTTTGGTTAGGGAGTGAAAGTGAAGTTTAAAGTTTAAAGACAGATTTATGTTTAGGGTAAAGAAAAATGTTAAGTTTAGAGAGTGATTGGGGACTTTAGGGTTAGGAGACAGGTGTAAGTTTAAGGTTAGAGTTATGGTTCTAGTAATGTATGCAATGCAGTAGGATCAGGTGTTGGGAGGACAGGTAATTAAGTAGGGTCATGCAATTGGAAGTTAAAGACACTTGCTAATTATAGCAAGTGGCAGCGAGCAAGTAAGTCATGAATTACTGGCACATGAGTATTTTTAGTAGAGTCACATAATCAGGATTTGTGCAGTAAAATCTGCATGTGACAAAATAAAAGTGCAGCAAATCAAAGAAAGACATATATATATATATATATATATGTATATATATGTATATATATATATTTTTTTTTTATATATATATTTTTATATATATATATATATATATATATATATATATATATATATATATATAGGACACTGTACACACACATAAACACTTGTGTGGGGGGTATGTGCATGTGCAAGGAAAATTATTGGCACTTGCATTTGTCATAGCAAATATATGAAGGCAAAAATTAGACTGCATGTTTTTATCATGCTTTGAGTTTTGTAGAATTCAAAATAAAAATGTGAATTTTAAGCCCATTTTGATTCCATTCAGTACTTTCAAACAGTATAATAATAACAGAATTGTAAAATTAGAAAGGACAGGGTTTCTACAACAAATAAATAAATAACTTTCATACAAGTCAGTACATATTGCAACACTGACCAGCTGCATCAAATCCCCAGCCACACCTTTATGTAGGTTGCTGTGTGATTTATAAGGTAAACAGGTAGTTTTCTGGGTTATATGCATACTTTTAAATATTCTCAATGGCTGCTCCTTCAGCTTGTTTCTCAGTATAGAAGAAAAGAAATACGTGGTGGTGCTGTGGTAGCGTTGTCGCCTCATTTTAAGACGTTGTCCTGTTCGATTCTCAGCTTAAGCGTCTTCTGTGTGGAGACATGCATGAATGGGCGTACCTTCATTGAAGGTTGTGCGTCAGAGCTGGCAACTCGGTATGTAAAAATCGACTGCCAATCATTAGTGGACCGGAGTTCCGCTGTGGCGACCCCTAACCGGGAAAAGCCAAAAGATACAACACCATTATCTGTAAACGTAGCTCTCCTGACTTCACGCTCCATCCTGAACCTTGCACTCTCTGCTATATCTATGTGTTTACAAGTTGAGTGCTTTGTCCTCATTCAGGTTTCCTGTCCTCATTCAGGTTTCCTTTCTCCTGAATAAATATATTAAGGACCATCTGGCTGGGGACTTAAGGATCATCTCTGAAACAGTGATAGTTGTTTCATCAGTTCTCTGCAACCTCTGATTAAGACTTCAGTACAAAAAGCACATAGTTTTCCAGCTATTGCAGAATCAGGTCACATAATAATAGGGCATAAAACAGGTTGCCGAGTAGAGTTATCATATTAAATTGTTCAACACTTGAACATGCTATAAAAATGAATGAAATACATTGCAGTTTCAGATGACTTCACACACCTACAGATGATAAATGTACCAGAACTAGACTGTAACGCAGTGACAACACAGACATAAAACAAAACAGACATAATATCAAAAATTCTTCTTTTTTTTAAGCCACTGGTGATGAGTCATTACTGATTAGGAGAAGTAAAAGCAGTAACATGTAGCACAAACCTTCTGATTAGCAGCAAGCCCTTGTCATACATTCTGATACTTAATATGTGAACCTTTCAATATGTCCCTGCACATTATTAACAGGCTGAATGTCCTTTTTTATGTCAAGAGTCTCAGTTACCTTTTTGCAGGTATAGGTATGTCAATATTTTATATTCAGCCAGCAGGGTCACTCCCATTCATTTTCTGAGAATATTCCAGACCCTACTTTTTATTCCCACTCTAATAGCCATTTACATTCAGTCACTAGCACCTGTGCTGACATCTCCCACTTCTCTCATGCATAATCCAAGGATCTCTTTTCATTTTTTGTGGCACGAAACTGCATAACCTAATCTCTTATTTTATTCTTCCTTGACCACTTTCTTCAATGTCTGTCTGTCTATACACCCAGTTAGGTAGTTGCAAAGAGCACCTGTCTGGAGCTACCTCTGTGGTGATAATAAATTAGGGCTATGGTACTAACATATATACAATAACCATGTAGTTCATGGAGCACAGTGATAAATCCCTGAAATATGGAAAAAGGCAAATCAGTGAAGGGCTTCTACAGCAGGAGAGCTGGTGTTAATTGTTAAGCACCCCCTGCTTCACATGTTGAGATCCAGTGTAAGACTAGACAGCTAAATCTGCCAGTTCTGACCAGCAAACAACAGCAACACAATGAAAAACATATTTGTTTCTGTCTGATCTCTCTGTGCCATTAATGTGTCCTGACTTTCTGTAACATAAAGAGTGTGTGTTACTGCCTTTCTGACCTTGCTTACTAAGTTCACTGTATATAGGCCTAAAGCATTTTAAAGCCTAGCCCAAAGTTTTGTAGCTTCTTAACCCACCTAAATAAAAAAAATACTGTACCCATTAGTTTGTTGTGCCTCTGTCCAGCAGTGACACAGAGATGATTTTTCAGAAACCTGATCTCCCCTCCACCTGCAAGATCTCTCTCTGACACCAATAGCGAGTGCTCTGCCCTCACATGGACCGGGATTTTATTCCCACAGGGGAGGGAGTCTCTGAGGATAAATCCTCCCCTCACAGCCTGTCCTATTATATCTCGTTAAGGTTTTAGGTTCGCGCTGTGCTCTAGTGGTTTTGATTGCTGGGATTTTTTGAGAGGATGTCCATTAATTCCGGGCTGGATTGGACATTGTGTATGTCAGGCACATGTCACCTGTGAGCAGACGGTATGCGACTGAATAGAGCTTTATGGCTTTCAAAACTGGCAAAATAGCATTTTTTTCTGTAACTAGTAGTGCATGGAGCAGATAATACTCCATGTGCTACAAAGAATTATGATCTTGTCTCCATTGATGACCATTATTATGTGTTCATGGCATGGGTGAAATAATTCACCTCTCAAACTTCTCTCTCTCAAAGTGAATTTCTTGCCATTCATGTCTTGAACATATAATAGGCCAGTTATGACTGGCAACCTGCTCAAACAAATAAATAAAATAACCAATAAAGGCAAGATTAAAAACCACAATGATTAGTTGCTTGAAAGTATGAACTTTAGGTCAACATGACACTGCTAGGAGAAATGTCTTCTCTGTACGGCACAAGTTACATTCAGATTTCTTGCCTTTAATTTTCATTGCATTGACATTTTTGACAAAAGATGTTTCTGTCCATTCTGTAGAATACATAAGAAGGAAAAGCAGTCTCTTGGTTTGGTGTTAAAGACTTCATTAATAAATGTAAATTACTGCCTCTCAAGTAACAACATTTTGAATCTCATAGTCACTAAAGAGAGAGGAAGATTTTTGGTTACACATTACTGCAGTTTAAATTATCATCACACTTGATGCTTTGTCATTTCATTTCAGAGTCACAGCAAACTGGCAGATTAGTATAGAGGATTAAGGCCATGAGCTGTGAAGAAGCTTCAGCCTGAAGTTCTGTGTTTAATTCTTGCTCCCTCTCTCTGTGTTCATTTGCCTACTGTATAACTCTGACTCTGAGAATGTTACTAAACCAGGCAGTGCTCACAGGTTGCCTCTTAAAAGAGGCATTTATATCTAGTAGATTTATCTAGTTAACAAATAACTTGGAAACCATGTCTTATATGTATTATTTTGGTACACTTAGACCTGCTTTCTAAGTGGCAGAGATACTGCTGCACAGTGAGCAAAATATAAAAAAAGAAAAAAAGAGAGAAAGAAGGTTATTTCTGCCCCTAGTACTTCCTTTTAAGACCAAGGTTAGAGAGTAAAGATAGCCACATCAAGACTAATGTCTTCTCAGATTTCCCAATAAAACTAGGAAATATTTTGGCTTGAATTCAGAAAAGTTACCACAAGATGTACAACTTAACTTGCTGTAACTTTTTTAGACTTCAGAGACAGCCTTACCAGAATGTTTTTACCCAAAGATATGGCTAGTTCTGGGATCATGCTATACGCTAATGAGGCATTCTGGGGCAGAGGCATATGCTAATTAGCCATATGCTGTCTCTCTCTCTCTCTCTCTCTCTCTCTCTCTCTCTCTCTCTCTCTCTCTCTCTCTTTCTGTCCACTAGAACTGCTTGCAGTAAGGTATTAATGCAGTTGAATGATTCTGAGAATCAAATGGCTGCATAACTTTAAACAGCTGCTCCTGGCCACTCATGGTTATGAAAACAACCAGAAGGCCACGTTCATCCACCATAGTAGAGATAAGTGCTGCGGGGTCAGTGATGAAGTAACATTAGGGTTGTGTGTGAATATGTATATGTGAAGGGCTGGTTATGTGACCATATGTGTCTGTGTGTGTGCGTGTGTGCGTGTGTGTGTGTGTGTGTGTGTGTGTGTGTGTGTGTGTGTGTGTGTGTGTGTGAGTGTGTGTGCGTGCGTGTGTTTGCGTGTGTGTGTGTGTGTGTGTGTGTCTGTCTGTTTAGAGGGGTGGTTTGGGTGGCTGTCAAAATTTCCACTCCTAGACCAATGAGCAAAGACTGCAACACTGGGTGAGGGAGTACCACTAGCCATCGGTCATGAGTCAGAAGATATGGGTCATGTGACTTCTAGCCACCAGGGACAACTCTAAAGATGTGGGATAGGGAGACCATTAACAACCAGGGATAACTCTAAAGATGTGGGACAGAGGTTGACCACTAGCCACTACGAATAACCATGCCTTAAAGCCTTTTACATATATCATGTGACACATATCATGTTTCAGGTGGACTACTAAGACATCATGGACAACTCTTACATCTTGTGCTTTAAGGGCTGCTCTCTCTGTGCCTGGGATGGGAGGACCACTAGATCCCAGGATGAATTCTGAAGACATGGGTTGAGAAGAACACTGGACAGCAAAGATACTCCATATTGCATGCCTTAAAGGCACTTATTTAAACAAACAAACAAAGCAAAAGTGGTGTGGGGAACCACTGAATGGGATACTATAAATGTTGTGTCTTTCGGCTTTTTCCCGGTTAGGGGTCGCCACAGCGAAACTCCGGTCTGCTAATGTTTGGCAGTAGATTTTTATGTGCCGAGTTGCCAGCCCTGATGCACAACCTTCAACGAAGGTACGCTCATTCACGCATGTCTCCACACAGAAGACGATCTAGCTGAGAATCGAACAGGACAACATATTACTGTGAGGCGACAACGCTACCGCAGCACCACCACCACCGCAGTCCAGCAGGGATACTATAAATAATGTGCCTTAAGAGCACTTAAAGGGATTCCAGCCCAACCTTGTACCATTCCACCTTCCACAGAGACATTAGACCTCTGCACAATAGATTCTAGAGTGGTAATGTAAAAAAACAATAAGACTTAGAAGAAATCATCTAAAAAGGGGGCAAATTGACCCAACTTTGCATCTTTGACACCGGAAACCTCAGCATTAACTCACTCTGCTAAATGACATGTTACATTTGTAAGAAGTTTTTAACATATAAATGAGGGTCTCAGGCATTATTTGATGCTTGCAACAGTTCAGGGCTTATGAGGAAGAGGTACAAAGAACATTAAGCATACTTCTCAATCTCATAGAGCAAGAAAGAAAGACAAAGACAAAATTAATGGTGGGACAATATCATGAATGGGTTTTAAATTATTCCTCCTACAAATTTAGAACTCACTAGTATAACAGCTTTTGCACCACCATGGATTTACTGAAAAATATGAATTGTGAATGTCTGGCATTAATAACAGACTGTAATCACCCATGATTAACCACGGTAGAAAAAAGGAAACTTCAAGGACGTTCTGACAACACATGGACAGGTATGATGTATGTGATGTGCATGTGTTTGAATCTGTGTATTATATATGGGTCAGTGAATGAGGGGGAGGGTGCCTGTGCAAACACAATGCAACTGCTGCCACTGTTAGCTATCACAGGAAAGTCGTGATCTGTGCACATGGTAGATAACAGTGATTCAGATTAATTTATAATGAGGTCTTTCCTCATTTTGGCTAATGCGTCTATGAATATGCTAGTACTGCATCACAGAAACAGGGCCTTACCACAACCTTTAACATGAGCATTAGAGTTCTTTTCTGAATCCCCGAGATTATCACTTACAGTTTGTTGGCAAAATGACTACTGAAAATTATGCATTGTGATTAAGTTATCACTGTTTGTAACTTGCATTATTTGATTGGTCAACATGTAGGCAACAATTTATACATGAATACAGGCTGAGTTCCTTGAAAGATGCACTTGGGATAGAAGGCAAAGATAAAACTGTACTTTGTCCATAAGTTTACTTTGACCTAAACATTTTTCAATGAATTATCTTACTTCCTGATGTAGCTTATTAGCACTCAATTGCATGTACCCTCTTGGGGTTAGAATTCACAGTTTCCATAGCTGTCCCTGTGTACCTGATTTAATATCTAATCAACAGTGCTGTAGTATAATCTATCCATCACACATATTTTAGAACATTACATGCATAATTTGTCTGAGGCACTGCTTTCACCGCTCCCATTTATTCTCTTTGTTTAAATAAATGTAATTTGCAACACTGATGCTGCACTCTGTGACTCATCAAGTTTCCAGTAAATACATTCACTGAATCCTCTTGTGAGCATTGTTGTCTCAGTTTACAGATAAACCCTGAGGGAATGCCTGGGTTATCAGATACCCACTCCCATTGTTTTTACCCCAAGACTTCTGGTCAAAAAGTTAAACATACATGCCAAAGAATATTTTTTTCTGGCGTTTTTAAACTCCTCATATTGTCCAAAAAAGGTAAGTCGTATTGTTGCACTAAAATTCATTTTGATGGGGTTTTTTGTGCATTTTTGTTTATTTTATTGAATCGTGCAACTTTTTCACTGTTTGTGTTACTAAAGTCACTGGCTTTGTGATTTACACAATTGCTTGGCCATTTACAAATCTGATGGTACCTCCTTCTAGCTAATCAAACTATTTTATCTGTGATTTTGCACTTTTTTCCATTTTTACAGCTTATTTAGTTTCAAAGTGGTTACATTTTACAATAATTAGTCCCTTAACTACTTGTGCATTTAATAGATCCTCCATTTTGTTACATTGTTTTTCCCTTAAGAATTTATAAGATTGTATGCCAATATTGCTAGTAAAACTGTTTATCTGTAACTTTCTATACCTTTGCACTCTTTTATTTACTTTTTACTTTAAAGTACAGTTAAAGTTGTTTTTCTAGTCGAGTGTAAATTTGCTTAGAGCACTATGGATTATTCCATGGCAGAGATTAATTTACTTCTATTTCTAAGGGGTAGACATTAATGGATGGAGGTCTAGCTGCTTTCTTATTTTTTTCTTCGATACTGCTTCTCAGCTTAACAATGGAGGGTGGCACTGCACAACACTGTGTTCGACAGACACAGAAACTTTAATTTTCTAAATCTCTCTTAGCAACTTCACTTAAACACCACCTTCTAGTTATAACTGTAGAAATCACAGAATTAAGAAGCGGTACATTGTTGTTCAACTAAAGCTGATCTTGAAGCTAGTTTAGACATATTATTATTTACCTAAAGTTGCTGCTCAAACCAAATCTTGTCTATCCACACTTATACCCCAAATCAAATACTACAACTACGAGTTGAAACACTGCCCTTAGATTTGTGCAAATTGGCTCTGTTTTGTGCTAAGAGATGGAACGTTTACTTGTGTAGACTTAGATTGTATACTTTTTGTCGGATAGTACTCCAGTAAATCTACTCTAAACCTTAGAGGAGCTATCCCCCCTTTTGCCACACTCTAAGCATCTAATACAATGGATTTGCACTTTTCAGCTGTCACTGTAGCCAGTCTGGTTGAAACAGGAATTCTGAGACAATGTAACAATAGTCTTATGTTTACCAGAATCCTCCTGCAACTACTGAAACAAACTGACACAATGTGCATGAAAGGTGTAGTTATATAATGTTAATGGATGTAAAGCTTTCACATGTAAATGTTTCATCTCCCAAGCCCCTGCTTGCACTTATCAAGGGTACAAGAACTTGTCAGAGATTTGGGATGCATGGTTAGGTTTAAAAAGGCCCTTGTGGTCGTTAGCCTAGTAAATACCTATGAACCTATAAAAAGCAGGCTGTCAGCACACATCATCATACTAAACCAATCACACACAGCTCAGATCAAACACACAGGCCTACACATGCTGAGGTTCTTAAACGTAAACTACATACCAAAAAGACCTCCTAAATGTAACCTAACAAACAAGTACCCTCAGCAACCTCGCAAATACACATCAAGAGTTATCAGTGCAAACTAGCTGAGCTCCAAAGAACTCTGCTGCAGAGGATTAAAAATGTAAGGTACATTCCCCACACTATTTATAAAAATAAATAAATAATTAAATAAACAGATCATTACCAAATTTGTAGTGATGTGCTTTCTCACATTTATTTTAATTTCTTAGCTAACATTCATTAATTTACTCAAAAGAGATTGGATTCATGTTGAGTCACTGAAGGTAATTTTGACGAAAGAAAAAAAAAAAACAAAAATGAAAACCATTCACTGAAACAACCTTCTGTGAACAACTCAAAACATTTTTTATTGCTGTGGGGGGAATACCCTTCACCCCCTGAACTTATATATATCAACTCCATGGTCACACAACAGTGGAAACAGAAGCAAATTCCATTGTCATGAACATAATTTCATTAAACAGCATTCACTCTTTTTGCGTTTGGCATAATTACATTCAATCACATAACATGCTCTCCATAAGATGTATGAATGGGGAAAACTCACAAGATGAATGGTTCCAGTAGGCATAGAAATACAAAAGCATTGCATGTCCAGGTCCCTGTTACAACACCGAAAAGACCAAATGTTGAATGGCTGAAAACTCGAAAATAACATTCATCGATGTGTTTTTTGTGAGATCACGGTACAGTGAAGATTGGAAAATGTTCCCTTTCCTCACTGTAGTGCAATCTTGGAGTAGTTGGAATATATAACTAGCGGGGGGGCACAACCCCCCCCCACACACACACACACACACACAAAAGCGATTTCGAGGTATGGCATTTTCGAGTTTTTAAGGCATTCAACATTTAGATTTTTTGGTGTTGTAATATAGACCCTGCATGTCCAGTACTTTGATTATCATTATAGCCTCTTGTAAGTTGTAGTAATGCACTAAAATAAATCATTTTATTATAGGTGGTACATCTGCTCCAAAATAACTTTGAGGATTCATATGAAGTAAATATTTTACTGCTTAACTATTATTATCATATGAAGTTTCTGCAGTTGTTATGGATAGCAATTTATGCTAGGCTTTTACGTATTAGGATTGAAAAGAAAAAAATGTCTAGTCAGGTAATACATTTTATTTTCTATGCTATTCATCTTTCTGTGACTTAATGTTTAGCAGGAGTCGGCTTTCCAAAGTTATGTGACAAACAAATCAAACTGTACAGTCAGGCATTTTTGCCAACATAAAAAAAAAAAAACATTAGCTTTATTTATTTTATTTACCTTATTTTACATTTGTTGACCGGAATAGTCCAACTGGATACATGTCCATTTTCAGCAGAGGCCCGGGGAGAAAAGCTCCAAGGTAGAACATAATATCAGTAAAAATCACAAAATGATTACAAGTTACACACAGTTTACAGGCTCCAATTGGATTTACAGTGGCTTTACAGTAGAACTTCAGAGCAGAACAGTTTCCTTTTTCTTTATAATATGGCTACAAGGTATGCATGAAATAAATATGAAAAAAAAGCTGATCAAGAAACTGCTGAAAACTTGAAATAACCCTCACTGGAGTTTGGACCCATTAAGAAAACTTCACACAGCTGATGCATTGTATTCCTTGAAGAGACTTAATAAATGCAGTATTTATTGAAACACTGCATGGAAGTACTTCAATAAACAGCTACAGAAAAAAGACAGTATAAAATGTATTTTTAAGGAAAGAAAATGCAATACAATTTACTCTTCCAGCTTGCTTTTCCTTCTTTGTGGTCCCTGTTGTCCTTCATTAAACAAAAGTCATTTTTAGTAGCACTTCTCATTATCCAACCCTCAAGTGTAAAATCCTGTCAAAAATAAAAATACCACAGGTCAAGTCAAAGGGGTAAGTGGGAATTTAAGCCTCTAAAATGCAGAAGTCAAAAATATATAGCACTACATGCACCAAGCAATATCCCCTGTTTCTGCCATCTGTTAATCTCTAGATATATCCATGTATTTTTCCAGGAACTCAGTTGTACCCCTGAGATATCTAGAATATGGCTTTCAAGAATATGATTTTATTTGTTAACCATGTAAGACCCATTAAGTACAATTGCCTCTTCTTAAGGGTAACCATGAGCATTTATTTGGTTTAGACAGTGAGTACTGTCATACTTTTACTGGGACAAATATGAGAATCAAAACCATCAACTCCTTTAATATAACTTTTCTAGATAGTTTAAATAGCCATGCTCCCCCCACAACCATTAAAGTTAAAGCCAATGATGCACCCTGGCTGAGTAAGGAATGCCGATCCCTCCTCAAATCTAGAGACAAGGCCTGGGAACAATACCACAAATACAAAACCCAAACAACAAAGCTATAATTTCTAGAAATTTGAAACAAAGTTAAAAAACTCATCAAACAGGACAAAATCAATTACTACCATAATAGCCAGAATAAACACCATAATAACCCTCAAAAATTTTGGGCTGCAGTTAATAACATACTATCTCCAGGCAAAACTTCCACACCCACTCCAACCAGTAATAACAACTCTGAACATATTGCAACCCAATTTAATACATACTTCACAGAAATTATCCTAGCCCTGGCCAATACAAATAACATCCCCAATAATTTTGCCCCAACTCAGCAACTCTTCTCAAAATAGTCCCAGTCACTTTACATTACAACCAGTGCCAGTAAATAAAAAAACTTCTGCATAAACTAAAACGAACTACCTTAGCCTCAGACAATACACTAGCCAAATGTATAAAAATAAAAGCAGAAGGAATAGCATACCCAGTAGCAATACTCATAAACAGATCAATGTTTGAGTATATAGTACCTGCGATTTGGAAGATATTCCATATAATATCTCTACACAAAGGAGGCAACTCTACCAAACTTAGTAATTATTGTCCAATTGCAATACTATAACCCCTATCCAAAATCCTAGAGAGAGTGGTCCATACTCAACTCATGGAGTACCTCAACACTCATAAACTACTATCAATTACACAACATGGATTTTGACCCTATCACAGTACCACTACATCAAAGTTCTCTCCTTCCTAAACCTTAGCAGCTCCTTTGTCACCTGGTTCCAAAACTACTTATTAGGGTGTCAGCAGGCCACACTGTGGCAACACCACCTCTACTCTCTCCTCCCAGTTTCCTTAGGAGTCCCACAAGGCTCAATTCTAGGACCTCTGCTCTTCTCTCTCTTTACCAACCAACTCCACACCTCCACTCATCATGCATCTGTGATACAATATGTAGATGACTCTACTCTCATATGCTCTGCCCCCTCCTTACAAGACCTCCACACCATAACCCAAGATTCAGTTCTATCAGTAGAAACCTGGCTCATCAATTCTCAAAATTGACAATAATCTGAAATGTGATATCCATATAGCCAAAACTATCAAAAAAGTTCATAAAAGATTAGGACTCCTTTACAGAAACAAACAATTTTTAACTAGATCCACAAAAGCTACCATTGCCTGGACACACCTTCTGTCATCCCTACTATATGACTCCCCAATATTAACCAACCTCCGCAAAACAGATCTTACAAAACTAGAAACCTGTTACAATAAAATTGCCAGGTTCACTACTGACTCCACATACAGGTCACACCATTGCACTGCCATTAAACAACTAAACTGGCTAGAACTACCTCAACTGCTCCAATATAAACAATTAACCTTTGTCCACAAAATCCTGCATGAACCAGATAAAGCCCCTGCTCTCAAAAGTCTTATACAACCATACACCACCTCTAGAACACTCCATTCCAGTGACAAACTCCTATTAGAAACCACCAAGGCTAACAACTAAGCTGAGGAATCTCTATTCTCAAGTCATTCCTAAAATATGGAATAAACTAGCCACCTCTATTTTCTCAAGCAGCTCCATAATACAATTCAAAAAACTCCTATCTACTCACTTAGAAAACATCTGGCTTTGTTCTTGCTAATCTCCTGGTTAACTCTATGTTCTGTATACCCACACGGGTCTACTTCTTTTGACCTAACTCCCATTTGCCCGACACCCATTTGCCCGAGACCAAATGACTGACATTTCATTTGCCCGATACTTCATTTGCCCGACACTTCATTTGACTGACAAGTATTATTAGCAAGAAAATGGAATATGCCCCCTTCCCCACTGTAGTGTGATCCTGGAGTTAGAATATATAGGTAGGGGGGGTGTGGGGGGCACAGCCCCCCACATACTTTTCTTTTACTAAGCAATATTACATCAAAAGTTAACAATATCATATGAAATGAAGTGGGGGGCTTCACCCCGCTCACCCCCCGTTATGGGGGGCTGTGTTCCCCACACCCCCCCACCTATATGTTCTAACTCCAGGGTCGCACTACAGTGGGGAAGGGGGCATATTCCATTTTCTTGCTAATAATACTTGTCGGTCAAATGAAGTGTCGGGCAAATTAACTTTCAGGAAAATGAAAGTTAGGTCAAAAGAAGTAGACCCACCCACACACACATTCCTGATTTAGTAACTCTATACTTCACACTCCCATACCTCATACACCAATCATATTTCCAATCTATCTTGCTTTCCTCTTTCCCTATATGTATATACTCAAGTACCTCAAGTTATGTAAATGTTTCCTCTAAAATTCTCTATTTACCCAACTATGTGCTAGTTTTAAATTTGATATTACTGTAAAACCCTTTCACATGTTAAATTGTTAACATTGCTAATGTATGTCTCTTTTGGTTAATTATGACTTGTAATGTGATAATTTCTATAATGTGTGTCTCTTTTATTGATGGAGCTTTTCTTCCTGGACCTCCACTGAAAAAGGACCTGTGCCCAGTCAGACTTTCCCTGTAAACAAATGTTAAATAAATAAATAAGACCCAGTCCTATAGGATAAAATAACTAGCTCATAACAATAACACTCAGGACTGTACTGCCAAATAAACTTCCCATCTGGTTAGGTAGCTAAAAATAGCCCGGACCTCTCCTCTCTTCTGCGTTTAATACTTTCATGACACAGACTATAACATTTGTTTTATAGTGTCCCATGTGGATTTTGATGTTTGGCAAATGAAACTAGCTTTGGTCAACCTGACTCTTTTTTATAAAATCTCATAGCCGAGATACAGTTAGTGTAAAGAATTATGTCATGTGAAGCAGCTCTGTATTATCAATTTAAAGAGAGAGAATCATAGAGCTCAGAGCATTTTGTCTTGAAGATATCTGGCATCACCAGCTCTGCCTGTTTCTATATATAAGTTATTTAGAACTGTGTTTTCTCTTAGAAATAGCTAGGAATTAGGAAGATTAGACTAAACATTTTTCTGTGTTGATGTCACAACTTTTCTACGGTATTATTTTAAGTATTTCTCTATGATCGCTGAACTCTTGATGAGCACTGTGTAGTAAGAAGTATTATCTTGTGTCTTTATTATTTTTTATTAAATATTTTTAAACCTTTCAACTGTGGCTGTTTGTGTAGAGATAATTTAAGCTCTAAGAGTGCATTGCATGTATATAGTGAGACTGTACCAAGTCACTCCAAATAAGTCTTGACTGTTTGGTTGCACTTACCATTTGGATACTAATATTGCACAGTAATAATTGGGCACCCTTTTAAGGGCCTTTGAGTAGCTGATAAATATTAGCTGGGTGGTGGCAGTGATTTCTACCATATAGTCTTGGCAAAAGGGGCACAGCTGGGGAACTTGTGCCAGCCTTCCCCAGGAGTGTCTGTGTGGTTGTATAAATTCTTATCTCAAAATGTGTGTGTGTCAGCTACATGGGCAGGGACACGAAAGCACTGGTTGGACAGAGAGGGTGCTGGAGGTTTTAGCTTGCCCAGCTGGCTGAGATCTGGACCCTATAGCTGTGCCAATGGGGAGTCTTATTGTGGACCTGGAAAGAAAGGAAGAAACCAGCCCCAGACTGACTGTGATCTCTGTGTGCTCTTAAGAGAAATTGTACTTTACTGTGTGTGTATTTATTTTCCTTTCCCTATATGGATGGCCCTCACTGGTGTTAGTGGTGAGGACTGAGGCTCCTTGATTGCTGGGACAGT
Organism: Protopterus annectens; assembly: GCF_019279795.1. Classification (NCBI taxonomy): domain Eukaryota; kingdom Metazoa; phylum Chordata; order Ceratodontiformes; family Protopteridae; genus Protopterus; species Protopterus annectens. Next base: position 141,904,660 of record NC_056728.1, read on the forward strand.
GCACAAAACCTATTTTATTTTATTTTATTTTTCTACCTTCCATGTCATCTTTATTGCTCCATTCATTACATGAGTTGTTTTTGGATACACAAGATAAGCAATTGCCGTACAAAGCCAAGTATAAACTGATACCACTTTCTTAGAATTCACACTTTCACTGGCTCCATAAAATACATTTTTTTATAATTATTACCTAATATGTCTGATACAACCAGTCTGCTAATACAGGAAATATGGTTCTGAATGCAACTCCATAAGTCCTGGGCTCAGATTCAACCTCAGACAGTTGGAGGCTGAAGATATAGCATCTCTCTTTCCCAGAGGATATGCTTTAGGAAACATTTGCTCTGGTGCAAGGGGATAGCAACGTGGTGCTTCATTAGTAGGTGGGTAGGAAGACACAGGCAGTATACCCTGTAATTATAAATCTTAGCAGAAGAAGATAGTTAAATTAGGAGCATGTGTTATTTCCACCATAGTCAACACTAAAGCCATTTTTGGCTTTTGGTCAGCAGAAATATCCACACCCCATTCTTAATAAAATGATTTCCCAAGTGAGCATAAAGGTACCAATAGATGGCCATTGGGGTCACATTTTTCAGAGGAAGGGAGAAAGGAAGTCTGTACCCAGGGACATACCGTGGAGACCCCTGGAAGTTCACAGTTGAAGTAGGGGAGCAGTTGTTAAAGGTGTAACAGGATGACAGGATCCCACTGCTTGCCATGACCTAGATACAAACTGAGTTAAGGAGTTTTTATTATTTTCTGAAGCGTATATGTTGAGAAGATAAAGTGCAGTAACCTGCAAAACATGTCTATCCGATGTAACGGATTCAACTTAGACTTGGCAAAAATAAAAAAATGCACACAGTAAGCAAAGCTTTGCAATAAGACTGCTCCCCATAACGTTTATCTCTGTTTTAGTGTTACAGATAATGGAAATGCCACACCTTTGCTAACAAAGTCTTCCGCAATTCGTTGAGCTCTGATTTTATATTTATAATGCATCAGACAGCAGAAGGGCCAACAAACTTTTAGCCATCAAACTGCAAACAGAAAAGTGCTCACTGGAACGGAGACTGTATTTCTGGAAGCATACATCCCTTTTCATCATTTATTAATTATTGTCTGACTTTGCTAAACCATCATGCTGATTTGCCACACTAGAGTCCATTGTGTGTAGCTTCTCTGCATTACAAGTACTGCCAAAGCCCCAGCATGTACTCTGATGCAAAGAAATAAATAACTGGCTATGGCAAATGTCCAAATGTGTCTCATACCAGATGCTGAAATCTGACAGCTTGTATTCTTTCGGGCACAGTATGAAAAAGGGTTTAAAAATATATATTGTTTTCAAGAGGTTAAGAATTCAGCATTCTCTTGAGTCTCAAATTGATTTTTTTCTCTCATAAATATTTAATTGCTATGTTGAAGAAACAAAAATATGATTTCTTTTTCATAAAAACAAGGAATTCACCAGTTTTATCCATTATACTTTGTGAAAAGTATATCTGTCTGTTGTCTTGAAACTAAACCAAGACACATCCTGAAACTAAGGCATTATGAATAGGCAAAGCTGAAAAGCATTTTACTTCCTTATTTATTTCATGTATGGTGAATGGGGAACTCTATATACCAAAACAATGTCTGTTTTCAGGTATGTACTTGTAAAGTGCACTGGAAACTGAAACAGAAAAAGCAATGCTTACAGAAATCATAGTTTGCAAAAATAAAACAACTTCATAATCAGACCTGAGGAAAACAAGCAAACACATCTAAGAGATCAGTTCTGAGACTACTCCTCTTTGGTATCTACATCTCTGACCATAAAGCAGGCACCAAAGACTTTTGTCTGATGAAATTTGCTAATGACTGAAAACTTAGAACTGTTATATATACCCCAAATGACCTACATATTATCCAGCAGTGCCTAACTCATGCTAACAGGTGGTGCTTGGACCACATCCTCAAACTAAATGCCAAAAATGCAGCACTGTGTGCTCTGGCAAAGCCGGGCACTCCTATTACTATCATATCCCCCTAAAAATTGACTCAGTCACTACAGAGACTTGGGCAACTTCATTTTCTGTGAAATATACCTTGACTATAATATTATATGTTCACTGTTGTTAGGAAACACTTTATATAGCCAGATTAATCGCCAAGAGCATGTCTTATAGATGGAAGTCATTATCCCCATTTATTCCGCTATTATTATTATCAGACCAGTAATAGAATATAATGCACTCTTTGGTATGTACAAGGCTAGGCTTAGGAACCCAGCTCGAGTGACTGCAGCATTTCCTTACCAAAAAAAAAAAAAAAAGAAAGAAAACACGGGCATGTTTTGTTTGTGTTACACTGACAACCTTAAAGTGCTCCCACTCTTTTTTCATTTCCTAACAACTGATCAGAGGAGAACTCTGTCTTGACTACAATTCCTTGACACATCCAGTTCTTTGTAACCAATTTCACATCCACAAAATGAATACTTCCCTAAATACAAGCTCAAGAGAGCTTAACTTACACCAAACAATAAATAGGACTTGTTTGGGGAATAGATATCTTTCTCAGAGAATATCTGTTTTAATGAATAGACTCCCCTAAGAGGTTAGACAGATTAGCTTGCTTCATCACCCCTTTTAAACATAACCTGGGTAGCTGGAAGAGTAATCATAAGTACAGCCCTAATGTGCCCACCCCCAGGCCTTATAGAAAATTTACTTGGTATCTGATATTAATTTATATCTTGATAAATGAGTGGAATCATTGGCCAGGCTACAGATGGTCCACTGAATTAACAGTGTATTATGAATCTATGTTTACTATGCAGCATAACAAAATCTCAATAAATGTATTTTGCACATTAAATTACAAAGTGCCCATTTATTCCCCAATGGTGGCAAAAGATGGGTGTTACAGAATGGAAAACTCTGCAGATTGTCCTAGCCTCACCCCCCTGCATCCTCAGGAGGTGCATGCATGCATCCATGAATGTACAACCTCCTGACCAAACACACACACACACACACACACACACACACACACACACACACACACACACACACACACACACACACACACACACACACTCACAATGCTTGCAGTGTAAGCTCACCAGGCTCTTCATGCTTTCAGTGAGACACCTACATTCCTGCAAGTGTGCCCAGTGCAATGAACCAAGGTGCTTCTCTCACCCCCTAGAACAGGTAAGCTAGTTTTGGGTCTTCCCCTGCCCAGTCCTTCCAGTGTCTGTGCCACTTGTTGAGTTGATTCTTTATTGCTATGTGCCACAAGGTTGGGTTCTGCAATTTACAGGCTTAATGCATTTTACCTGTATTACTGAAGACATAAAATGTATTTGTATACTTGAGTGACGATTTTGCTTCAGGTGTGATTACATGTATCTGTATAAACAGTGTAACAGAAAAAACTTGTCAGTGCTTAAGTCCGAACAGACAGAAATAAATGCTATAATGAACAACTCTTAAAACTGTACTGGTAAAACTTTATTCCATTACTCCATGGGGAGATTCACACTACATCTGAACGTCATCCGTTTTGCACATTATCTTTGGAATTACTTTCATGAATTGCTCAGTCACAACACTGACAGACTTAAGCCATTTGTGAATCCTCAGGAATATCAACAGGGGTGTTACTGAGAAGAGAAGAGAGACTTCAAAGACCCGTTAAGAGTATAGAACTTAGGTCTGGGCTGGGCCTAACAGTGATACTAGTTTTTACAGTAATTCAGACAATAAAGATTACTGTGATACCATGAAGAAAGAGGAATAAACTTCTCTGTAATATAGACTTGAATATGGGGAGTGTGCAGTGGTGTAGCTGGGGGGTGGGGGGGCAAGAAGGCTGGTCCCGGCAGTTTTTAATTAACAAAAAGCTGGCAGGTTGCAAATCTTTTTTTCTTTTTTTTTTTTTTTTTTTTTTGTTGGCCTGGAATTGCTGGAAACTACTTCCTGGAGGCAGACCTGGGTGTAGAAAGGTGAACGTCAGGTGGTGCTGTGGTGGCTTTCTGTTAGGCTGGGTTGCTTCAAGAGGTGAACTCGAGCAGGAATTTTTGAACGGGCACAGTTGCACACCTTAGTTTGAGTGGTGGATGTTGAAAAAATAGTAGGAAGAACTTAAGAAGAATATACAAAAAGCAAGAATGTACTTCATTAAGTGATCTATTTTAATAAAATGCTTATCTGCTCTAGAGTTAGGCATTATTTTTCGCTTCACAGCTCTTATGGCACAAACTCTAGCTATGTGACTGGGTATTGTTATTTGGGAATGAATGCTTGTCATGAATGTGTTGATATTAACTGTACGTGCTCCATATATGATGCTAAATTGTTAAAGTGTGATGTGCTTTTGGTTTATGGACACTTGCTAATTATTATTTTATAGCTGTTTCACTTGACTTAGCATTGTGGGCTAGTATTGTTAGTCATAGTTGTTTTACCCCCGTGCTCCTTTATGTAGCCATCCTTAAGCATGTTGTATAGCAGGTTTGTTTCATTTGTTTATCTGTGTAATTATTTGGCTTCAGTTCTATTATTCATTGCTCAGAATGTTGTTGTTGTGAAGCGGTTTATTAAAAGCATTATAATAAACTCAAATTTAATGGTGCCGCCATAATATTTTATATTCAACACTGTTTCAGGAAGAAATTTGTTTCGCCATTAATAGCACATGGTAGACCACAGTGTTTTGACAGTTTTATAGTGTTGTTTACTAGCTATAAGACTTTTTGCTAATGCCAGTGAACTTCTCTAAATTACTCATAACAGCTAAGATGCTTTTTTTTTCAGTTGTTGGTGAAATATTTACCTGAAGAGTAAGGATCATTTATGCTGCAACAGTAAATAAACAGACTGGCAAATAATCTCATTTCTAGCCAGTATAGTGCTGATATTATCTATTTAATCATAGTAAATAAAGGGCAATATATAATTTCAGAAGCTGCTTAAAGGTGCTATTAAGTATCAATTGTTGGGCATAATTTACCTGTGGAGAAAGACTATATAACTAACACCAAATCAAGAAAGCTCAGGTCATGACTTAAGACTTGTTAAAAGTACAACTTTGAAAGCTTTGACATTGTAACTTAGCTTGCTGTCTGGATCAAGATTTAAATGCTCCATAAAAGCCTTTAGCAACTTGCATTTAGCAGAAATTTCTGTTTCTAAAAGCAGAGCAAGAAGTCACTCACTTAGAGCATTGCCATCATTACAAAATGCTGAAACAAACTACCAAATGTATTGTGGGTAAAGAATGAATAGACTAAAAAACATCACACCAGTATTGTAAAGCTTTAATATAGCAAATTAAAGATAATATTATACACTTGAAGTGACACTAAACAACATGTTTTAATCAAGTCTTAGTATTATAAATATATGATGAAAAATATATATTTTTGTAGTTTCAGGGTAGAGTTTTGTTTAACTAAACAGAAGATTACATACCCACATGCAAAGAGCACGCCTGCCTTATGAGACCTATCTGGATAATAAAATAATGAGACAAAAGGCAACTCCACCACCATATGAGTCTTTTCAGCAACCTGATTATCAAATTGGTATCTTGGTACAGAATAAAAGTAAAAATGTTATTGTAAGGATCATTGTAATGTCAAAATCATAGAATGTTAAGATATTCACATTTTCTTATGTTGCTCCAGTACTTTAAAAGCAAACAGGCCAGATCTGGATTTAGAGGAGTTCTATGGCATGCTAGTAGCTGCAGGCAATTACTGGCAATCAAACTATCTTCATATGAATTTTGAACTGTTTACTAGACTGAGGGAAGAGTGAAGTAGGGCCCTATCTATCCTGTAAAGTAGTGCCACTGTTGTCATATTGTTACCACATCTACTTCAATAAAAATAAGCATAAGGAAGACTCACAATGCACTAGCAGATGTGGTTATTTCATTGCAACTGCCATAGAGTCTGTTAAGCCACAGCTTAGTGCATCCAGCAATAAAGATGCATTTATCGCTGCAGTGTCTTCATTTTCTTTAAGGGTGGTGCACAAGCCATCTTTCTAAAAAAGTTAAGTATGTGTAGGTGCTATGTCCTGACTAGCATGTTGACTGAGCTAAGAAGGGGAAACTGCCATTCTTCAGCAGCAGATATTAAAACAGGGACTGCATTTCCTAGTGGCCATATTAGTCAAGGCAACGAGCCAGATAACACCAGGAGATGAAAGCTGGATTAATTGTGCAGTATGACTAAGAAGCTTCGAATGACAATGAAGATATGGACAGTGAATGGAGTCTCAAAGCTTTGTTTTGGATAGGAGAATACAAACTGAGTATATGAAGAACGCAAGCAGGACAGGGAGACATATTCATGACTATGAAGGTCTTAGTAGAAGCTGTTGGATAGAGGCCTGAGCTCCTGCTGAGTGTTTAGAGAATAGTAACTTGGAGTATTATGCTGAGACTGAAAGAAGAGCTTGTATTTCTCCAGTGTGCATTGAAGCAGAAAGGAAAGCCAAGTTGCTTGGAAGCTGTTAGGAAAAGGACACTGCCTGGTTGTTAAAGTATATAATACTAATACCATGAAGAAGGATGTTTGGACTTTTATTTTTCATCTGGAAGGTGAATTGTATTAACACTGTGCCTACTGTTTATTCCATTAAGGAAAATCTGTGTCTTTATTAAAGTACAATGCTGAGTATATGTTTACTTTGTACTGTACTCCCTTCCAGAGGGAAGAGCTTTATTTATAAGCTAATTTATAAGTAAATAAAGGTTGTGCTCCATAGAGTGAGTTTAACTCCAGGGGCTAATGAGTATATAAGGCATGTTAGTCAGAAGTGGGCTATTTGCATTTGTTGATGGATTAATTTGCATTCGGTAATATGTTGTGTCTGCTATCAAGGTTTAACAGCCAAATGAGCCAAGGAGAGCTACTTCCTCTCTTTGCATGTATTGCTTTTCTCATTATTCTGCTCTGCCTCTTCTGAGTTTTTTCATTTAAGCATTTAAGACTATATGCCACTTAATAAGAACAGCAGAGCAATGGCTGTTAAAAGGGGCCTATATTATTTTGTCGAAAGACATTTCCATTGAAAACCTCTGCATCAACATGTAACCATCAGAATTAATTTCTGAGAATCATGAAATTTTTCCCTGGGCAATGAAACAATGGCCCTGTAGAACAAAGGAATACACACTGCACAAAATCAAACCCATCCAAGCAAGGCTTCATCATGAATCCCCCCAACTATATATATATATATATATATATATATATATATATATATATATATATATATGGGATCCGGACACATGCTCGACTAGCATATGTCCGAATCACAAAACATCGAACACACATACACGAAAATGCTTAACATCAAAAAGCGCTTCCATGTATGCGTGCCTGTTTCGTAGATCGGACTACAGTGCGGGTAAGGGAAAATTCCCTTTTCCCCACTGTAGTGTGATCTTGGAGTGAGAATATTAAAGTAAGGAGGATGTGGGGGGCACAGCCCCCCCATGTGGGTTGTGCAGGGGGGCGAAGCCTCCCTGCAGAAATGTAGATTTTTTTTTTTGAACTACACATACACAGAAGCGCTTTTCGATGTTAAGTGCTTTCGTGTATGTGTGTTCGATGTTTGTGATTCGGACACATGCTAGTCAAGCATGTGTCCTAGACCCATATATATATATATATATATATATATATATATATATATATATATATATATATATATATATATATATATATATATATATATATATATATATATATATATATATATATATATATATATATATATATATATATATATATATATATATATATATATATATACACACATACATACCAACTTTGAGATGCACTACAGTAGGGAAAAGGGCAAAGTTGTGGAGTTGGCCAACTACTTCCTTACCCTGGGAAAATTCCTTGATTCCCAGAACTGAATTTCGATGGTTTGGTATCAATGGAGAGGTGTTTGACGGAAATATCTTTCGACATAGTAATATAGACCCTTTAAAAGAATGCCACCATGCAAATGTGGAGTAAAACCATTTCATGGTATGAAATAATGCTGCTTTAAGCATTAACAAACATAAAGTATGTATGAATAAGAATATTTGATTTCTGTACTAAGGCACTGGAAAATAACAAAAGGTTAGCATGTTTAGGTTAAAATGCTTATGTACAAGATTTTGTCTGTCATTTTGAAGAGAGGATCATATATTTGGTGGCAGTCAGTAGTTTTTACCTTAGATATTTATCATGTTTTTATCATCCTTCCTGAGACACAAAGTACTGATAGTTCATAGCCATTCAAGTGGCATAGTGCTTACTCATTCCAGGGGGACAGTGCTTACTCATTCCATGGGGACAGTGCTTACTCATTCAGTAGGAAAATGGTGCTGGGATCCTGACACAAGTACCCCTCAGTTAGAAAGCAGAAGACTGAGGACTGACTCAGGAAACACTAACTCCCCCAACCAACTGTACTAGAAGTAGTGAATATAAAGATACAACAAACTGAAATTGGATCTCTAGAAAAGGGTGTGACCAAATTACAAAGAAAAAATGGGAAATGTGAGAATAATACATGCAGAATAATGTTCTGGAGGAGGAGGAATATGTTTTAAAATTAGGCAGGATTTGAATGAGCTATGCAATGTTTCACTGACAATTACTGGATAGATTATAAGTGATGTATAATGTTTGCAACTAAAAATATGTCAATATGCTTTTCCATTTATATAAACCATAAGATCATAGGAGGTTACTAGGCTAATGGCCCTGGGGCCCTTACAAACCTAGCTAAGAGTTTATCCCCAAAAAAGAAACATCAATCAGCAGCTGTTGCCCCTGTCAGTGAGGGACATAGGTGAACCCTTGGGACAAATTTGTGGTTTCCCATGCACTCATCAAGGTTGCACTTGAAGAGGGTCAGTGAGATACTCTGTTTGACATGTAAGGGAAGTCTATTCCAGAGACAGGGCAGTCTCTGGGAGACAAACTTGTCCCTCCAGCAGTTTTTGTTGATGTTGCATATTAAATTTAGGCCTTTTGAGCAGGTAATGCACAAGGAGTTAGACTTACAGATATGGAGCATCTCTAGTAGGGCAGGGTCCAATATCGCCTTGAAGGCGAGACACCAATCACCTCTGAGCAATCTATATGATACCAAGTAGAGCAATAGTGATTTGAGCCTGTCCACATAGGACAGGTATTGGAGGCCATGAATTCTCTTTGTGAGGTATTTCTGTGACCTTTCCTGTTTGTGTAGGTGTTTGGAGAGGTGCATACCAAATGGAGCATTGTACTCAATTATTGGCCTAATGAGGGAGGAGTACAGAAAGGTAATAACTGCCCTTTTTTGGATGTAATCCCTTTACTTATGAGATGAACCAAGTAAAAGGCTTTTCTAACCACTGCCGCTACATGAAGGTCGAATGTGAAATAGTTGTCAACCTGAGTATCCAAATCTCACACCACAGGTTGTGTGCTTAGGGGGTTGCTGTTGATGTGATAATCATTAGGGGCCATGTTTTTGCCATTTGGTATGATAATACATATTTTTTTGCATTTAACATAAGGCCATGACTTTGACACCAGTTATTTGTTGCTGTGAGACCCTTTTGCAGTATGTTAGCATCATTTGGAGAGTCAATGACAGCACCCAACTTACAGCCACTCGCAAACTACATCAGCCACAGGCCCTTTGTCTTTGCCTAGACCTCTGAGAAGTAGCTGCCAAACAGCAGGGGTCCCAGGACAGATCCCTGGGGAACACCACTAGTGTCAGGTCTGTTGTTGGAGGTGTAGGTACCTATTTTGACCTGGTGGGTCCTATCGGTGAGCCAGTTGGCAACCCACCTGATGAGATAGGGATTTACGCCAAGATGTGTTAGCTTTTTGATGATGCCTGAGTGGGGGATTGTGTCAAAGGCTTTGGCCAAGTCAAGGTAAGCTGTATGTACTGACTTTCCCTCATCCAGGGCCTTGGTGACATTCTCAAAAAAATCAACCAGGTTCAGCAGGCAAAATTTGCCCTTGACAAATCCAAACTGGGTTGGGTCAAGTGTTTGGAGATTGTCTATGTCCTTGCTTATGAGGTCTATAATAATACGCTCCATGGCTTTACAGATCAGACTTGTCAAGCTAATTGGGCAATAGTTTCCTGGGTCAGTAGTGACACCACCTTTGTGCAAGGGGATGACAATGGCAGTTCTCCACTCTGCTGGAAAGAAGCCTGTACTTAGGCTGTGGTTTAATAGGGTGCTCAATGACAAAGCTAGTTCTTGCTGGAGATGGTGCAGAATGCAGTCTGGGATACTATCAAGTTCCATGGAATCCGTGTTCTTTGCCTTGGATAGGGCCTTTAACACTTGATCTATGGAGATGTGAGGTGCAGAACAAGTACTGGGGATGTTGAATGGGCCTTTGGACCGATGGGGGGGGGGGGTTGTTCTGAACCTATCAGCTAGCAGGTTGGCTAAGCCAACAGGATCAGTGAAAGTGGTACCATTATGTACTGATTCAGAACAAACCCGGGCTTTGCCATGGAGGTTCCTGACGTAACTGAAGAAAGCTTTGTGGTTTTCTTTGTTTTGCCGGCTAGTTTCCATTCATTTATATAAATGTATGATTGCAATAAAGATGTTTCTTGTTTAAAAAAGTATTTTATATAGTTCTTAAGTCGTTGGTCTAACAGCGGATTGCACTACTTGGTGCAATTGTCTCTTTCCAAAGAGAAGCAAATTTGGATAGTAGTATGTTTGTCATGATTGTACATGGTGCATTTATTTCTCCACAAACTAACAATTTAGTTTTCATTGTGTGAGGATCATTTACTCTTTCTTGTTGTTGACATTCTTCATGAATGTCATCATTATTTAGTGTTATGTATTATTATTTTTTTCTCTCAAATGTCAAACTATCCCATTCCTAAGATGAAACAAAGAAAAGTAAGCAGTGCTGCTTTAAGGGAAAAGAGAAAGCCAAGGGAAGAAGTATTTATTTTATTTTACATTTGTTGACCAGGCTAGTCTAATTGGATATATGTCCATTTTCAGTAGAGGCCTGAGGAGAAAAGCTCCAAAAAAAAAAAAAGTTATACATAGAGTCCACAAAAACAGTGGAAAAGACAAAAGACAATTTACATAAGTATTTCAACTGCTTATCAAAATTTTTTACGAAACAGTTATAAGGTTACACATATGAAGACAGATTGTTATTATATAGTTGTATTAAAAGAAAAACAAAAACATTTAATGTACATGAGCTTCCTCATGACAGTAATGCAGTCAACAAACAGACAAAAAACATAAAAAAATATTGATTCTAAGATGGTGTAGAGCACAAAGACAAATAGGAGAATTAGTATCAGTCAGGATTTGAGCAGGGGCAGAGCCATTGGTTTTTAATGAAGATTTTCATTTGTTTCTTAAAAAGGTTGGTGGAAGTCAGGGATGTTATTTCTCTTGGAAGTTTGTTCCAAGTATTGCAAACAGCATTTGAGAACAGGCAGTCCCCGGATTTGTTGTTGGATTTTATGGTGGCTAGTTGTAGCTTCTTAACGGATCTTAGGGTTGGTAAATTTTTATAGGAGTTGAAGAGGTTACAGAGTATGGGAGTATTTGTAAGATGATGAATGATCTTCTGGATAATAATTAGTTGCTGGAAAAGTAGTTAGTTTTGAACTTCCAGCCATCCTAGAAGTTTAAAATTATGACAATGGTGGGTATGAAAGGGGGCACCATGGCAAATTTGGCTATGTTGTTGTAGGAGGTTGCTAGTTTATTCAGATTGCTTTTGGATAAGTTTGTATAGATAGAGGAGGCATAGAGAAGGGTGGAAATGAGGTGGGTCTGAGCAATGGAAATCTTAGCTGAGGCTGTGAGAAAGGACTTGATCCTATAAAGGAATCCAAGTTTTCTATTAACTGATTTAATAGTTGAATTAATGTGAGTTAAAGTTGAGATTGTTGTCTATTGTTACACCCAGGAGTTTGGTGGTGGTGTCAGGAGAAATTTCTGTGCCATTATTTGATGTAACTATTAAATTTATAGGGGGGATTTCTGTGTGGGAGTAAAAAGTAATAATTTAGTTTTTTTGGGGATAAGTATTAAAAAGGAATGAAGGGCATTACTGAATGAAGGGGCATTATTGAAATACCTCAATCATGAAGAAACTACTAGTACTGCTGCACCTGAAGCAGTTTCTGAATTAAAACCAACTTTAACTCCAAGTAGTTTATCAATTTCAAGAGATGAAGTGTGTAATGAACAAAACATTCAGGCCATTAACTTAAAATGTGTTAGTCTTTGGCCAAGCAAGATTAATAATGGATCTTACTGGTACGTCAAAGTGCATCTGTGGTTCAACACCTAGATTTTCATTACAGTGAAGTGATTCATCAAGGTGCATCAAAGGACGAAACAGAAAACTTGCAACTATTTTCTTTTAGCCCTACCAAATGGTGAAAAAATGTTGAGGTCGTGGTTGATTTACTCTCCTTCCAAGGAAGCTCTTTATTGCTTTTATTGCAGACTGTTTTTGGATAAAAGTTATTTAAATGTTAATTCTGTGGATGGATTCAATATGTGGTGAAAACTGAATCCTAAAATATTCAAGCATGAATCCACTGTGGCCCACATTCAGAAATTCACACAGTGGAAGGAGCTGGAAATTAGGATTAAATGTGGAGTAACTATTTTTAAAAAAATCAGGAAGTTATTGAAAATATAGTGAAGAAGTGGAGGCAAATCCTTTCAAGATTGTTGGACATAATTAGATTCCTAGCAAAACAGAATTTGGCATTACAGGGTCACGAAGAAGGGATTAACAATGAAACTGACATTGATTCTGAATTGATGGGAAATAGAGGAAATTTTTTAGAATTAGTATATTTGTTGGTGATATATGACCCAGTGGTTTGAGAGAATATTCTCAGAATAAAGCTGAAAAATAAATTTGCTAAATCTTATACGTCACCTATGATCCAAAATGAATTTATAGAAATTTTGGGAAATAAAGTAAGAAGCAAACTCATAGACCAAGTAAAACAAGCCAAGTACTATTCCATAATGTTTGACAGCACTCCTGACATTTCTCATAAGGATCAGATGAGTCAAGTTTTTCCCTATGTTATGATTGATGGAGATAAAGTAAAGATAGTGGAATCATTTGCTGATTTTATTGAAACAAAAGGTAAAACCACAGAGAATATTTTAAGTATGATTTTGGAAAAACTAGAACATGACAGAATTGATATCCAAAATTGTAGAGTACAAGCTTATGACAACGCTGCTGTGATGACTGGAAAATATAACGGTGTTCAGAGACGCATAAAAGAATTTAATATAAAAGCAGAGTTTGTTGCATGTACTAATCATACGCTGAATTTGGCT
>NC_056728.1:141923054-142088054 GCF_019279795.1 Protopterus annectens
CTCAAGGTTATTCTGCTAAATGCTACAAGTTTAAACCTTAAACTGCACTTACTACAAGCAGCCCTTACCCAGGAAAATGCTGACATTGTGCAGTCACAGAGACCTGGTTTAAGGCTGCAGAGAGCACGACATCCATGCCAGGTAATACTTCCTTCCACACGTTCAGACCGCAACCTGAAGGCGATTCCCTGGAATTACTTCAGGTGCAATTGACTGCTGATAGGACACCTCTTTAAGTCAGTGCCAGCTATAGGACCCTCTCCATGAATCAGGGCACCCACTCAGCCTACTTGGATCTACTTGAGTCAATATAGACCAAACCAAACTCCCTGTTCTTGGACTTTAACTGCCCATGCATTGACTGGATAAAATGATACATCTTCTAATGCACTTGCCCAAAGGTTCCTGGATTTCATTAACGCCAATGTCCCGAATCAGTTGTTGATAACCTAACAAGGGGCTCGAATATACTGGATCTGATGCTCATCAACTTGGGGGGAAAGTTGCACCACCCCCAGTGAAATGTCCTCCTTGGTGAGATCTGATCCCAAATCAGTCTTGTTAGAAATAACTTTAACATCAGACCCCCCCCCCCCCTTTAGCAGAAACTAGACTAAAAAGCTTCTACAGGGCCAATTACAACCTCTTATGAGACAGCATAAATAGCTTCACAGCCCCTCCCCCCGTGGATGGAATGGTCAGCTATGTTGGGTTAAACACCAATGCCTTATATGAACATCTGTACAATTGTAGGACCAAAGTAAAATCTTCAAGGAAGAACAAACCACCTGGTGGACATCAGCCATCAGTAGGCTGTACAATAGGAGGAGGAAATTGCTGTCTAAGAGTAAGAAAGAAATATCTCAAAACTGGAAACACTCCCTCCTCAACTTAAACAAGCAAATAAGACTAAGGTGCTGACTTTAGTGTCTGCTTTAAAACGGTCATTCTTGGGAACAAGGGTTGATATTTGGCTAGGCTTGTAAGGGCCCAAGCCCATTAGCCTTGTAACCTCCTGTGATCCTGTGTCAGGCAGCCAGCTAGTACCAAAAGAGAGTGCTTGTGTTCATTTGTAAGAAAATGAAGTAGATTTTTTTTATGTACTAAATTTCTTGAGTTTTCTGATCTTTTAATGTAATGAGTTCCAAACCGCAGTTGGCAAGCTTGGAAAATGCTTTTTTCCTATTGCTTTAATGAAGTAGGACTTTATGAGAAATGTCACAAAGTCTAAAGATGTGCAAAGTGAATAACTAATTTCATTAAGCTGCAGTTTGGCTGCTAGAATTGGGCAGAATCAGCAGTTCGGCAATTTTTAAGTGAAACAGTTTAACTGCGGACTTGCCTTGACAGTTAAGTAACAATGGTGATCTCTTGTGCCATCTAAGGAAATGAACTTGCTTATCTTATTTAGTGTCAGCTGAAAGCTGTAGGTCTTTGCTGCTGAATTCAGTGCAAACAATGGTGGAGAGTACTCAAATTGGACATTATCATTTGCAATGCAAGGCCTTTATTCTATACTAAGTTTGTGTAGATGCATGCTAGTCTTACTTGGTTAAAAGGTTTTTGATAAGTGGCACATGTGTGGAGAATCCTAGGTATCTCTGCCGGTGTTACTATTGATAAAGGTATTGTGTGAGGATAAATAATAATTGGGAAAGGGCTAATTTTGTTTTCAGGAGTGGTACTAAATACAACAGTATTTTTTCATCTATAGCTAATTACTTGGCATATTTCAGTTAACCAATCCTTTATTGAGTTTAAATACTGTTGCAGATTATTTTGTAATTAAGGAAGATAATAGGGTGATGTTTTACAACAGTACCCCCCCCCCCGGGGTTGTTCCACACATGAATGGGTGTGGCCAGAGTGATTGGCATGCCTAGTGGCTGTGACACACTATGCAAATGATGCATGATTGATATACCATACAGATTTGCCGGTGATATCAAGAATATTCATTGTCTAATCATAGTTTTACCCTTTTGCTCAAAGTAGAGCAATCTCAGACTTGATATATTTAAGTAGCATATATTAATTCAGCAAAAGAATGTTTTTTAGGTATGATGAAACAGTTAAAATAATATGACACATCTATTACTTCATCAATAGAACTTTTTTTTAGGTATGAAAACACAAGTTGCTATAAGTGTTCCTCATTGTAAAAATGAAAGGCTGAGAGCCATGCAGCTGTAGTATTTACAAACTGTTTGATCATTTCCACTGTTTCTGTCATCACAAGAAAAAAATATTCAGTGTACCTACAAAAAATGCTACTTTCCATTTGGAAGAGCACTGGGGGTGTGCCTGTGTTGTGTTAACAAACTCCCCATCTAAAGGTGTGTTATGGCAATCTGGTGGTCCTTACAGTTTTCAGAATACAAACTTGTCTTTATCAACACAAATAAGTCAATAAGGGTCTAAATAATCTGTTGGATCTTAGAGAGTAATTGTTCCTGATTAGGTCTGAATTTGCCCCTCATTCTGTTGAGGTTTGTCCCTGTTTGGTTAAGAGGTCTGGCCTGTACAGAGTCTAAACTTCAAACTTTGTTCTCCACAGATGCTTTTCATAAGTGGTCTATCTCCCACCTTCGGGAATGTTTAACTGTGCATAAATGATGATTTTATTTTATGTATCTTTTCCGCATGTTGGCAATCCAGGATGAATATTCATGTGGGTGAGCAAAACATCAGCATGTTTATTCAACAATATTGAAAAGAATCCTCTAGTGCTGGGTCCTGGGCAGGGTTTGGGCGGGCCTTGCTACTGTGTATCGGGGGGTACTGTTGTAAAACATTGCCAATAATAGAGTACAAATATGTAGTCTGCATAAAATACATAAAATTAGGTAAATCAAATACTAAATAAAGAAAAAAAGAGGAAGGAAGAAGACGTGAGGTTGGATTTTGTGGTACACTTCATCTGAGAAGGTTCCATTTCCTGAAATGTTTGGCCCATTCTTAAGTGAGAATGTTCTGTTACGTAGATCATTAGAAAACCATTTTATGAAATTGTCACTGTTATCAAAATTTGCAAATGTTTTGGTCAAGAGAGTACATGTATTAGATTCAAAAGCATCCTTCAGGTCATCGAAGAAGGTACCTGTTAGTTTTTGTTTTACTGCCATAAAAACATAGTTAATTACTGTAAAGAGAGGTTTATGCATTATATCACATCTGAAATCTATGTTGTTTGTTCAATAGTAGATTGTAGCTTGAAGAGTATTCTACTAATTGACAATAGCACAGTTTATGCATTGTTTTTCTTAATGGGCACAGTATGGCAATTGGTCTGTGGTCTGATGGTGAAGAACGTTTTTTTAATTTTGGAAATCAGAGTACGTATGGTAGCATGTTTCCAGGAGTAACGGACGGAACCAGTGGTAACTGTTAGTTTATAAATGTGCCACTATGTGTTGTAAATATGTTACACAGACTTCTAAATTAAATTTTTGGGTGAAATACTGACTAAACAAATGTCAATACCTTGTAAAGCTTCTAGCACCTATTTCAATATTTAGAACGATGGAAGTTCACATAATTTAAATACATTGTCTGATTTTGTAACATTGTTTTGTTGGTGTTGTCTGATTTTGTAACATTGTTTTGTTGGTGTTGTACATCCTTTGGGGTTGATGAAATAAGGGTTTTTATGTCATTAAGATCTGTGTCCAGGAAAGTGTGATTATTTGATCATGGTTGCAGGTTTTATTCACTGTTTTTAAGATCTTTATATATGATGCATTTGTTACATTTGTAGCAAATATAGACTGCTGTTTTAGCTGTGATAGATGAGTTTGAAATTAGTGTTCAATTGATCTGTTTTCCAGAGATTGAAGCTAATTCATGTTATTCTGATGTCAACAGTTTGCCTAGGCATGTGGTACCTCTGGTTTATATCTGCCTAAGAAGATTTGCTGGTGTTGCTGGTGAATGTTAAAGAAGGTACTGAGGGCAGTTATTAGGTTGGTGTCATTATACATCATGTCACAATTAATTGCTTCTATTTCTGAGCCTATAATTTGTTGTAATGGGTCTGGGTGGAAAGTTAATACTGATGCAGGCTTGAATACGTGGAAAGACAAACATTAATGGATCATATCTGCTAAATAAGCTAGGTAAAATAGACTAATGTTTGCATTTTTCTGGAAAGTTATGATCACCTAAATTATGAAGAAGACAAGGGTTTAAGAAGATGATCTTGTTGGCTGACATACTATTTGTGTAAGGCTATGCTTCTGCAGGGGAAATATTTGTGATTCTACCCAGTTTAGCTGGCACTAATGATTTGTATTGCCAGATTTGCCATGAAACAGATTTACACATTTAGTGAGGTTGTGGGCATACATATAATAGAACAGTGTTGTACTTTAAGGCATTTCCACATATAATTTAGATCATTAACCAGTGTGAGTCTGTGTCTTTTTGTGAGGAACTAAAATCTAGAAGTTTGACTTGTATAGTAAAACTGTTTTTTTTTTCACAAAAAAATACATTGCTGAATGCAATTACTTTCTTAGAGGAGAGCAGGTTTATTGTAATTTTCTGTTCACAAAAAATCATACAGTTTACATTAACTCTTTTATTCATTTCAGTGTATTTCCAGGTTGGAAAGGCTTGTCTAGTAATATGATAGTATTTATAAGACTGATAGCTCTAACATGGATGTTTACTGCAATCATTAACCATGTAGCAGTCATATGATTATCATTCTTAAACAATGGTCTTTTTGTGTAAAAATGTCAAACAATTTATACTCATTTGTAACGTTCCTTTTTTCTTTTTGATTGACTTCTAATTTAGCTATTTTCTAGTTATAGATTTCTGATCACCATTTGTAACACTAGTTTTCCTTTAGAAGGACGATAACTTACATAGGTACATTTAAGAAGAGTGAAAGTCAAAAGGGACTTTTGGTAGAAGAATCTCTCCATTGTCCCTGATCTGACCTCTTATTTTTGGCCTGTCCCTCAATAAATCTTTTGATTTTCTGAAAAAATCACTGAGGATTAAGAGTCAGTCAATAATGTTAGACCTTGGATTTCTTGCTTTTTATTGCTCAGAAAATACTCGGTGCAAAAGTTGTTGCTCTATTAACATTTTAGTGAATTAAGAGTAACATTTAAAATCAGTTCAGTAACCAAGGACAGAGTGTAACATGCATCTAACTAAATGTGAGAAATCACAGGTGATGGAAAAGTGGCTGAAAATTCAGGAAGTTATATGTGCCTCCCTTTTCAAGTGCTGTCAGAAACAGGAATTAGAAAATACAGGTATTCTGTCTGGGAAAACAATAAGATCAGAAAAAAAGAAACTGATATATAACTGAAGGGGATTGGCACAAAACACTAAATTCTCTACAGAAGAAAGTCAAATGATATGAATTTAGTAGAAGATGTTGACTGGGTGACCCTGTCTGTAACTCAAGAGTGTGTGGATTGGGTTCTGGAACTCCAATAATTGTTATATAGCATCCAGCCTAGGATACTTATAGAGGGTCAGAACAAAAAAAGCATTGTTATTTCCATGGTGATTGGCTTGTAATCACATATACTTTTCTGACATTTATTCTGTCATGTAAAATGCTTATTATTATTTGTCTTATAACTATGATGTAAATTTAAATATTATTACAATTAATAGTTGTAAATTACAATATGAATTAGTATCTTAGCCTTTTTCACATCTATATATTGGAATGTATTATATGTAATACATAAATTAGCTGTTTCTCTGTCTCTTCTTTAACCTTTACTTCTCTTAATTTCATCTGTTTTGTGAAGTGCTTTGTGATAAAGTACTAAAATAAAAGTTGAGTTATAGTCAATGTATTGCTTGCTTGGAATTTAAGGTCACTCTGACCTCACAAAAAGAGCAAAGCTAAATGTGTGCACATGGAACAAGAATGATAAAATAACAAATGACAGACAAAGATGTGATTAGTCTGTTATTATGCATGAGACACAAAAGATGTTGGAATTTAGGAGTAGGAAACATTATAAGAAAAGAATTAAAATTAGTTCCAAGCTCTACGTCTTATGCAATTGTAGCTTAAGAAGGTCAGATACAAAGTAAAAATAATACAATTTAGTACATTAAATAAATGATGATGCATTAACATTGAAATCCTTTTAAATAATGCTCATATTGATTCAGATATGAAGAAAACACAATTCAGTGTATGTAATGTTCACTGAATCTGAATTTGGGGCAGAAGAAAATCAGACTCACCAGAGACTCATAGAAAGGAGTTGAGCTGAGAGTAACAGAAACATTTGTTTTGTGAACATATGAATCAACTCAACCAGCAGAAGGATAGCACTGATTTATCCAGTCTAGCCAGGTCTTTATCTTTTTATTGACATTTGCTTACTGGGTTAGTCTGACTGGAACTAAAAAGACCCTTTTTCAGTGAAGGCCTGGGGAGAAAAGTTCCAGTAGAAAAAACAATTTACAATTAATGCTTATAGTTGTTGGAAGTTATAAAACAATACAGTCAGGAAAAATAACAGTAAAAAGTACAAAAGAAAGAAATACTGTGGAATACAATTTTCAAACATTGCAGTGTGATGTACTTTTGTGATAATATCCTATAACACTGAAATGATGGAGTTATAATTATACTAAGTTACACAGAAAAAAAAATTGCATTATATTCTATTCTACTTCCAAGTATCTGAAGATGTACCATTGTAGTATGAACACTGACCATGTAGGAATAGTGCCCGCGAATTAAAGCGACAATGTATGTGTGTGAGAATAGTGCTCAGTTAAATTAAAGACATACTGAGTCACTTCGTAAGAAGCCACAAAACAGAAGCTTTGATAGCAATATTTTTTGTCATAGCTGGACCACCGACTATATTCTGGGACTGCTGTTCATTCATTCTCTAATACCTATGAAAAAAAGGGAGCCACAGCCTATCCAAACAGAAATGTAGTAGGTAGGGTAGGATGAGGGTACAACCTCCCCAGGTGCAATGTGTTAGGCAACACAATCAACAGATCTTTTTTTTTTTTTTTTTTTTTTTTTAATTTTATTTTTTTCTCCACACATAAATGGGCAGGACAGTAGACTATGAAGGTGTTAGGACCTGTCACCCTTCTTATAAAGAATGAGATCCAGATCATAGATGTGACTTTTTTAGAGCAGAACACTTCTCCTTAAAATGAAGAGACCTTTTTTTGCTTCTCAACTTAGTGTTCAAGTGCGCTACAGTTAGTGAGTGGCACCGGGCAACAAATGAGCCAGCTAGGGCTCTATAACCAAACACTTAAACTGCATAAGGTAGAGAACCTAATTCTGGATAAGACAGCAGTCTATCATAGGATTGTACCTCTTAACTGTCGAGATTTTCACAGAATGTCCAGATTTTTGCATCACATTTTTTGGTCAGTTCTCATAAAAAAAGTTGTGTTTTTTATGGAAAATCTCAGAGGACTGAAGTTACTAAGTAATGACACACATTTACATTTCAGACTTTATATCCTTCAGAAAATGCATGCTAACACAAATCCTATTATTCTAACAACTTTCTATGTTTCTAAGAGCAATATGTCCCTGCTTTGAGGCCTTTGACCAGATTTCTTAAGCTAAGAGGCTAAAAGTTAAGCACAGAAGGCACAGACACACACACACACACACACACACACACACACACACACACACACACACACACACACTCACTAACAGATGGCATCCACAGCTAATATCAGTTTGGAGGACTGCCCATTCAGTATACTTTTGGGATGAAAGCAATACAGCTAAAACATCTTCTGAGGTACAACAAATTTCTTAATGAGCAGTTATCTAATACATGAGCAATAATCAATGCTCAGCTTATGGGTTATTTAGTATTTAACCTCAAGTGATGCAGTTAGGGAATGGGGAGTGAAACATTGATTATTGCTATTAACCTTTGGATTAACATTTGTTTGAAAGTGCTTTTATTGATTTATATATGTTTGTTATATACTTTGCAGAAGTGCATTTATGAAAAGTCCTCCCTCCCTACTCATTTAAGTGTTGTCCCCATATATATATATATATATATATATATATATATATATATATATATATATATATATATATATATATATATATATATATATATATATAAATATATAAACGTTTTTTGTATTTTCATTATTGGCTTTACATATTTAGCATCACAGAGGAGTGATAGCCTGTCCTGTCTACCTTCAATTTCAATACTCACAATATGTATTTAGAGTTACGATGAAGCTGGAGTTTGTCCAGGCAGTTGGTTGACAAGAACAATCCTTTTAGTGGTACCAGAGAACAGTTATTTCAAAATGGTAACACTGACAGTTTTTCAGTAGCAGGACAATTCCACAGTTCCTTCTCACTTTTTTTTCTTTATTAAGCAGTCAGATCTCACTCCTTGAAGTCTATAAAAACAAAATTATCGCAGTGATACCCAGACACTGACTGTCTGATGGGTATGACCCATGTAATATTTTTCCCTTTAAGATGAAAAAGAATTGATTCCACAAATTAAGTTTTTTTTTAAAAAATAACATCAATGTAAAAATTCCAAAAACTAACTTCATTGAACACATACACACAGACACACACACACACACACACACACACACACACACACACACACACACACACACACACACACACACACACACACACACACACTCACAAGAAATACTTTTAAGCACAAATGATAAATATTAATATAGTTCATGACCATAAAAATTGCTCCTTCCCAACCTGCTCATATTGACATCCAGTTTATATAGTTTTGTTATCTCAACCTTAAAGTAAGCATGCAAGTTAGAGGCTTTCTTTTTTGCACCCACTAATTGCAAGCTCTCAACGTTCAGTTTCCCAAATGTGGAATACAACCTTTCAACATTTATAACAAGCACATAAAATGTGGAACAGTAGTTACAAACTCTCCCAAGGGATCTCAAAGCATGGTCAACATTTCCTCTGCATATATTTTGTTGATTAAACAGTATCATTCTGCATTATTTACTTAGGGCTATTTGTTTAAAAATTATTGCAATTAATGTGTCACAAATTCTCCAAGTGCAGAACACTGAAGATTTATATAGTAAAATGAGGAATTGTTCTTTAGAATGAGATACAATTAAGAGGTACTGTGTACAAATGAGATTTAATATGTCTGGTTAACTGATGCTCTTTCATTAACTTGTGGAGGAATTGTTAACATCTGTACAGAGATATTAATTTTTTCAGTTTGTCTTTCTGGGCTAGTCCAGTTCAGTCTTATGGATTGTTACATTTCTAGCACATACTAGTGCAATCTAAAGGAGTTTGAGGGAATGTGTGGCTAAAAAGCAAGACCCATCATAATGGGTTTATGTCAGAAGACTGAGTTTTTGGAAACTCAGACTTCATATGCCAAATACTGTATGTTTGACTTTCCAAAAACAATGGAATAAAACAAAACAACAAAAATCTATGTTTTTGAAGGGGGGGTCAAGCCTCCCCCCTGCACCACCACCCCCACAGCCCCTAGAAATTACAACTTCAAGATCACACTACAATGGAGAAAATGATATATTCCTTTCATCCCCACTGTACCACTATCTCCATGCAAATGCTATGAGTTTTTAGAAAGTCAAACATGTGGTCTCGACCATATGAAGTTTGAGTTTCTGAAAACCTGATCTTCTGATATAAAACCAAATGAACATACATCATGAAATCTGTATTTCAAAAAAATGTTAGTCAGTGTAACTGTTGTTACAGTCTGGTCTTGAGCAATGATTAGCAAACAAATTGAAAGAGCAACTCCTTCTCAGAAACATACCAATAACTTCAAAACGAGAGGAGTCAAACTATAGAATTCTCTTGTCTCCACAAAAAAAAGGATGACTGATATGCAAAGCTATGGAACGCATCATCCTGGACCTAATAAACAAGGATATAGGGAATCCCCAAACTCTGGATCCTACACAGTTTGGTTTTGTGAAGGGTAGATCATGCCTGCTCAACTTGGTCAACTTCTTTGAGTCAGTCACCAGAGCTGTGGATGAAGGCAAGGTGGTTCATACAGCCTACCTTGATCTGGCCAAGGCTTTTGATACCATTCCCCACTCAGGAATCATAGAAAAACTCACTAAGCTAGGCATCAACCCCTATGTCATTAGGTGGGTTGAAAACTGGCTCACAGATAGAACCCACAGTGTGAAAGTAGCTGACTCCAGGTCAGACTGCCGACCAGTCACAAGTGGAGTCCCACAGGGCTCGGTCCTGAGTCCTCTCCTGATTGGTATCTACTTCTCTGAAGTCCAGGTCAACACGAAGGGACTCTGGCTGACAAAGTTCACAGATGATTGCAAGTTGGGAGTTTTTATTAACTCCCCAAGTGATGTTGATATCCTACAGAAAGGCCTCAATGACACCAACGACTGGTGTCAGAACCATGGCCTTAAGCTCAATGCCAAAAAATGTGTCGTCACCCCCCTTGGGAAAAATCCAGTTCCCTTGAATTACCACATTGATGGTAGTCCACTGAACACAGAAGGCATTACAAGAGATCTGGGAACACAGGTTGACAGCAACTTCTCTTTTGACCACCACATTGCCACTGTGGTCAGAAAGTCCTTCTATGTGGCAAATCTCATTACTAAGGGGTTTGCATCCAGGAAGAAAGAGGTCATTGTCTCCCTCTGCTCTTCCCTCATTAGGCCAATCATCGAGTACAATGTTCCATTTGGCATGTGCATCAATAGATACCTGCAACAACTGGAGAGGCCGCAAGAGTACCTCACAAAGATGATCCTAGGCCTTAAACTCTTGTCCTATATGGACAGACTCAAAAAACTCTGACTATTCTGTCTCATATTGCCTACTTAGATGCGATCTCTGCTTGACTTACAAAGCCATGTCTGACCCAGCTCTGTTAGAAATGCTACAGCTAAAGAAATCCCAATCCGTCCGCACCACACACTCCAGAGACCTCAACCTCATTACCACAATAAACAGAACAAGCTGGAGGCACAGGTTCATAACCCAGAGACTGCCCATGCTATGGAATAGACTTCCCATACATGTCAAGCAGAGCACCTCACTGTTCCTATTCAAGAGAGATCTTGATGAGCGGAGGAGAAATAGAAAATTCACCCCGGGGATCACTCCAGTACCTCTACTCAACAGAGGCACTAGGAACTAAGGTCAAGTGGCATGATGCCAGGGTAATACTATGGGCTAGGCCTGTAAAGACTCCAGGGCCATTAGCCTAGTACACACCTATGAACCTATGTCGAAAATTGCAAATCTCTCTGTAGAAGTCCCATTTGATGAAAGCACTTGGTCTGAAGGTTTATTAAATGTTTTTGTGGAGAAAAAGTCAATTTTGTGGTTTGATTCCTTCTGTCTCCATGGTTTGATATATTCTGTTTTGCAATTCTAAACCATGTATTCCTGACTGATATATTCCTTAAATGTTACTTGTAAGATATCTTTGTATCAGTTTTTTGTCACTTCAGCCCACTCAATAAAGACACAGCCACCTGTAAAACCAAAGTGACCAATTTATTTAAGAAAACATTATTCCATAATTATTATTATAATAATAAAAATTAAAATTAATAATTAATAATTAATTAATTAATAATTAAAATTGATCAGTCACAGCTTGAAGTTATGGGAAAGAGTAGTAGAAGCTAGGTTAAGAAGGGAGGTGATGATTAGTGATCAGCAGTATGGTTTCATGCCAGGCAAGAGCACTGCAGATGCAATGTTTGCTCTGAGAGTGTTGATGGAGAAATACAGAGAAGATCAGAAGGAGTTGCATTGTGTCTTTGTAGACTTGGAGAAAGCATATGACAGGGTGCCTAGAGAAGAGTTGTGGTATTGTATGAGGAAGTCGGGAGTGGCAGAGAAGTATGTAAGAGTGGTACAGGATATGTACAAGGGTAGTGTGATAGTGGTGAGGACTGCAGTGGGAGTGACAGATCTGTTTAAGATGGAGGTGGGATTACATCAAGGATCAGCTCTGAGTCCTTTCTTATTTGCAGTGGTGATGGACAGGTTGACAGATGAGATCAGACAGGAGGCCCCGTGGACTATGATGTTGCAGATGACATTGTGATCTGTAGTGAGAGTAGGAATCAGGTTGAGGAGACTCTGGAGAGGTGGAGATATGCTCTAGAGAGCAGAGGAATGAAGGTCAGCAGGGCTAAGACAGAATATATGTGTGTAAATGAGAGGGAGGGTAGAGGAATGGTGAGGATGCAGGGAGTAGAGGTGGTAAAGGTGGACGAGTTTAAGTACTTGGGATCAACAGTTCAGAGTAATGGTGAGTGTGGAAGAGAGGTGAAGAAGAGAGTACAGGCAGGGTGGAATGGGTGGAGAAGAGTGTCAGGAGTGATTTGTGACAGACGGGTACCAGTAAGAGTGAAAGGGAAGATCTACAAGAGGGTAGTGAGACCAGCTATGTTATATGGGTTGGAGACAGTGGCATTGACAAAAAGGCAGGGGTTAGAGCTGGATGTGGCAGAGTTAAAGATGTTAAGATTTGCATTCGGTGTGACTAGAATGGATAGGATTAGGAATCAGTATATTAGAGGGTCAGCTCATATTGGACAGTTTGGAGACAAAGCAAGAGAGATGAGATTGCATTGGTTTGGACATGTGCTGAGGAGGGATGATGGGTATTTTGGGAAAAAGATGCTAAGGATGGAGCTTCCAGGTAAGAGGAAAAGAGAAAGGCCTAAGATAAGGTTTATGGACGTGGTGAGAGAGGACATGCAGGCGGTTGGTGTGACAGAGCAAGATGCAGAGGAAAGGAAGAAATGGAAAGGGATGATCCACTGTGGCGACCCCTAACAGGAAAAGCCGAAAGATGATGATGATGATGATGATGATGATTATTCCATAATTATGATCACATAAACAATGCCTACCAATAAACAGTCACAGTTTATTGTTACTACTGTCTAACCACATGAGAGGCCTTAGAGTTTATTGCAACTAGTGTTAAACCAGCTCAATTGCCTCATAGCTTATTCTAACTAGTATTAAACCACCACAGTGGCCTGATAGCTTGTTGTAACTAGTGCTAAACCACCTCACTGGCCTTACAGCTTATTGTAACTAGTGTTAAACCACCTCAGTGGCTTCATAACTTATTGTAATTAATGTTAAACCACCTCAGTGGTCTCATAGCTTATTGCAACTAGTATTAAACCATGTCAGTGGCCTTACAGCTTATTGTAACTAGTGTTAAACTACCTCAGTGGCCTCATAACTTATTGTAACTAGTGTTAAACCACCTGAATGGCCTTTTAGCTTGTTGTAACTAGTGTTAAACTACTTCAGTGGCCTCATAATTTATCGTTACTAGTGTTAAACCACCTAAATAGCCTCATAGCTTATTGTAACTAGTGTCAAACCACCTCAGTGGCTTTATAGCTTATTGTAACTAGGGTTAAACCAGCACAGTGGCCTCATAGCTTATTTTAGCTAGTGTTAAACCACCTCAATGGCCTCATAGCTTATTGTGACTGGTATTAAACCACATCAGTGGCCTCATTGTGCTGGACCATCAGCCCATTTGTCCAGCCCCATGCCAGGTGGCATAACCCAATGCCCCTTCAGTGACCATGATAATCATTACTGCACAGCATTATGCACCACACATACACCTGTCACAACAATGACTAAGTAGCCTGAGAAATAAAATGGGAATAAAAAAAGACTGGGAAGGCTGCCAGCAACCACTCTACAAAAATGGCAAATTCTTCCCTTTGTTCAGATTCATAACTCTCAGCTGTGCAGATTTTCAAAGAATGTTCAGATTCTTGCCTCATATTTTTGGTCTGTTCCTCATAAAATTTGTGGTTTTCTGGATTTTTGTGGCAAATCAGTGAGGACTGAATTCACTAAATAATGACTGACATTTGAGTTTCAAACTTCATATCATTCAGAAAATGCATGATGACACAATACCTTTTATTCTAGCAATTTACTAAGTTTATGAGAGCAATATTTAAAAAAAAATGTCCCTTTCTTGGGGGCTTTGTCACCCCATTATTTTTGGCTTTGTCCACATTTTTTGTGATAAGAAAAGTATGGTCCGATTGGCCAAGGCATCCGTTGGACTACCCACATGATGCCACACCCTCCCTTCTTTAATATGGTCCCAGGGAGAAAGACTTTTGCCAATCAAAAGGCAGTTATGAATAGAGATACAAGTAGTTTGTCTTCATCTTTTATACAAAGTTTTGCCAAAACCAATGAAAATGTAGCAACACAATTTCTTTGTTTAGTTCGTGAGGCAGACCCAAATAATTCAGTTTCACTGAATAATCAGCAGAGTTGCCTACAGGTATTTCAGCACATAACAACAAAGAAAGTTCAAAGCTACTGAAGCAAGAGATAAATCTTATAGGTATATTAACAAACACTAGCATCTTATACTAACATATTTCTCTGAAAGTGTAGAAAGAAAGTATTCTGAATAAATCAAGCATTTTGAGGACTGCTGTTGCAAATATGAGACCTGCAATTTCCGGTCTTCCATGTCCAAACATAATGGGCTACTTAGCATAATAACTCTGGGATTGCTATATCTCAGATTAGGGAGATTTTCTGAAGTACAACCGCAGACTTGTTTCTCTTCACCTTTACACTTGTAGTTATCCTAGTCTGAGCTGAGGAATGCAATTATTGTCCTTGGAATTTTAACCATTATCCCATTTTCTGGCAGGATGGTACAGTGGTAGCATTGTCAACTCCCAGTAAGAGATATCCAGGTTCAATTCTCAGCTGTGCTGCCTTATGTGTTGAATCTGCATGTCATCCTTGTGTTTGTGTGGGTTTCCTCCGGGTGCTCCAGTTTCCTCTCACATTACAAAGACATGTGTCTGGAGTGTTTCTCCCTGGGCCTCTGCTGAAAATTGGCTTTGTTCCAAGTCAGACTTTCCTGGTTAACAAATAATAAATATATTTTCTGGTACTACCACAGCCCAGAAACCTATCTCAAACTGATAATGTTTAATGGCTTATAAGAACAACAATTTCCATGCATCTGCTTTTTGTAAGGCTTTTATCTCAAGAAATCCTGCATGCTGCCCCTTGCTTTAGTACAAATTAAAAATAAGTAATGTGATCCACTCTTGGTAGAAAAGGAACCAATAGTAAAATATATTGTCAAAATGTAAACCAGATAGAAGTCCTGAACCTTTAATGCAGTCTCATGCTGGGACTGAGTGTGCCAGGAGTTCTAATGTAGTCTGCATAACAATGACTTCCTAAGACATACAATTCATGAAAAAATTAGCTCATCAAGGTAATCACTCTAAACACAGCACTATTCAAACTGTTCCTACTGCCCCAACTCTTTTAATTGAAATAGCTATTGTTCAAAGATAGTTTGATAGCACTTGTTAGCCAAGTCAATTAAGTCACAGTGGTCAGCAAGAATATTTAAAGCAAAATAAATTTAGTTAGAAATACCAGCATTACTGATAGATAGTACAGCTGAACAGTATTTTCACTAGCCTTATGTTTCCAGTGATGAGAGGGGTTGTTAACAAGTACTGTGAATGCAAACATTTTGCCAATGATAAACAGCCTGAATATCACAGATGAGTCATGTCTGGGGCCTCACCATATCCTAATCGTATCAGATTTGACTTCATAATGGCATTCATAAATGTGTGTGTGACTTACTACATGGTGCCAAGAAAGACAATATTTGGCAAACAAAAGAATGGTATCTGAGTAACAAAACATGTGCACATTTAAGATGTTCTTACAAGTTTCAAAAGGCACAGCTTCAGGATTAATCAGATGAAGCTAAGCCTATCATGCAGCCAGTGAATGTTCTGTCTCAATGACAGAAAGCTAAGCAAAAGGTATTTCACAAGCAAGTCAGCGGGCATGCAGATTTGTCATTTCTTTTTCCATATCTGTATAACCAGCTGTCTAGTTGTATTCCATATTTAATATGTGTATTATGTGTATCATATTTAAATCATAATCCAGAGGTAGCACCACAGCTCAGGCAGTAAACACTTTAATGAAAACAATAAAATCAGCAGATGTAAGTGCTTTTGCGTTCTTTCATCAAACGCTTCTTCAGACATTAAAAAGCAGATGAAGTCACTCACTTAAATAGCAATATTTAGCCAATGACAGCACTACAACAATTAATTCATTAAAACCACTAAAAGTGACATTCATATTATAAAACGTTCCGATGTAAAAACAGTCTATAACATCCTGTTATTAATGAACAATTTTAGCTTAAAAACATAAACATCTACCGATGTTTAATCAAATAATAATCAAAAACATTAATGCTTCAATGGTCTAACAAGTAAACATCCTACGACACAGACGGTTTATAAATTTGACCATTATGCTGATTGTAAGCTACTGTTTTTTCTACATATTACGTGTGTCAATTTAAAGTGCAAGACAGAAGTACCTGTCATGCAAACATGCAATCACAGGTACAAAAATGAATCCAGTACAGAGATAAGCTTTTAACATATTAAACAAACCCTAAACAGTAAAATATACTCTCCAGCACTGCAGGTAACAGATATTATGTACAGTATACTTTGTATGAGTATATACGTGTTTGAAGTAAACTAGGATATTCACCACAGTTCATAACATTCAAAGGTGATGATGACGGAAGCACACCAAAGCCAATAAGATTCAGACCTTATTGCTTGACTAGGTCAATGTACCAGAGGCAGGGATGGGGTGTTTTTGTATAAACACCCTTTATAAAAGTATAAATCAACTGACATGCACAAGACTTGTTAACAGAAGCATAATCTCCATTGTTCCATTAATATTTAGGTAGTTTTGCTCATGACAGATCATTTTGCACACTCAATAACTGAGAGTTATTAATTATGTTGCACAACATCTGCTTATGTAAACATTTTATTGCTTTCAGTAATTTCTTTAATATTATACTGGATATCAGAACAGGCAGGTATGCATTTTGTTCATTAAAATGTTCTTATTTATAAATAATGCAAATTTATAGACTGCTTTTCACCTGTGTGATGCAGTTTCTGTTATTGGTGTTAATCATGCTAATTGCTAATATATGAGCTGTCTTTGTGTGTCAGTGATATTATGCTGAATTTATTTACATAAACAGAAAACTTGTATCATACAAAGCTGAAAAAAAATTTAGTATCTTGTTTCTTGCAGTATATGAAATTAACTTTGAGAGTTTGTTTATAGTAGTTTTTTGTTTTTAATAGTTCCACACACAGAGCTTCTGTTTAGATATCCTGATACTTTAAGAAAGCTGATAGTCCTGGGCCATCTGTTTATAAGGAGGTATTCTGTATCAAGCTACTCGATTCATTTTGACAATATTCTTAGCGATTTTAACTATCCCTGAAATTACACTGCCCCACAAAGATGTCAAAAATACCTTATTGCACAATGATGTAAGCCTGTGTCTGGGATTTGTATTAGTTTGTAGAGTAATTTCACTGCACATCAGACATGTAAGTCTCACCGCTTTACCTAAGAAAATTAGACACTAGAATTACCCTGTTCCTGTTCCTCTTATCTCAACTACAGATAATTCACTCAATTATATACCAGGACTCTTTCTGTCCTAGCCTCACTCCTATTATCTCCAAATATTCCCCAACTAGGTCTCTACGCAGCTCTGACCAAGACCTGCTACAAATATATAAACCCAAGACCAAAACTGGTTGCAACCTCTACAACTATAACCCTGCCATGTCTTGAAACAAACTTCTCTTAGAAATTAGATCCCTTAAACACACTAAACAATTCAAAACAGCCACCAGAGAATACCTAAAAACTCACTGGCCTTGCCACTGCACTTATCCACCTTAAACTACTTTCCCATGCATTTAAGACTCCAATCCCCTCCTCCAATCTCATGCCCGCTCTCTTCCTGTTTAATCTCACTCATTCCCCTTTCCTTGAGCATTTTATTTTATTTTAACTGGCTAACTTATCTTAGACTTTCAAGTTCCTTTAGGCATCACTCTTCCTCCAAACTCGTCCCCCACCTTTCTCCTCTACTGAACCTTTACATGCCTAGTTGTCAAAAACGTGTTTTGTAACACTGCTGTTTCATCACTTATGTATTTCACTTCTATTGGTATTATGCTTACTCAGGCTACATCCTTTTTCTCCAGCTACTACTGTAAAACTATACTTACCTTGTATGCATGTATTGAATAATAAGGATTGTTTATTATCTAATTTCTTCTGTATAAAAATTGGATTTCAATGTGAAGCTTTTCTCTCCGGGTCTCCGCTGAAAATAGGACACTCAGCTCAGATGGACTAACCCGGTCAACAAATGTAAACTAAATAAATAAATAAATAATATAAATAAGTTCATAATTCAAATAATAACAAAAACAACTTTTAACTAATCAACTAGTCTTGGGAAAGGCTGGAATAACTTGAACGCACTTGACTTTGGTTTATTTTTCTATGTCCACTATCCTTTAATACTGTGACTTTTTATTAAGTTTTCTGAGCCCTTTACTTATGCGGCTGTGGTGAAGGTCCAGGTTTGACTTGATATATACCCATCCAATGATACTTCATGCATTGATCCTAACCTAGCAAACGACCCATTCATATTTATATGGGTTGAACTTGGCTAGGCTTGTAAGGGCCCTGGGGCATTTAGCCTAGTAATCTCCTGTGATCCTATGATCAGTAGAACACAGTTCATCGATGTAAACACAGTTTACATTTGCAAACATTCTACTATGCTACTACAAAATCTCACAACCTCATGTATCTCTGGACAAATAGTTTTAGGTTTTGCTGGCAGTACTTGATCTGACTATGGCTGTAATCAATGAACAGCACAGTTTATGGTTAATGAAGCATCACAGTTTATGTTTAGTGATAAATTTCCTGCCTGTTCAATGTGAGAGAAGTCAACCAAACACAGGGTTGTAACTATCTCTCCTCTCTTTCCCCAAGACTCACACACACACACACACACACACACTATATATATATATATATATATTATATATGCATGTATGACTTCATATAATACTGTGGAGCTTTCCTCCCTGAGCTTTCACTGAAAATATCTTATGGCCAGTCAGACTTATCCTGTAGACAGATGTGAATAAATAATAAAATAAATTATATATGTATATATGTATGTATGTATGTATGTATGTATGTATGATTTTACTTAAAGCCACACTGGAATACAATTACAAGTCTGGCTTGATTGAATAAAAACTAAACCAAGGTCACTGCATATAACCTGAGCAAACTTCATTTTACAAAAATGGCACAGTCACAAAACAGTCCAGCAGAAGACTGTTATTTCCAAGCATCTTAAGAATGAAATCTGAAGGATTTTCCAACAGTAAAGAGGCAAATGCAACAAAGGAAGACAAAAGTGAGCAAACTGGTGCTGACATTAAGTCTCTGACAACGTGATCAAAACTGTCCAGACTTGGGTAGTGGAGGGTGAAGGCTTTGTATTTTTCTGTCATCTTTTAAATTTCATAACAGGTTATAGAAGTTCTGAAATCCCATGACTTTTTTTTTACTTTATGAAGTCTATACTGGTGCATTCAGGCTAATAAGATCAAGGCACAGTAACTGCAGACATGCCATGTTTTGTACTCGCCTCACAGTAAGACGCTGTCCAGTTCGATTCTCAGCTAGAGCGTCATCTGCGTGGAGACATGCGTGAATGGGCGTACCTTCATTGAATGTTGTGCATCAGGGCTGGTAACTCAGCACGTAAAAATCAACTACCAATCATTAGCGGACCGGAGTTCCGCTGTGGTGACCCCTAACCGGGGAAAGCCAAAAGACACAACAACAACATGAGTTGGTCAGTACAGTATGAGTATACTTAACCATACTTTGTATAAACAGAGCTAATAAACTAGCTCATGTCCATAAACATTAAGGTGACTGCAAAATATCAAAATTATATATATATATATATATATATATATATATATATATATATATATATATATGCCCATGGATGTGCATAGATTTGCTGAATAATGTCAAAACACCAAAATGTCAGTAGTCAAAACATTTACACATTATTAATTGAAAAAATATATTGATGGAAAACTGTGCATGCTCTGAGACATTACCTTGGAGCATGCAAACCAAAAAACATGTTTTTGGAGGAGGACAAGCCCTCTGCAAACCTTGTTAATTAAATATTCCAACTCAGAGATTGAATAATAAAGGAGAAAGACTATATACCTCATACCCCCTATCTTCACTCCTGTATAGGGCAGCCATCCTTACCAACATACAAGCCTCTATTAAATAGGAAGTTCGTTATCATAAAGTTGCTAAATTCACAATCATCGCAGCCAATTATAGCCATCACTGCCCAGCACTACAGACACTCCACTGGCTAGAACTTCCATAGCATATAACTTGCATACAGTTAAACCTTTACCTGCCCTGCTCTCATACCTCTCAACCTCTCTGAGCAAGAAATATGGACAAAGATTAAGATAATGGGGGGGGGGGGGGGCAAAGGACCAAAAATAGGGACAATTTTTAAATATTGCTCTAATAAACTTAAAATGTTGATAGGATAACAGCTTTTGCATTAACATACATTTTCTGAAGAGTTTGAAGTCTGAAACTCAAACTTCTGTCATTACTTAGTGACTTTAATCTTCAATGATTTTAGAGAAAACCTCCATTGTTTGAGGAATGGATCAAAAATATTAGGCAAAAATCTGCACATACTGCAAAAATCTGGACAGTTGAGAGGTATGGCCCTTAATACCATTTTCCATAGCTACCACCCTAACAGACCTCTCCAACATACCTCTCAGCTGCCCAGATTTTTGCCACAAATGTTTGGCCTGTTCCTCATAACATTTTGGTTTTCAGACAAATAATTGCCAAATCTTTGAGGACTGGAGTCAGAAAATAGTGACAGATATTTGAGATTCAGACTTCATAACCTTCAGAAAATTCATGATAATGCAAAGCCTGTTATTATATCAATCTTCTAAGTTTCTAAGAGCAATATTTAAAAAATGTCCCTATTTTTGGGTGTTTGTTCCCTATTATTTATGGCTTTGCTGATATTTCTTGCTCTAAGAGTTTGAGAGCTATGTTCTCCAGTCAGATGACCAACAATTCCTTGCCATTCATAAACCAAACAAACACCCAGGGCATAGGCTTTACTCTTATTCTGTGGCATACTGTGCAACCTCTTAGCATAAAAATGGGTCTATATTAGAAAGACAAGATGTCAGAACAGGGAACGTGCTTAGATCGACCCAACCTCGAACGGCTTCAACAGCAATTTTTTTCCCAGGGAAAAAAAACACTGGCCCATTGTCGGGGATTTGCCGTTTCTTTCACTGTAGTGCGATCTCAGAGTTGGTATATTTAAGTGGGGGGTTGTGGGAGCAAAGCCCCCTACTTTATTTTGTGTTTAGATTTCTTTTTTTTTTCTGTTGGCCCAGCAATTTCTTCCCCAGTGAAAAAAATTGCTGTTGCGACCGTTCGAGGTTTAGCAGGTTCGATCATTTTGGGTCAATCTAAGCATGTTCACTGTTCTGATGTTTCACCTTTCTAATATAGACTGCATAAAAAATTAGGACAAAGCCCCCAAAATAGGGACAAAATTTAAACATTGATCTCATAAACTTAAAATGTTGTTAGAATAAAAGGTCTTTTGTTACCATGCATTTTCTGAAGTATATGAAGTCTGAAACTCAAATGTCTGTCATTATTTACTGAATTAAGTCCTCACTCATTTGCCACAAAAATCCAGAAAACCAGTTTTTAACAGGAACACATCAAAAATAAGAGGTAAGAATTTGGACATTCTGCAAAAATCTGGACAGTTGAATGGTATGTCCTGTGGCCAAAAGCTGGGACTCTTTTCCTCTAGCAGGTCCAAGTCCAACCATCATGCCTTCAGAATTTCTTTAAAAGAACGTTTGCAGTCTGCTATAACATTTTTATTCTGTGCTCATACCATTTTCTTTACCTCTGTCTCCATCAATAAACCAGATTCTATAAATAACAGATCTTTCATTTATACTCTGTGAAAGCACTTTAATTTTTACTTCTGTGTCTCTCTACTGTTTTCTCTAATACAGTCATGTCATGACTGCCTCTCTCTTAGTATGTCTGTTGCTTAACCTCATTCTATGAATATTTATTTTCAACAAATTTTGTAATTGCACCTTTATATGTAAATGTATTCATTGAATCTTAGTTTATGTCCTTAATTTGTAATACTTAAGTAAAAATATGTAATTCCAGTTTTTTCAATATCTCTGCATCTTTCTTTTAAAATATTGTATGTGGAACTTTTCTCCCTGGGCCTTCCCTGAAAATAGGTACTGTTGGCCCAGCCAGACTTCCCCAGTAAATAAATACCAATAAATAAATAAATAAATAAATAAATAAATAAATATCTCACAATCTCATTATTACTGCATTCTAACACGATTTGTCGACCAAGGTTTATTGACAAAACAGCTGTCAACAATAAACCAATAATAAAAGCTGAGTACATTAAGTGCTCTTTTATTTTTTATATAGATACACACACATACACAGACACACACACACACACACACACACACATATATATATATATATATATATATATATATATACACGCACACACACACACACACATATATATATATATATATATATATATATATATATATATATATATATATATATATATATATATATATATATATATATATATATATATATATATATATATATACATACACACATAAACACAAATAGAAAATTGTGGGCAGCCAGTCAAAAAGTATACTAGTCTGTCAGTGTCAGTGGTGCAACAGGTAGAACTCTCACTCTTGGTGCAAAAGGCTGTGTGTTCTATTCCCATACCAGGTAGATTGATTGCAGACATTGCATTGCAGCATGGAGGGGTACACTTCTGAGTGTGCTATCCTTTAGATGAGACATTGGACTAAGGCAGTGTCTGCTTGAGTTGGTAGTAATTCAGGTAGATGAAAAAGATCCCATGTCACCTATCAAAAAGAGCAGGGGATTTCTCCGATGCCCAAACCAAACTCCTCCTAGTAGTATAAATACCACCATAGAGTCTCCCTGAAAAGGGGCTACTAGCCTAATAATATTTACCTGCTCAAAAAAGGATAAATAAAATGAATGTTTCTTAGAGGATGGAGGACACCAGAGTACTCAGAGAAATCCCATGCAGTCATGGAAAAGACATTCAGATCATACAAGACGATGGCAGAAGTCAAGATTTAACTTCAGACCCTGGAGCTGTGAGGTAAAGGGCTTACTACTGGGCTGCCATGCTTTCAATAGATCCATGAAGTAGTTCATCTCTGTAATTTTCTGCCTGTGCTGTCCTCGTTCAGTTCTTTCCAATGCCCATCTGTTTACTAACCCAAGACATCAATCAGTGAATGAAGAACATGCACCTCCTAAAGTGTGTCTCATGTTGTACCAAGTGGCTATTGTCTGTATTGGAATGCCCATAGATGGGTATCTGGTGTTAAAGACAGCACATGCATGTACACATCTTAGCAGGTACAGAGCTAACCTTTTTCATGCTTAATTGGGCCATCAGGGAAGATGCTGAGAGAAACTCATTGTTTCCACTTCTCTCATGTCCACACACAGCACACATTGTATTTTCCTATTGCAGACACCTGCGTGGTGCAGAGGGATAGAGCCCTGATTGAAGCTCAGGTTACTGGGATTTGATTAAGAATCCTGGCACTGCAGGAAATAATCAGAAAAGAGCTCCTCTCTTGGGGAAAAGTGAATTTTGTGTGCATTCAGGGGTACACAAGGCAGTGAAATTCCCCTGGTGAAGACCATAAAAAAATATCAGTCATGCTACGAGGGGGATGGGCTGTTTTGGAGGAAAAGTGAGGTTACAGCCTCCAGGATCAACCTATTTCAAGCCTCCACAGCATCTCGATGAGTGCAAAAAACATCTGATGGCTGCCACAGTGATAATGCCTCTCCTGTCCAGTGAAGGATCAAATGCACTAACTGACCAAGATATGGTCTGATGTTCAGTAGGTAGCAGGGATTAAAATTAAACTTCTGCACTAAGGAAACTGTACTCACAGTCAGATAGAATGGCACATGAGCAACCCAGAAATTTTATGTAAATTGCTTAGTTAATCATAGGTTCATAGGTGTATACTATGCTAACAACCACTTGGGCCTTTTAAAACCTTGTCTTGCTTAATCAAATCTGTTTTAAATTTAGATTTACCTATGAAGCAATGATCCCTTTGCCTATCCTTCTCACACAAGTAGATGTTTTCAATGTTTTGCCTTGCCTGCCAAGTATTAACCCTCCTACTGCAAATAACCAGGCTCATTTTTCCCTAGAAGGATGATTGACATTTGCTCTAGACATCTTTCAAACAGCAATCAGATGGTTTGTATGTGGTCCTAAACTGTAACTCTCAACAATCAAGATTTTTGCAGAATATCCACAGTTGCCTCATATTTTTGCTCTGTGCCTCATAAAATATGTGGTTTTCTAGCAAATCATTGAGGACTAAGGTCACTAAATAATGATATAGATTTAAGTTTCAGACTTCATATCCTTCGGAAAATGCATGCTAATGCAAAACCTGCCTTATAACAACTTTCTACATTTATAAGAGCAATATTTAAAAATTATCTGTCCCAGATTTTGGGCCTTTCTCCGCTATCATTTTTTAGTTCTTTGCTCAGATATCTTGAGCCTAGAGGTTGAGAGGTATGCCCCTAATCTCTCCCCATAGTGGTTACGTATATACTCACAGATGAGACAGCATGCAGTGCCTTTTTCTGGTGGCATGCATGTCCTTGCACATGCCCTTGTAGATTACCATGTACGTGGCTTGGCAATGACCAACATCATATCCTAATTATTTCTGCATGTGAGACTCATTTCCTCCAAAATGTGTCTGTATTGCAGTGAGTCAGATTGCCTCATTCCCACCAAGGGGTGAGCTATCATCAACTGCCTACCCTCATCTTCCCCTGCCTGGTTCCCCAATGCTTAAACTTGTAATTGAACTCAGGTCATTCTGGTCATTATCAGGGTTTTATCCCTCTGTACCACTGAGCCAGGGTATACAAACACAATTTTATACCCTCAGTCCCCACCATCATCACTGCCATTATTGGCCTTCTGATACCTAGTATTTGCCAACATCCTAGTAAATAACCAATTAGTGAGCTGCTTGGACCTCGATTTATATTCCTTGCATATTTACTCAAAAGTGGTATGAGATATCATCAGACTCTGGTCTTAATTGGATAAAAATAATAATACCATCAAAACTATATATGCTATGCTGCTCTAAAGCTACAAGAAATGATATCTCTACAAAAATAATTAGCATTTCATCTTCAGTCATTAAATTATTGTATGTTAATAACATGCTTACATAATTAACACCTTTTCTACAAAAATATATATTCTGTAGCTAAGTACATTACAGAAAAGTGACCGAAAAATTAATAAATATCAACTGAATGGATAACTACGGTTATGCCCAAGTGTGAACAGAAGAACTGTATATTAATATTTAGAATTTATTCTGCTCTTAGATTTAATAAGATGTTATGAATAAAAGATTGCTTTTGTGGTTTCTGACAGTTGTAACTGTTTTTTAGTCTGCATTTATTTTATTAATCAGTCTTAAGAACTGTGATCTACCAGTCCTTTGTCCTCAATCTATCTTGAAAGTAAGATAATGTAAAATACAAGTGAAATAAATATTGTTAATTCTCACAGTTGTCTTTTCTAAATTTTGAGGGGCATAGGTTAGCAATTCTACTAATTAAAATAAATGTCTGTCCTTGTGTGATATGCATTTTCTAATAACTGGGAACATTTACATTTCAGCTTGCTTAGAATGTTGCTTTTGAAACCACTGAGTGAAGCAGAGAAGCCTAAGGCAGCACTACTTTGTACAGTTCAGTTTCATATCACAAATACAGCTAAGACATGTTTAATTCTACCTACACTGAATTTCTGATATTGTTTCAAGCGCTGTTGAAGTGCTTTCTCTCAGCAGTTTATCTGTGTTTGTGACTGTTTTCAAACTTTCTCTTCCACTTTGGTTAACTTGAAATGGCAAGCTTTGTATTTCAAAGGAGAAATGTTGCATCTCAAACGAAAGTTGCTTGTTTTATTGCCATTTACAGAAATGGTGTAAAAAGATGTAGCCAAGATGCAGTTATATGTCTCAAAAATCTATTCAGGGTCCTAGGAACCTACGCTCATGATAGAGTTGCCCTCCTTACTTACAGGAAGCCACTGCCTATTGTAAGTACCTAGATAAACCTCCAGCATACCTTCTCTTTCTGTCCACTCAATGAGTCTCTATCTGCCTATTCACTACCATGCTGGCTTAAACAAACAGAAAAAATAATAGTTTAGCAGTCTTTGCAATGAAAAGTCTTTGCATCTTGCAGAAAAAAAGAATTGAAAAGGTTGTGGGCTTTTATACTCCACTCACTTGAGGAGTTCTCTATAATGCAGACCTTCTGTGATCTTTAAAATGTTACAGTACCTCTGGTGCTGATCGATAAATATACTGCACTCACTTTAGGGGTTCTCTGTAACGCAGACGTTCTGTAGTCTGTAAATGTTACCTCTGGTGTTGAATGATAAAAGCACACTCTGATCACAGGTTAGAGTTGAAGATCACCAGAACTTTCCATTGGCAAGTCGATCCCTCTAACTTGACTCCTTCCAAAGCCAATACTCTGGACCCCACTCTTCTGTTCACAAACTCTTCTTTATTCTTCTGGATCCCGTCTTTCTCTTTTCCTGACTTGGCTAAGTAACCCTTACTTAAATACCCTGAGGTCTGCATGTGAAGGTTATTTCATACAACAACAGGTATTCCCCTATAAAGGAGTAATGAAAAAAACAAGCCTTTTTCATTGGTAAACCAGCATATTATGTTACATTTGCTTGAAACCATAGATTTTAGGCCCTGTGGGTGG
Source organism: Protopterus annectens (assembly GCF_019279795.1). NCBI lineage: Eukaryota > Metazoa > Chordata > Ceratodontiformes > Protopteridae > Protopterus > Protopterus annectens. The sequence continues at coordinate 141,950,062 of NC_056728.1, forward strand.
TCTGTAGAGCCTTGACTGATCATCAGTGTTGGGGAGGTTGACACCAGATAGCAAAGAATAGAGATACTGGGTCTATGACAAAGCTTGTCACTTCTCTCTTACTGCTGGTGAAACCAGTGTGGTTCGGCATGGTCAGTAACAAAGGTAAATTCTCTTCCTGAGTGAGAGTTCCATAGGGATTCTAACACACATTTAATGGCTAGGCATTCACACATAGAGGCTGAATGTTTGGTTTTAGCTCTGTTCAGCTTCCTACTTAAATGAAGTAAGTTTTTTTTCTTCAGCTATTCTCTGGGATAGCAATACGACTAAGCCTACTGCTGATGCATCTATGTGTATTGTGAAAGGATTAGAGAGGTCAAGTGATCCCAAGACAGGTTCCTTGCAAAGACAGCCTTCAAGTGATGAAAAGCATCTACCACCTTGGGGTTCCACCTGTTTTTGGTGAGTATTTTTACAAATTTAGTATGGGGCCAAGTGATACTGGAAAACTGTGTTACAAACTTCCTATATTAGTTATTCAAGCCAAAGAAGGCCCCTGACTTCCTTCTTTGTCTGGTGTAGTGATCGATTTTGTTCAGCCTCAACATTTCTATTTGGGGCTTAATAGTCCCTCTGCCAAATGCATGTCCTAAAGATTTCACATCAGTCATCTCAAGATTACTTTTAGGTGTGTTTTGTTGGGAGCTTTATTTGTCTAAGAGATTTTAACAGCCTGAAACTTGGACACGACCATACATCAGTAAAACAAGGGCACACACAGATATATATAGCGCTTTTCGTTTATAAAATGCATAAACTCTGCTTATACTATACCCTTCGTTTAACCCTGGGTGTACACAAGTACACAATGAATACCTCAGTAAAAAGCACAAATCTCTTCAATTTTCTACATGATGTACTCGGTTTATACAATGTATTGACCTAACTTTTATGTTCTACCTGATGCATGTGCTGATAGATGAATTTTTTACATTTCTAGTTGTTGTTTATATGTAAAAAAATTATGGGATATGTATGCCACTCCATAAAAATTATAGGATATGTATGACACTCCATAAAAAATTATAGGATATGTATGACACTCCATAATCCACATAGCCAGATGCACACGTGAAAAGGCCTCAGGATGTGCATGATTTAAAGATATTAACACAACAAAAGGTGAGAGCATAACTACCAAACTTTTACATATTGGAAGCGTAACATTTGAAGTTTCTTCTTTTTTATTCCTCATTATTCGTAATGTGAGGAATCCTTCTGGCATTTTTCCTTAATATTTCTCTTTTTTTACAGAACATGGGGTGAGTCACTCACACTTTCCAGAACGCCTGGGCTGGCTGTCAGTGTTTGCTAGTTATTGTACATTACCTTTCTAACTCTGTCTATGTCAACCATGTACACCAAAAATTCCAGTCAATCAATTTTTTATCATTTTTATATTATTTGCCTTGTGCGTAAATCAGTTTTAAGGCATCAAATATGTTAATAATATGATGAGGTAACACCTATAAAAACATATTTTCTTTAGATCTGAACTGTTGCATAGAAAAGTCAGTAGTCATGTGTCCTACATAAAATGATAAATTCAGGAATAAGTCTCTCTAATGGAACGCCTGTATTAATACGATGTATAACAAAAGAAGGAAATTAATGAAAAGTTGCAAGAAACACCCATCTCCCTACATCAAGACTACTGAAACATGCCAGCAAGGAACTTAAAAATCATATTCAAAAATGTAAAGTACAGTATGAAAGTACAGTTGTGTAAAATCTTACCATAACAGTAGATGTCCTTCTCTTCACTGTTTCAGTATTCATTACAACAGAGATTCCCTGCCAAAGGCAGCACAAAATTCAGCCAGCATACCAATGCCTTCGATTGTAAAAGGGATGCTGTACATCAAACATATGTTCCCCACGCCCAGTGTACCATCCTCAGAACTGAAAAACCCCAGAAGAAACAACAGTCCAAGGAGAAAGGAGGGAACATGTACATCTAGTAAGAGAAAGAAAACGAGAGGAGGGAGGTAGTGAATGCTGCAACAGTGAAGAGAAGGACACCTGCTGTTATGATAAGATTTTACACAAATGTACTATGTCCTTCTATATCACTGTTGCAGTATTCATTACAATAGGTAGAGTACAAAAGCTCAGGAAAAATGATGGGAGGAGGAAGGCCCTGCACAGCCCTCAAGAAAACCATGCAGGGGATGTAAATAGAATGTTGACTGAGTAGCAGCAGAATTCCTTTGCTCTGCTACTTTATATATTTCTGACAGGAAGTTAATCTTCTAAACATTCGTAATATTTTTTTATAAACAGTTATTTTAAGTAACTTTAAGTGTTCTTTGGGATTATCTCAAAGATTTTTTTTTTATTTTGTAATATTTTCCTGTCAAATTTTTACCTGGAAAATCATTCATACATTCAGTCTGCAAATAAGTAATTCAAAAACAACTTCACAAGACTCATTCATTAAAAAGGAGCTTCAGTCAGTCATCACAAATATCCAGGAGTTATCCATGAAGATAGATAAAATGCACACTAAATTAGATAAGTACCATAAACTGCAACAGCACAGACCACAGTCGATTAGAAACGGATAAAAACTTTGTTCCACAAAAAGAATACTGGCAAGCACTTTCACACTATAAAGTACTTCATCAGACCATACAACTGCACAAATCAAATACAATTAAATGGAATACGAACATTCAACCAATAAAAATGCACATTACATTTAAAAGAATCTAAAACATCCAATCACATTTACCATTCAATCAAATAATTTAATAATTACATAAAAAGACCCCTAGATTTCATGTCCGGTCTCAAGGAGACACACCCATTCATAGGTTCATAAGTTCATAGGTAGGTACTAGGCTATCGGCCCAAGGGCCTAAGTAATCCTAGCCAACAAGGTTCCCTGGCTTACGCCACCCAAGAAAGTTAATTTCTTGTGCCTCTGTCGAGCAGAGCCACAGAAGTGATCCCCGGGGTGTATTTCCTATTTCCCATCCACTCATCAAGATTTTTCTTGAAGAGTGCTAATGAGGAACTTTGCTTGACATAGATGGGTAGCTTGTTCCAGAGTATAAGAAGTCTCTGGGACAGGAATCTATCCCTCCAGCATGTCCTATTTATTGTGGTAACAAGGTTTAGGTCCCTAGAGCATGTAGCTCGGAGGGATTGGGATTTCTTTAGGTGTAGCATGTACAACAGCTCTGGGTTTAACATAGTTTTATATGTTAGGCAGAGATCTCCTTGGAGTAGGCGATATGCTACAGAGTAAAGCTGGAGTTTTTTGAGATGGTCAGTGTATGGCATCTGTTTGAGGCCAGTAATCTTCTATGTGAGGTACTTCTGTGGCCTTTCCACCTGCTGCAGATGTCTTGTGAGGTACATTCCAAAAGGGGCATTGTACTGTATAATGGATCTAATGAGTGCCGAGTAGAGGGGATCAATGACCTTTTTTTCCTGGATGAGAACCCTTTTGTGATGAGGTGTGCCACATAGAAGGCTTTCCTGACTACTGTGGTGATGTGATTATCAAAGGAGAGACTACTGTCCACCTGGGTCCCAAGGTCTTTTATCACAAATTTGGAATTAAGTAGACTGCCATTTATGTGGTAGTTCATGAGTACAGAGTTTTTACCAAAGGGGATAACAATGCAATTTTTGGCACTGAGCTTGAGGCCATGCCTCTGACACCAGGCATCTGTCTCAGTGAGGCCCTTCTGTAGGATGTCCACATCATTTGGAGACTCTACTATGGCTCCTAGTTTACAGTCATTTGCGAACTTCATTAGCCAGAGGCCTTCTGTGTTAGCCTGTACTTCAGAGAAGTAGATAACAAACAGGAGAGGTCCCAGGAATGAACCCTGTAGTACTCCTCTTGTCACTGGTCTGAAGTCTGATTTGGAGTCTGCAACTTTTACAGTGGTGGGTTCTGTCAGTGAGCCAGTTGGCAGCCCATCTTGTGATGTAGGGATTTATACCTAGTTTAGTGAGTTTAGCTATAATTCCAGAATGGGGGATGGTATCAAAAGCCTTGGCGAGGTCAAGATAGGCTGTGTGGACCACCTTACCCTCGTCGACAGCTTTGGTAACTGCCTCAAAGAAGTCGATCAGGTTCAGAAGGCATGATCTGCCTTTCAGAAAACCCGAACTGGGTAGGGTCCAGAGATTGGAGGTTACCAATGTCTTTGTATATGAGTTCCATGATGATATGTTCCATGGCCTTGCAGACCAGGCTCATTAGGCTAATAGGGCAATAGTTCCCATGATCACTGGTGGCTCACCCTTTGTGGAATGGGATAACTGTTGCTGTGTGCCATTCAGTGGGCACAAAGCCTGATGTGATACTGTGACTGAACATGGTGCTTAGGTGGGGAGCCAGTTCATTCTGAAGTTCATGTAAAATGCAGCCTGGGATGTTGCCCGGTCCCATGGATGCTGTGTTTTTGGTTTTAGACAGTGCAGCTTTTACCTGCATATATGTGATTACAGGGACTCTGCATTCTTCCTGTATAGATATGGGCCCTTTAGGGGGTGAGAGGGGGTAAAGGTAGCACTGAACCTATCTGCCAGGATGTTGACAGTATCAGTTGGTTCTGTAATTTTCATGCCATTGTGCTGTAACTCAGAGCAGATCTGGGTATTGCCATTGAGATTCTTGACATAGCTATAGAATGCTTTGTGGTTGCCCTTAGAATCAGGGGTGATTTTGTTTTCGTAGCTAGCTTTGGAGGATCTTATGAGGGATGTCACCTTCTTACTGAGACTGACCAGGGATTTTACTCTCTTTTGCAACAGTTTCTTCCTTCTGTTGTAGAGTTTGTTTATGGCAGGGGACCACCAGATTAACTTCCTTTTTTGGAGGATAGCATCTTGGTTCTGTTTGGGATAGCACAATCCATGCACTCGTGTAAGTGCTTATAGAGTGCATTTGTGTAGGATTCAGCAGTCATAACTGTATTGTCCATCTGCATGGGTATCATAAAGTTCACCACTTCTGTCTTAGGAAGCATGAAGGTGGCTTTGGAGAAATTTTTTACCATGGTTTCCTTAATGGTGGGTGGGGGCAGGATGCGGATATCTAGGGTGATTAGCTTATGGTTGGATCTGACCAACGAGGAGTTGACTTCAGGTGTGGAACACCGGTCAGTCATGTTGGTAATGACTAGGTTTAGGATATTACTGTCCCTAGTGGGGGTGTGGATAAGTTGATCCAGGGCATTGGAGTTTATGATTTCCAGAAAGTGTTGAGCGAAGGAGTTGGTACATGAGTAGTTTTCCCAGTTAATGGTGGGGTACTTGAAATCACCCATTATTAGGGTATTTGGTTGAACCCTAATATTTTCCAGTATATCAAGAAATGAGGAGTGGGAATCCTGGGGCATGGTGGGGAATCTGTAGCAAGCTGCAATTTGGATTGCAGTTTTGCCCAGAGTTACACTTGGATAACCTCTGATGCATTATGCTGCGCAACTAGCCTGGAGATGTGGATATCCTTAATGAATATGGACACACCTCCACCTTTGGTGTTCTGGTCCAGGTTAGATGGCAGAAAAGTGTGGTATGAGTTGTAGCCTGGTAATGCAGGGGTGTTCTCTAGAGCCTTGAACCAGGCCTCAGTAACTGCACAGATATCGATGTTCTCCATTTTAAGGAGTGACCCGAGTGAGTGCATTTTGAGATTTAGACTTCTAGCATTGAGTAGCATTATCCACAGTTTCTGCTTGCCTGTTCCTGTTATGGTGGTGAATTTGTCATTTGAACCTTGCGTAAAAAAAGGTACTATACGGGCGGCAAGACCCTTAGCCAGTATCGGGAATCCCAGGGGCGACAGGTGCAGGCCATCTCTGGCAAAGCATCATGGTCTGTCGACCATGTACTCCCAGGCAGACAGATACCTGATCCCCTTTGAATGACACCAGATGCTTAGCCAATTGTTGAAGTCAATCATTTTGTCCTTGTACTGCGGTATCATTCTGGGTGATGACAGAATGCTACTCAGGGCTGGGGTCATACCTGCCTGGGCAACAAGATTGTAGAGCTCTTCCATGTCTCTTTACATGTAGTCCAGGGAGGTATGTCTCAGGTCATTCACACCAACATGGACAATGACAGAATCATATTTGTATTTGTGGAGTGACCTGAGTGCGTAGATTATGTGGCATATCCTGGCATCTGCCAGGCAGCTGACAGTAACCTTCTCCTTGTTTAGCCTGGTGAGTGGGACATCAGTGTGCCTGACTATAGAATCACCTATGACTAGTGTGTTGGTTACATTGTTTTGCCTTATGGGCTGTGGTTTATTGGCACACTGAGTCTCTGGGCTATGTGTCATTTGGGTTGTGTTGGGGATAGAGGTTGCTTGCGTTTCTGCTTTGGAGGTCTCTGTTGCTTGAGCAGATTATTATTGAGAGCCTCTGTGAATGGTTTTGTGTTTCTATGTGTGGATTTTGGTGGTGTAGGTTTAGTGGGACTATATGATGAGTGTGGTGTGGTGCGTTTACCTTCTCCTCTTGACTGTCTGGTTGGAGAGAGCTTTACCTCCAGTTTGGCTAGATAAGTGCATCTCTCACAGTTTGTGGTGTTGGGTGGTAGGAGGAGAGGGTTGTCTGTGTACATGAGGCAATTGCTACATTGCCCCAAGATGCCCAGATTAATCAACAATGGAGTTGTATCTGCCTGTAACTTAATAATCCAATGAAGCTCACAGTTCTCAATATATGTTTTATAATCACCCATCCTAATATTCTTATGTATCTGCTCTAATACTCTGAATAAAAATGTATGACTGTTGCTCTTGTCTGATACATGCTTTGCAAGGGCATTATTCAGATCTCCCTTACGTATACAGTTTAAATGTTCTCTAATATGGTCTTTAAGGGAGAAGTTGGTTTTGCCCACATAGAACCCCATGCAAGCTGTGCAGCTGACCAAATATACCACATCAGTGGAATTAAAATCAATATTGGTATAAAATCTACTTCAGGAAGGAGAATTATAAATGTATTCGATGAGTCAATATATGCACAAAATCTACATGCCCCACACAGTTGCATACCTAAACCAGTGTTATTAAAACATTCTGGGGCTATTTTATTCCTACGATAGCAAAGTTGCCTTTTTAAGGTTTCTTATTCTTGAAGACGAGAATTGGTCTGTCACCTATTAACCTGGCAATACACTCATCTATTTGTAATATTGGCCAATTAGTTCTAATAACATCACAAACTTTTTTTATGTCACTAGCATAGCTTAAGGTGACTGAAACCTCTCATTCAATGCAAAATTCATTGCCAGCAGTGCTGGTGGAATCAATATCCCTATCAATATGCTCCGAAGAGTAATATAGTCCTGCTCTGCTTTCCCTAAAAATAAGGGCATCCTGATACATCTCATATCTCATTAAATTTAGTAGAGTGACATCCCCTCTCTTTAAATTCCTTACTCAAAGTCTGCAGGTTGTGTTTAAAAGTCTTGAAATTCGCATGCTCTGACCGCTAAGAATGTTCTTAAAAATGTGGCCAGGATGCATGCTACTACATTGTAAGACTGCATTCCATCTACATGATTTCCTATACAAGTCAGTCTTAAAGGTGTGCCCTAAACCCTTTGATATAGATACATCCAAAAAACAAATCTTGTCCCATAGACATTCATAGGTTAATTTAAGAAAGGAAGTAGTTGCAGGTAAATATTCAATGAAACTGGCTAATCATTGCAGGGTACTGTCCCACAGAAAAAAACACGTCGTCTATGAATCTTTTATAGAATTTGACATGTTTTAAAACATCATTCGGACCAGCAACAAACTGAAGTTCCCATTGAGCAAATATCATGTTGGTGTAGCTATTGGCACATGGTGTGCCCATAGCTACACCAGCCTTTTGATGAAACAATGAATCTTCAAAAGCAAATATATTATTGTCTAGAACTATTTCTAGGTATAAACATATCAAGTCAATGATCTTTTCATCATAATCACTATGAACACCCAACAATTCCTTAACCATGGCAATACCCTGCATATTCAGAATAGCAGTAAATATGGAAATGACATCCATGTTCACCATGTAATAATCATTTCCCCATCTCAAAAACATTGGAAAAGTCATACAATTCTTGCAGAAATTGTTTGGTGTCTTTAAAAACTGTAGTGCAATGAGCAAGAGCAGGTCTCAGTTTTTTATCTACAAAAATAGAAAATAGCTCAGTAAGCCAGCCACCACCTGAAACAATAGGTCTTTGGGTAGATTATGTAAACTCTAATGCACCTTAGGGAGACCCTGAAACAGTGGAATGGTAAATGAGATTGGATGTTTTAGATTCTTTTAAATATAATGTGTATTTTAATTGGTTGAATGTTAGTATTCTATTTAATTGTTTTTGGTTTGTGCATTTGTATGGTCTGATGAAGCACTATATAGTGTGAAAGCACTTATCAGTATTCTTTTTGTGGAATAAAGTTTTTATCTGTTCCTAATCGACCATGGTCTGTGCTGTTGCAGTTTGTGGTACTTAACTAAATTTGATAACTTCAAAGAAAAGTGATCAAAACAGATGGAATAAATCCAGGAAGCTCTTCAACAACAGAAGTCACAAATATCTGGTATCAAGGACTCTTTAAATGATATAGAATGGAAACTAAATGAAGATGAAAGCAATATTGAATGTTTATTAAAATAAAATACTCTTTTGCTGAACAAAACTGATGACCTAGAGAACAGGCCCTGTAGAAATAATATCCGTATCTTTGGTTTACCAGAAAAAAAAATAGAGGGAAATAACATGGCAAGCTTTCTGAAATCCTGACTCCCTAAAATACTATACTTACCTGAAGCAATGTCATTCGGAATCAATAGAGCATATAGGTCTTTAACTACAGCCTCCTCAAAGAATAATTCTTCTCCAAGATCTACAATAATGAAATTTTTTCTTCCCAAGACAAGAAATTAATCCTTAAAACTGCCTGGGAAAAATCTCAACTCAAAATAGATGACAAAACAATTCATTTTGACAATGATTATTCTGCAGCATTCATCTCTAAAAGAAAATGTTTTCTGCCTTTTATCAGAGAACTTAAGAAAGAACAAATTAAAGTTCACCTATTGTTCCCTGCCAGATTCCTCCCTGATGATGTCAAGTTTTTTGAAGACACTGATGCTGCCTTTTCATATCTACAAACAAAAAATATCTTAAAAAGGCAGAAGATATGGACTGGAACAGCATTTCCTTAAAGAGACAGACTTAAAGAACAGGATAGAAGGTTAATGAGAAGAAGAAGTTAAAATACAAATAATTTAGCATCACTTAAATTTTGCTAGACATAATAACAGTAGTTTAGCTTTCAATTTATTTTTTTCTGTTAAAACATGTTAACAAGCTACATTCAACAGCTTTATATGAGGTAAAGAGAGCCCAGAGATTCCCTGTAATATGGTAACTTGGTTTTCTTTATATTTTTTCTATCTATAGTATTAAGTCTTTTACATCTAACTTCAATAACATTTTATTAATTAATATTCATAATTGAGTAGTTTTTATCACATGTAAATTATTAATATAACTAATTTCTCCTTTAATAGTGTTATTTGAGAACAGATTTTAATGTCTGGGTCTTCTTTCCTTCATTTTAACTGAACTAGAGCTATTTACCTTTGATTTTGGTAAATGAATGCATTGGAGTAATATGAATATCTAACCTCATACATTTATCCTGCTATTACAGGCTTCATTTGCTGGGTTTATTATGTAAAACACACAATATATAATTCCTTATGTGGTAACTTGTTTTGACTTAGCTTTTATTATGTGGTAGAATAGGTTGAGCTGTTTAATGGTGAAGCTAACTCTTTATTTGTTTATATACAGGAAATAGCATTTCCAGCATATGTGTCTTCCATTTTTTTCTTTCTTTTCTTTTTTCTTGCTTTATAGGTATTGCTTGATATTTGATTGCTGTGTTTATGTTGACACTTGATGCTGGTGAAATGTTATGATATGAATGAAAGATGTTTTAAAGTTCAGTTGCATTGCATGGGGACTGGTCTTGTGCTTGCTGTTGGAAGTTGAAGGGATCTTGGGTGCTTGTATCTGTCTGTGATGGCTGGATGGTTTCTGCTGGAGTGGCTGTTTGCTTCAGAGATTGCTTTGCTGTTTGGTGTGTGTGTAGCTGCTTAGGTATGATCATGCTGCGGCGTTTTAGATGATATGTGTATGATGATGTTTGGCTTGATGTCAAAGTGCTACCTTTTAATTTTTTTTTCCGTTTTGGAGTGTTGAGGTATTTGAATGCATTGTAGTGGGAAGGTGGGGAGTAGTGGCTTTGGAGCTTTTCTCTTTATACATGAAAGTGTCAGATGTTAGGTATGAATGTGATCTGCTTGGTTCATGCTCTCTTTGAAAGTGCAGCTCTTTGATGTTCCTCTGTGTGCACTGTCTTGACACTTTGAGCTTCCTGCTGAGGTCTTGAGCTCTCCATGCTGACAGTTGAGCCCTGGATATGCTAATGACCTTTAGCTGTCAGTCAAATCACATAGGGTGGCTCTCGTGTTTTATTCAATAGACTCTAAGGATGCATCTGGACTTAATAGTGAAAAGGAAAAGAAAATGTTAGAACTTTTGTCTTCGCAAAATGGATTTATTAAAGAATAGCTATTACAAGTAATTAAATAATTTTATATTTAGTTTTTTCTCTAATTGGCTTTCTTAACAAAATAAAGAGATTAATTAGTTGAACATCTCATTTTATTTTCAACAGCTGCCCTTACACTTACATTGATTGATATATGACTGAGGCTGAATTTTATTATTTACCTAATTAGAAGTATAAATCTAAGCTATTTATGGTAGTCATTTATTTATTAGAATTACTACAATCACCTGAATAATAAGGAATTAGATGGTAAAAGAGCTGAACTTGTATTATTACATAAATTTTCCTTTAAGAAGTGTAGAGTTTGATGTTATAAGAAACTTTTTGACTTAGGTTACCAGATAACACATATAAATGCATTCATATATGCATTTCTACATATGTTTATAATAACATATAAGAAATAGAGTTAATAACAGAGAATTTTTGTTTGGAATATATAGGCATATATGTATTAAAATGTTAATATAAAATATTCTAGATACTAAATGCTTTATAATTATTCATATGACTGGTAATAAATGGGAATTTGTAAATGAGGGCTGGTTTGTTATTCTGATATCTTGATATATAATTTTATTTTAAAGTAGCAGGGTAGGAGTACTCTCACTCTTGTTGATGGCCAGAATGTCTGGGTAGTTTGGATAGCCAAACTAGGAGTCATAGACTCCATGTGGGGTTTGAGGGATTTTAAATATGTATGTTCAACATTTTGTGATATATTTAGTTTTTTGGGAGGGTCTACTACTGTTATCAATATTTATACAGTTAATCTGAATCTTACTGATTATATGTGTTCCAGTATTCAGTTCCTGGTTTTAAAAGTGGTTCGATGTTATTGCTATTATTTTGAAATTATGAAAACATTTCTAGTATATTTGTTAAACCATCTACATGTCAACTCTTAAGTGTATTTCTGTTAACATTAATGGTTTAAATAATGGTTGTAAGAGAGGTAGTTTAAATAGGTATTTAAAATTATTTAATTACCAACTTATATTTTTACAGGGCTCACATTTATCACAGACAGATATAGATAGATTTAACACTAAGACATATTCTGTATTAGTTAGTTTTCATTATAATCAGAAAAACAGAGGGGCTGCTATTTTATAGAGAAAAAACTATGCCTACACCTAAGAATATTGGATCATATAATGATGAGAAGGAAGTATTATATTCAGTAATAGTAGAAATTTTTAGAAATTAATAAAATGTACTTCCGCGGTGGTGCAGCAGTAGCATTGTTGCCTCATAGCAAGAGGTTCTCCCGTTCATTTCTCGGCTTGGGTTGGGAGTGCCTTCTGTGTGGAGTCTTCATGTCCTCCCCACAGTCGAGTAGGCATTCGAAAGACATGCGTTGAATGGGCGTGCCTTCGTTGAAGGTTGGGCATTGGGCTGGCAACTCAACACCATAAAAAACAACTGCCAGTCATTAGCAGACCAGAGTTCCGCTGTGGCGACCCCTAACCGGGAAAAGCCAAAAGACAAACAACAACATTAGAAATTAATAAAATGATATATACTCTCATTACTGTATATTGGATCCCAGGAATAGGAACTAGCACTGTTAGAAACCATATAGTCCAAATTTCAAAAGGTAGTATTATATTAGCAGGAGATTTTAATTGCATATTAAAAACTGATTATACTAATTCTACTAGAAAGAGAAAATATCTGCCTCAGCAAAGGAATTAATAAAGTTTATAGACTTATTTCCTATTAAAGACATAAATGATTTTGCAAATTCAGATTCACATGTCTTCACTCATTTTTCAAGTAGATATGGAACTCAAGCCAGAATTGATAGAGCATATATCTCTAATGAGTTACTAGATAGATTAAATAAATTTAAAGTAATATCATATCCACTTTCAGACCATAATGCATAACATTTTGAGCTAACATTAAAAATTGACAATAATGTATCTATTAGATGCATACCTGCTTATATAACTAACTTGAAAAAATGTAAAGACTTTTTCTTGAAAGAAATACCGCCTTTTATTGAAATTAATTACACAGAAAACACTTCTAGGATTTATCTATGGGATTCTGTAAAGGCCTATCTATACAGCAGAATTATATCTTGGTATGGTTTTAAAAAATGCAAGGCGACAAGGAACTGACTGAGTTAAGAGAAAAATTTTGATAAGCCAAAAGTAGATTGTCAAAAGACAAACACTAATGTGATAAAAGAAATTATCAGTTTAAATGGTAAATATTTAGAGATTTTAAATCAGAAGGCTAGAATTAACTTGCAAAGGATTAACATTTTAAATGTTACTGTTAATCCTAAATTAATGCATAACTTAGCAAACAGAACAAAAATCTTAAATAAATCCAAGCATATCAAGGAAATATATTCTGACAAGAGCAGGAAAAAGATCACTGAAGTTGAAGATATCCTGAAAGAATTTAGAAGTCACTTTGATATAATTAACAAAATAACACATTACTGGATTCACAGGAAGAAATTAAAACATTCATTAGAAATCAGATGAATGACAAATTAACCGAAGAACAGATGAAAATAATTGATAAGGCTATTACTTTCTCTGAACTTAAAGCAGAACTCAACAGACTAAAACCTAACAAGGATACAGGTAATGATGGAATCATATCTGAACTCTATAAATTAATGCCAAAAGAAGCCTCATATATCTTACTTAAAGTCATCCCAATTGTTAAAGAATTAGTAAATGTTCCTCCATCCTGGAAGTATACTCTTGTCTCTCCAATTTTAAAAGCAGGTAAAGATCCTATAGAATGTTCCTCTTATAGAACAATATCTTTATTAAATATAGATTATAAATTATTATGTTTTTTCATGCTAACAGAATAAAGCAGTTTCTACCATCTATGGTGACCAAACTGGATTTATATTAAACAGAAATTCATATGATAGCATTAAAAGAATATTTACAATAATTGATTATGTAACTAAAACAAAAAGATAAACTAACATTAATAAGTTTAGATATTGACAGTGTTTTTGACTCTTAGAGCTGGAAATATCTCTCAATAACACTGAAAGAAAGTAACTTCTCGAACATCTTCATACATCTTATTGATCTTGAACATACCAATCTTGGCAATACCATGGTGAATTTTGTTATGTAACTCATGGAGCTTATATTAAATAATAATTATATTACTTTTGAAAATTAATATTACAGACAAGCTAAAGGTGTAGCAATGGGGGCTAGTTGTGCTGCCATTTACGACAATGTGGTAATGGCTTGATGGGAATTCAATGATGTTTTCAGGTCTAGATTTGCCCAAGAATGGTTATTTTATGGTTGTTACCTTGATGATATTTTTGTTCTATGGAAATGTAGGGAGTCTACTGTATATGAATTTGAGGAATACATCAATGGGGTTTGTTCATATTTTAAGTTCACACATAAATTTAAAGTGGACAGTATTGACTACCTTGATGTGAACATCTCCAGGGACAATATATTGGGTATTTTTACAACTGCAGTATACCGCAAACCAACGTATTCTAATTGTTTCCTTAGTTATAATAGTCAACACCCCCATCATGTGAAAAAGAATCTTGTTAGGGGACAAATGATTAGGGGGGCTAGGATGTGTTCCACACTGGACAACCTCAAAAGAGAATTGGGTAATTTAAGTCAGATGTTTATTGCTAGAGGCTACCCAGAGAATTGGGTCCAGCAGACCAGTTTTGAAATCTTGGAAGGTTGGGGTACTAAGTTCAAGCCACTATTGGGACAGGATGATTTCAGTTTGAGACAAGCTCTCCCTGTGGTTCAGGATTCTGTGGGTAATGCATTCTCACAAGCTATGGTGACCCAATTTGGTTCATTTAGTAAAAATGTGAGGAATGTTTGGCAAAGAATTGGGTAATCTTAGAATGTAACAACAAGTTAGTTGACACATTAGGTCATGGCCCTAGTTTTTCTTATCAGGTTAGCAGTAATTTTGAACACTTGTTGGAACATCCTATTAAAAGGAAAGATAGTAGAGGGACAAGACCATGTGGTAGGTGCAATTACTGTTCGTATATGGTCAACGCAACAGAGATGTGGGTAGGGTTGCCCCCACAGAAAGTGAGATTAGCAGGGGGAATTGTAATACCATTGGGGTGGTTTATTTGAGTGTTTGCAAGGGATGCAATGGGTTTTATGTGGGTAAGATGGAGAGGGCAATAAGGAAGAGAATTTATGAGCATTTACATGCTATTAACACACAGAACCATAATTATGCCCTTTTAAAGCATACACTCATTTGCTCCTTGTGTTCTGGCTTTAAATTTGGTATTTTAGAAGTGGTTTTAAAAAATGTCAGGGGAGGTAACTGGTCAAACCAAATTGAGAAGGCTAAGTTGAAATTGCAACTCTGTTTAAATGTTTGCCAACCTCCTGGCATGAATGAACATGTTTCTTTAAAATCTATTTTGATTGAAAGGGCAATGAAACTTTAACATGTATATATTTTTTAACTTTTTACTATGGCAACAAACTGTGTGTTAAATGGTTTGTTTTCTTTTTAAGGAATTATTGACTAATTAATTAAGATGAGTATTTAAAGGGGTTTGGAGTTAATCATTTTTTGGTTTTGATAAAATTTGCAAGGAGACAGATGAAAGCACTTACCTACTGTGTGTTCTTGTATTAAACTTTTACTACCATCTGGACCATTTGGATTTTTTTCTGGACAGCTGTGGGAATTATGTCTTTGGTGTGGTGTTTTTGTTTATAATCTTATTAATCTTCTTTATGAAAACTCTCGTGCATATGTTAAAATATGTTCATATACTTCAGTGTTAATTCTAAAGGAACCAACAAGGGTGTCCTCTCTCATCTTTACTCTTTACTTTAGTCATAGAACCATTTGCCAACATTACAAGATCAAATTCAAACATTAAATGTATTCAAGTGGGCAAAAACTCATTACTTAAGAATCAGCTGTTTTCAGATTATATTTTATTGACCTTAAATGAATGCTGTAGTTCTGTTCTAGCTAACTTTAAAGCAGTGAAAATCTTCCAGAAGAAATCTAGCCTTAGTGTTAGCAAAACAAAAATTTTACCCATAAATTTTAATAATAAGGGTATAGATAAAACATTTACCAAATATATAGTTCAAGAAAAAAATAAATAATTTAGGGATAATTATTAATGATAATAGTAATGATATAATAACTTTCAACTATAATAATAGTTTAATTTTAATAAATAATCTCACAAACAATTGGAACAAATGTATCTTCACTAGGGAAAAGAGACTTTCCATAATTAAAATGATTATTTTGCCAAAAAACATTATATATCATACAATCATTATCTTTACCACCACCAGAAACTGTATAAAAAGTTTAATTCTTTAATGCTAAAATTTTTATGGTTCCCTAATAAACCTAGATTAGCTTTAATTCATCATACTAGAGATTGGTCTTTTGGAGGTATTTGGTCTGCATGGCTTAGAGTTATATTCAATATCTTCAATCATTAAGACAGTAACTCTTTGGCTAAATAATCATTATACCACTAGATGGAAAGAGCTCCCAGAAAATTTTGTGTTAGAAACTATTTCTTTTAAAGACTCAAATCATAATTCAGTTTCAAATAATGTTTTACTTTGGTTGTTAAAGTGGTATTTTTCAAATAATACTAATAAAGCAATCAATCCTTCCTATCTATTCATCATAATGAGAACATTGAGAAATTTTATGTACATAAATCCAATATATAAAGCATGTTTTTCTCATTTTTCCAATCGTCGATATTCATAATTTTAACTTACAAACAATGATTACTTTTAAAGAAAACAACTTGATATATTGATTTCAGTTAATGGACAAAGACAAATTACATTCTGTTGATTATATGATAAATAAATATGATTTGTATAAAGATATGTGATTGCATATACAAAATTGTAGACAGTTTGTTGAATACAAGACTAAATTAATGCAACAAAGTATAAGAGATTCTGTTCCTAAATTAACTGATTTTTTATCCTTTTGGACCCAATAGAATACAACTGAGAAAGGTATTTTATCTAAATTGTATAAAGTCTTAACAAAAGAAATAGAATATAATAGGGATAGTTATTGGAATTGTTTTACACTCATTAATAATAGTTCTCCAAGTGAAGAAGATAAAAAAAAATATTGTCATCAAAACAAACTACATCTTCACTCAAATGGAGATTATTTTCTTGGAAATCTTTCTTCACACCTCACAGAACTGAATGAAGAAGATAAAAAAATATATTGTCATCAAAACAAACTACATCTTCACTCAAATGGAGATTATTTTCTTGGAAATCTTTCTTCACACCTCACAGAAAAGTTTAGAAAAGATGGCTTATTGTAGATGTAAATTAGAGGTTAAAGTAGAGTGGCAACATTTGTTTTTTGATTGTCTTGTACTTAATTTTGTTTATTCTCTTGTACTTAAATCTTACAGGGATAATATTTTTTTCTTACAGACTTTATTTAGGGACAAATTTACTTTAACTAAATCCTTAATTATATTTAATTCCCAATACCTGAATTATTTGAGATTAAAATATCTACTTTTATGGAGCATCATATCAATCTCAAGAAAAGTTATAAAAAAATTTGGAAAATGAATCTATCTCTCTTTTTATGAATTTATCAATATTGCAACAGAAATTTATGAGTTGGAACTTATTAGCATCAGGACAAGAACTACCAGAATCCCTTATTCATACAACATGTGGCATAACCTTAAACAACTACTAAATAGATAATTTGTAATTTTTATGCATAATAAGTTTTAACTAATAAAGAATTCTTATTGTTCAGTAGACGCTCTTGCAAATGGTTCTTTTGTTGTGTTTTTTTAAATCAATTTTTTTTCTTTTTTACACTTTTTGATTTATATTTCTACTCAAATTGCTACTATGTTCTCATTTGTTTAAATATTAATTAAAAAAATTGTAAAAAGCCATTCAGGTTAGCCCTAGCAAATCCAACTCCAGCCCTGCAAACAATATCTAACTTATAGTGCTTGGTAAAATTATGCCCAGAAGTCCAAGTAGCTGTCTCAAGAATGGAAATAGTATACAAACCTTTGAAAAAAGCACAAGAAGAAGCCACAGCTCTGGTAAAATGAGCCTTAACAGAAGAAGGAAAACTTTTCCCATGGAAGGAGTAACAAAAAAGAAATGGCTTTAGATACTGAAGAAGAAACGGTTTGCGTAAAAACAGCCAAACCTAAAGACCTAGGTTGAAAAGAAACAAAAACGCTACTAGATTTACAAATGGCTTTAGTTCTGAGTTGTCTATGCGCATTCTACATGTGAAGAACCTTCTCACTAGCAGACTGTAGAAAAGAAAAAAAAAGAGGGCAAATGAATAGACTGATTAAGAACCAATTCATTAACCACTTTGGGCATAAAAGAAGAATTAGTATGAATGGATAGTGGAGTCTAGAGGAAGGAGGAACTGAAAGAATGCAATCACAGTTAAAACCTTGGGAGGAGGCAGAGATGGCAGCATTGGTATAGTCTGAAGCTTGCACCCAAGAAGCACCTGGTCCTGAGAAGGAGTTGGGAATGATTTTAGGAAACTCACTGTAAACACTATGTTTTGCAGGATACAAATAGTAAAGTGAAGATGCTGGAGTAAGGTGTCTGGAGAGGAAGCCTGAATAAGCAGGTAATTCAGATAGGAAAAGATCTAAATTCCCCTTAATTCTCCTTAACCTGCAAAAAGCAATCACAGGAGTGAGACATTTGGTGAAGACCCTTGAGGTAGCAGAGAGGCCAAAGGGCAAAGCAGAGAATGGAAAATGCAAGAAATTAACAGAGAAAAGTAACAACTTCCTGAAAATGGGATGAATAGGAATATGGGGATGGGCATCCTTGAGCTCCAGAAAAACTAGGAAAGCCTGTGGGAGAAGAGGAAACATGGTTTGAAGAGATAACATCCAAAAATGAAGGAGCCTTCAAAAAGATGTTGGGCCGAGTGAGATCACAGAATGAGTCTCCAGGTGCCTTCTTTCCTGGGAACCAGAAACATTCTGGAGTAAAATACATTTCCATTTTGAGGAGCTGAAACATCTTAAATTGTTATTGAACGTTGAGCACTTTCTTCCCCTGGTTAGGACTTCTTCATAACAATAAACATAATAAAACCCAGGGCTGGGTTTTATTATGTTTATTGTTCTGAGGAAGTCCCTACCAGTGGAAGTAAGTGCTCAACGTTCAATAAAGATTTTCGTATTGTGGCTGGTGTCCTAGTGCTGTTGAACTGGTTCTGAAGTTGGTTGTATTTTTTTTTTTGCATCTTAAATTGTTCCTTTAGACAAAAGGCTCCAAAGAACCAGAACCTCTAGAAAAAAGGGTAGCTGTTGCTAAGAAGGCTGAGGATTGCCCAGAAAGGGGGAAGACATTTCCAAACTATGTAGTACCCTTGAGAAATGATGGCTAGAACCCAAGAATCCTGAGTGATCTTTAACCAAATCAGAAGGGACAATGAAAGGTGAAGAGAAAGAGGAATGTGACTGAGGAGAGAGGAACAAAGATAGTCAGACAGAACCTAGCTTGTCTGGAAAAGGAGGCTTCTGAGCCATAGTAGTTTGAGTAGTCATAGCAGGAGGAGTTCTCCTACCACCATTTTTACCTTTGGGAGGAGGGTGTGACTGTCTACAGATAAAGGCAGGTTTATTAGCATAATTCCCCTGAAACTTGGGAACAGACAAAACAAAATATATTTAAATTCCTGCAAAGCCTTACCCTTTTCCTGAAGGGAATTAAAAAGCTCAGCAGCAGCACCAAATAGATGTTTATTGTCTAGAGGAACATACATCAGTTTAGCCTTAATATTATCAGGCAAAGACTGAAGGCAAAGCCAGGAATATTCCTTAACACAGAACCAAAAGCAGCAGCTCTAGATGAGGCATCAGTTGCATCATAGCTGCATTTAATAGAATGGAGAGCTACTTGAGAAGATAACCTAGTAAAGAAAGAGCTGATGTTTTCCCCTCAGAGTCAGGAAAATCTGAAATAGCCTGGCAGGCCTGACAGACAAGAGCCAAAGCATATCTATTCATATGTGTCTGGTAATTCACAGTACTAAATGCCAGGATAGCAGCAGTATATACTGTCCTACCCAACCTCTCCATGGTTCTGATATCCTTGTCAGAGAGGAGCAGCTTTGTAGAATGCAAAAACTTAGCTAGCTTATCATAAGCAACAGAAATAACAGAACGGTCAGCAGAAGGGCACTTGTAAAGAATTTACAATATTCAGGCACTTTATAAAAACTATTAGGTTTCTTAGGAGCAGGGGGCTTGGAATCAGGAGCCCAAAACTGTCCTGAAATGGTGTTTAACAAGGCAACAAGAACAGGAGAAACAGAAGAGGGCTTGGGAGACTGCATTTGAAGGAGTTCATAATACCTTTTTTGGACATCTAAGACCTGGCTACAGTCCAACTTAAAAAAACTATATCATATGGGAAACTAAATGAAATCTCCTCAAAAGGAGAAGCCTGACTTATAGAGTCCTCTTCTTCAAAACCATAGTCCAAGGGAGAAGGAATCTGGGAAGAATACGTTAATGATTCTTCATCAGACTCCACATCCTCATCAGAAGAAACCTGCTTCCTACGCCTCTTAAGAGGAGTAGAAGACCACAGGTGAGCAGGAATAGAGACTCCCTGAGGGGGTTTCAAAGCCATAAGGGCATTAAACAGACCTTGCATGAAATCCTACCATTCACTTTGAGGATCCTTGGGAGCAGGAGACAGATGCTTAGGTTTATCCTTCTTTTTCAAGGGGACATCCTCCCTATAGATCTTACATGTCTCAGACCCCTGATGACTATCTATAAGTGCAGTGGGAATCTCCTCTCTAAAAAGGATTTGTGGAACACCCCTAGGCCCTTTGGAAATAATAAGACATGGTTCCCCCTGAACATCCAAAACGGACATCTGTATAGCCTCCAGGGACATGCAAGAAGCTGGATCCATGTCGGCCTCCAAAATGTGCATGGTAGAGGAATCTGACTGAATAAAATATGAGCAGTCCTCTGGGCCTTCACTAACATCGAGAGAGATGTCTGGTGATGGTGGTATAGCCGAAGAATCTGACTGAGCTTTCTTGACCTTCCTCTTCTTGGATGACTGGTTCTCAGGGTGATTTCTCCATGCTACCCTTAGCCAAAAATTTAAGACAATGTTTCTCTAAGTAAATAGCTAAAGAGGAAAGATGATTATGCAATGTCTTTGGAACAAACACCTGACAAATAGGACAAGACATATGGTCGTGAAAAGCACCTTAGCAAAACAAACACTTCTCATGACAGTCCTTATGGGGAAACTGTCTCCCACACTGGAATTTCCCTTTTCTGGATGACATAAAACCAACAACCACAAAAATAAAGGAGGAGGATAAGAAGAAAAAAAAAACCAATGGCGCACTTATTTGAAAAAGCAGCTTGGTAACCAGCAGAAGAATGAGCGTTTAGACCAATGACTGAAGATGGTGTTCAGACTGGCGACAAAGATGTTCTGATGATGGTACCTCTGTACATCACCTTTATGCCCTATGCCTGGCACAGGGAGTATATGTGTGGCAGACAATGTCCCTTCTTCAACCTAAGGCTTCGGTATGCTGGCCAGATGTCAGGCTGCCCTTGGCAGGGAATCCCTATTGTAATAAATACTGCAACAGTGATATAGAAGGATATCTTAAAGTTGCTACAGATACCTAAGGAAACTGCAAAGCTTTCTTCAGTTATGTCAGAAAAATTAAGGAATAATGCCCAGCAATTCAGTGAGACCATCAATAATAATATCACACATTCTGGCCCCAAGGATATAGCAACTATATTAGCAGACAAATACAGTGCCACTTTTACTCCTCCTGCACCCATTATTGCTCCTGCTGTCCCTGAGGAATTAGTTTCCCTGGAAATCCCTTTGGAACAAGTCTTAGAATCATTGTCAATGGCTAAAAATAATGCTTCCAAGGGAATGGACACTATACCAGGGTGTATTCTCATCAGTTCCAAGTATGCAGTATCTTAGCTTCTATTTAAACTGTTCAACTTCAGCTTATCTATTGTATTTGTTCCTGATACCTGAAGAGCAACCATTGTGACTCCACTGAGGGTAGTCCCTCTACAGACCTGGGTAATTATACACAAAGACTTAGAATGTATCATAGCAGAAGTCATTTATGCATATGTAGCAAGCTAACTGATCTAGATACCAATCAGTTTGGTTTTGTGAAAGGGAGGTCCTGTCTTGTCCATTTAATAAACATCTTTGAAAAGGATATAGAGGCTGTGGACAATGGTAATTATGTGCACAATGCTTATCCTGACCTGACTACTGTGTTTGACACTATTCCCCATGCTGGTATCATTAAAAAATTAGATAAGCTTAATATAACTCCCTACATTGCCCTCTGGATTGCAAATTGGCTATCCAATAGATCCCAAGCTGTGAAAGTTGTTGGTTCCCTTTCTAAATATAACATTGTAACTATTAGGGTGTCCCAGAGATCATTTCTAGGTTTTTGTATCCTCCAAATGTCCCTCATGGTAGATGTTGGGTACACCAATATCAGCAATGCTGCTGAATGTTTTTTTTTTTTTTGCATACTTTTGTACACTAACCAGTTCCAGCCACTGTGTTGTACTCCAATTACAAGTCCTACTCAGCCATGATCAGCCAGGTCACTACTTGCAATGTCATCTGATTTCCACTAGCTGTTAGCCATGCAGTAGATCAAATTGCTTTTCCCTTTACCAGGTGTGATGAGTACACTGATATGTTTCTGTCTCAAATCCCAACAACCTCTTTCTCTTGCAAAGTTGGCTTCTGTAGTTCCTAATCTTGATAGTTAAACTAGGGTCATGGGCACTATAGTCTGGGCAACATCATTCTGACCTATGGGGCCATTTCCACTGTAAATGCCTAGCCATTGCTATCATTCAATTTACTTGTTAACTGTTGCTTTCTTTTTGAAGATTAGTACAAATTATTTTATTAAGTCTTCAAAGTTACTAGAAGTCAAGCTTCATATTCCTGCCAACCTACCTCCAACCTTTCTTTTTTATTCTGTGCTTTCTGTTCTTCCACTACATGTATTGGTAACACTAAATCTGGTCAAACAACAAGTAACCAAAGCAGGGCTGGCAGAACACA
Source organism: Protopterus annectens (assembly GCF_019279795.1). Classification (NCBI taxonomy): domain Eukaryota; kingdom Metazoa; phylum Chordata; order Ceratodontiformes; family Protopteridae; genus Protopterus; species Protopterus annectens. Next base: position 141,972,892 of record NC_056728.1, read on the forward strand.
ACAGGACAAAAAAAATGAATATTGCAAAAGCAGCATTAGTGTCAGTCATGCAACAGGTAGTACACTCACATTTTGGCACAGAACACTGTGGGTTCGATTCACACACAAGGTAGATGGATTCCAGATACTGTAACGCAACGTAAGGAGGTTGCTGCACACCTGTGTGTGCTGTCCTCTGGGTGAAACCAAAAGTTCCATTCATTTTCTAACCTCCACCCTTTTTTCCATCATCAAAATCTTATTATTTTTAATATATCAGCCAATATCTATTTCCCACTAAATTTTAATTCTTTCATTCCATATAGTCCATACTATATAAAATATCTTCCTATTTTTAACATATAGCTTCCCTTTATTGTATTCATTTATTTTTATTTGTCATTTGTTAACTGGGTTAGTCCAACTGAGCCAGTGGCCCGTTTTCAGTGGAGCCCCAAGAAGAAAAGCTCCAGACAGTCATTACAAAATTACATAAAGAAAAATATCTGACAATGAAGTTGCATGCAAGCAGGGTTACCTTCATTTGACTGAAAGCTCATTTGACTGACAAACATTTTAGTCAGACCAAATGACTGAAACTTCATTTCACTGACACTTCATTTGACTGACAGTTTGTTTGACTGACAATTGGTACTGGCAGTGTCTAGACCACTGTAAGGCAAGTAAAAGGAATATGTCCTTTTCCCCACTGTAGTGTGACCCTGAAGTTAGTATATATAGTTAAGGGGGTGTGGGGGCATAGCCCCCCACTTACTTTGGTTTTAATAAACAAAATAAAACCAAACTCAGAGAATATAACATGAAACTAAGTGGAGGGCTGTGCACCCCACCCTCCTTAACTACATATACTAATTCCAGGGTCGCACTGCAGTGGGGAAAAGGACATATTCTTTTTACTTGATTTACAGTGCTCTAGACACTGCCAGTACTAATTGTCAGTCAAATGAAATGTCAGTGAAATGAAGTGTCAGTGAAATGAAGTTTCAGTCATTTGGTCTAGGTCAAATGAGTGTCAGTCAAATGAGCTTTCAGTCAAATGAAGGTAACCCATGCAAACAATATAATAATGTGCTTTACATGAGAACATTAGAAATTTACAAAAGGCCTGAGAATGAAGGTTACATAAACATTACAATAATGTGCATAACATGCAGTACACAAGTTAGATTTTTTTTAATTAACAAGAGAAAGAGATGCCAATGAGATAAGATGCTTGCAATAGGTGGGTGTTATAAGTGTGATAGGTAGTAAGGTGGTAAGGTGGGATTTAAGTGGGATCATTGCAGTGACAGGTGTTGGCATTTAGGAGAAAAGTTTTAAGTTTGCATTTAAAGATATTTATGTTAAGTCCCATCTGCTACCACCGACTGTAGCAGATGGGACTTTGGTTTAATGTTTCACCCAGAGGACTTTATTCTAACATATACATGCTTATATCTTTCATTTGTTTAATACCGTGCAAGATATTTTATTGACATAATTTCCCCATAATTTCTTTACCCTTTCACATTAAAAAAACATGTTCTATTGTTTCAACTTCACCACAAAAATTACATATTCTTTCCTCTATTTTTATAGGGCATGTTGGCTTTCACTGGTAACTTTTTATTGATAATGTCCACAGAAAATCTTAACATTCCTCAAGTTTTTTAGACCATTCCAAACTTGCTTGTATGGCTTTCACTTTTTTCTTCCTCCATTTTTTTCCCATGGAAAAACACAGCAATATTTATTTATTATTTTGAAATTACATTTTTTTCTATTATGTTCTCTGTCACTTATGTTTATTTCCCATGATATATTTTTTCTTGAAAAACTTTTATTTTCCCTTTCATATCTTCTTTCCCTCTTTTAAATTTACTCATCAGCACCACATTTTCTTGTATTTTTCTTTCATTACTGAACTTATTAATAACTTATCTTCTTTTTTAATAATGTTAACACCTTAAATAAGTTAAACGAAACTGCAAAAATGACTGAGTTTATCAAACATAATCCCCCTTCTTTTTTAATGTGTATAATATACCTCTTTATTTTAATATAATTTAATTTAATATACCTCTTTTCACCAGATTCACCCTAGATCCTCATATAAATGAAAATACAATCAACATTAGTTCCTTTTCCTATTCTGTAAGGATTATATATATATATATATATATATATATATATATATATATATATAGAGAGAGAGAGAGAGAGAGATACCTGTTAAATATGCTATGCATTTTTCCCAGTATGTCTCTATACAAATAATGTTCTATTCCATCCAATCCCATTGCTAATTTTATATTTGCCATTGTTAACACATTGTTTAGTTCATCCAATGTAATTTCTTTTTCTAGATCATCGCTGTTCTGTTTTGTTCATTTTTAAGTTTCCATTTTGGTTTTCTTGCTATTGTATGTGTCAATAAAGTTTATATATATATATATATATATATATATATATATATATATATATATATGAAAGTCAAACACAGGCACAGAAGAACTTGTCGGCAGAGTAAAGCAGTCCACATACACAATTCTACTAGAGTTCCAACGGAAATAATAAAAGGCAGTTTTCACTTCACCATAAACACAGAACGGATTCCAAGTATAGTAACTTCAATTTATTGGTCTGAGATACAAACTTGGCAAGCGCTTTCACCCAACTGGGCTTCTTCAAGCCAAAAAAGTTACAGATTCAAAGTATCCAATAAATACTTTCTTAACCATGACATCACATCCTATAAATTAATTAAGTATGTGTTTGACTTTAATTTTACTTGATATTTTACACAGGAACTTAGACTTTCGGGCGGCAGCATTTGATATTTTATATATACATATATGTTCCTTTATTACATTCACTATTTCTTGCTCACTATTAACATTTTCTCCTCTCTTGTTTAATTCTCTTATTATTCTTTTATCCTATTGTATTATTTTGTTTAAATGGTGTGCTAGCTCTTCCCTTTTCCCTTGTAAAAATACCTTTTGTAAACAACAATTTTTTATCTTCTGTTGATTCATCTCATATATTTCCTTTTCCCTCTCAAAAAATTCTTATTTATTACTGTATCAATAAAAGCATATTCACTTCTTTATATTTGTTCTTCTCATCTTTTTGTTTGAATTTTGCTATTCTATAAAAAAATAAACAAATATTTTTCTTAAAAACTTATCCAACAAGATGTCCAGTTCTTATAAAATCTTCTCATGCCTACATGATCTTTTCATAATTACCTATTTCTATTCCCTCCTATCTAAATCTTTCTCATTTAATATTTTAATAATTTTGCCTTTATATTATACTCCTTTGTTTCTTGAATCTTTATATTGAAAATCCTGTAACTCTAAATTCCTTCTTATATAATTTTCAAACTTTCTGAAACAATAAAATAATCTCATTTCTTAAATTATCCCTTTTATAATCTCAGTTCTTAAATTATTCCTTTTGTAGATCCACTGTTTATATATATATATATATATATAAATAATAAATAAATATATATATATATATAATAAATAAATATATATATATATATATCTATGGGTCCACTGTGTAATTTTGAAATACTGAAATCCCGAAATTCAGTATTTCAAAATTACATAGCCAAAAACTCAAAGTTCTGAAACCAGCAGAAGCGCTAAATTCAAAATCCTGAAGCACAGAGATATAGAATTTCCCCTTCCGTTGGTTCGGTGTGTGGATGTATTGGTTGAATTTAGGTAAGTTTGTGTGTGTAAATGTGTTGGTTAGGGGCTTTAGTGTGTGTAACTGTGTGTTGTGACTGTGATGTGTGTGTGTGTGTGTGTGTGTGTGTGTGTGTGTGTGTGTGTGTGTGTGTGTGTGTGTGTGTGTGTGTGTGTGTGTGAGAGTTTCATTTGTGTTTCTGTTTGTGCGATCTCGGAGTTAGAATATATAAGTGAGGGGTGCAGGGGGGCTTGCCTCCTGCTTATCTATATTGTAGATACATTTATTTGACTGTGCGGGGAAGTTTTGTGTTTATGTGTGTACTGTATGTGTAGCATAATTTCAGCATTTTGAATTTCGCGGTTGTGTGTTTTCAGAATTGTGAGTTGTGCTTGGGTTTTCGGCTATGTAATTTCAAAATACTGAATTTAAGGATTTCAGTATTTCGAGATTACATAGTGGACCCATATAGATATATATATATATATATATATATATATATATATATATATATATATATTTATATAAAACCTCTCAACTGTACCAAATTTCTCAGTTTTTACCAGTTTTGAGGTCCAAATAATAGGGTACCATGATTCCCAAATGGCACCCCTTAATTTCTGAATTTCCCAGCTTTTTTTTTTAGTTTTTCTTTGGCTTTTTGGGCTGATATTATCACATGCAGAGGCCTGCACAATGACGTCAGCTCTTTGAACAGCATGCCAGCCTGTCGGAATTGGCTGAGGGCTTGAGGGATTCACTGTAGTTTGTTTCTGGCCAGCCAGCAGTAAAAGTAGAGTGCGAGCCATGCGTACATTTCCCCAGCTGCTCCAGGTAAGGAGGACAAGTAAAATAAAAACTCAACACCTTTATGAGCTGCATTTCAAATTAACAGATTACTGCACTAGTTGGGCAAGCATTTGACATTGTGTGTGAACAGTTCTTTTTTTTTCTTTTCTGCCACAAGCACTTGAATTACAGGTCGCACCAGGTCCACACTGCATTTGGTTCTTACTAGTTGATATTAGACAAGCTGCATATAGTTGAAGTTATGTGAATTACACAAGCTGCTGCTGTTGCATATAGTTGAAGCATGGTGTGTGTGTGTGTGTGTGTGTGTGTGTGTGTGTGTGTGTGTGTGTGTGTGTGTGTGTGTGTGTGTGTGTGTGTGTGTGTGTGTGTGTATGTAAAATGCCCCAGTGTGGTTAGGGTTACTCAGGCTCAAGCTCTGTACCTTAGGTACAAGGATCAAGAGCCTGAGTTCTCTACTCATACCACCACTTCTGATTGAAGGAGTTGTAGCTCTCAGTTGTACAAATTTTCACAGTATGTCTGGAATGTTTGACTCATACTTTGGGTGGTGCAATGATAGTGTTGTTGCCTCACAGCAAGAGGGTTTCTGGTTTGATTCTCATCTGAAGTGCCTTCTGTGTGGAGTCTGCATGTCCTCCCTATGTTTGTGTGGGTTTCTTCTGAGTGCTCTGGTTTCCTCCCATGATACAAAGACGTGTCTGGAGCCTCTGCTAAAAATTGGCTTTGTTTCATATCGAACTTTCCTGGTAAACAAATGTTAAATAAAAATAAAATTAGTGGTTTTCTGGCAAATCAATGAGAACTGAATTCACTAAATAATGATAGCCATTTAAGTTTCAGTCTTCCTATATTTCAGGAAACACATGGCAACACAACATTTTATTCTAGCAACTTTCTAAGATTATACAAGCAACAGTCAAAATGTGACCCCAGTTTTGGGGCTTTGTCCCCCAATACATTTTGGCTTTTTTCCTGATTTCTTGTGCTGCACAGCTCTTCAGGCAAAAAGAAGTTTAGTGCTGCTTATGCAAAGTCTACTTCCATTGTTAGTAGAACAACAGCTAGTATACTTGCTTTTGCTGCAGAAGGATGTGGGTTCTACTCACACAATATGTAGATGGATTGCTGCTACTGTACTGTGTTGTACTTTTAAAGGGGGTGGATACTGCAGGCCTGAGAATGTCCTCCTTTGGTGGAGATACCTAGTAACTATGAACATGCTATCTGTTTGTCATCCATTCCCTATTGAAATATTACTAGCTTATCATTTTTTTAATGTAACATAGGCAATTTATTCTTCAAGGGCAGCAGCCACTTTACTTGTAGATGAAACAAAATATAAAGTTGTTTGCTAACTGCAACCTCTTAATTAGTTACAGATCTCTTTAATGTGGAATTATTTAGATGACTTTTACTTCTGCAGAGATTGTGCATATTTACTAGTGGATTGTAGAAGTGTGAGTAGACTTTTGTGACGGAAATGTTCTGAACTCGACAGTTTTGTCATTATTGGTTCATGCATTTTGTTTCATTGATTACAGGAAAATGTTCAAAACAATAAATTTAAAACATGCTCTAACAAGTGTGCTGTATTATACAAGGAATATAATTTAATACAGTCAGGAAGGTGAATCAAAGAACACATGTATGTTTCATGTGCAATGGGCCTATGCTTTGAAAACAGCCCAAAGTTAATCTTTATCCAACACTGGCCAGATACATTTTCTTTGAATGTGGATTTAAATGCTGTTTCAATGGCAAAGAAGATTTAATGCTGTCTATTTTCATGGTGAGACTGTAATGCTTTGTTTAGCAGATGTCTATTAGTGTTTGTGCTATAAAATGTAAAATAAAAGTTTTAAATGAAATCCAAATAATCATTGTAGAAGTAAAGCAGTATGCACATTACAGTGTTTATGGTAAATGAGGTGAAATAGCCAAGTAATGGGACATTGGAATGGCTGCTGGGGGAATCTGGGGCCATATTTTGGTTGTCTGTTCTTCAGTTAGCGTTTGAAAGTTGGTCTCCCACAATTCCATTGGAGTGGATGGGGTTACATGATTATGTATGCAAATGTTATGTTAATCACCATACAGATTTGTAGCTATTTTTCATGGGCCTTTGTCCAGATTTTTGATGTTTACAGGTTGAGAGGTATGATAGATAGATAGATAGATAGATAGATAGATAGATAGATAGATAGATAGATAGAGATAGATGGATACAGATACTTCTGACATCATTTTTACATCTCCAATCTCTTTTCTTCTTTTTCTTAAATCATAGTTAAATCACCCAATAATATTATATCCATATTCACTCTTATATAATTTAATATTTTTAAACATCTCTCTTCTCTTTCTCTCTCTCTTTGTCACACTTGCATAAACTGCTATAATTCTTTAAACTTGCTTTCTCCATCTCACATCCACAACTGTTACTTTATCCAATATTACCGAAGAAACATCCAATATTTTTTGACCTTTTATATAATATTCCTATACCCAAGTATATTTGCTTCCCTATGTTCCAAATAATCTCACCTCCTCATAACGTTTTACATGTAATCTTTCCTCTTTTGTTACAATTCTTATATCTTCTATTCTAACAATATCCACATCAAGATGTATGCACTATTCCAATACAGCTACTCTTCTTTTTATATTTTTGTACTATTCATATTTACTGCTAAAACTCTCAGGTCTTATTTTACAAATGATCTCACTTTTTTCTATCCTTTGCCTTTTTATTGTCTTTAAAAACAAATCCTTCAAACTTTCTCTTTCCACCTTTCACCCTTTTTCCAATAGAGTTTTTTCCCTTAACCACACTCCAACTAAACTCTTCATTATTTTTTTATTTATTATTTTATTTATTTACATTTGTTTACCGGGAAGTTCCGACTGGATGCAGGTCCTTTTTCAGTGGATGCCCAGGGAGAAAAGCTCCATATCATGTACATGATAAATAGAGATATAAAGTTGCAGCAATAGTAAATATTACAGGTTGTTGGCGTTAATACAAATAACAAGATATTGATTATCAACAGAATATACTGTAAATGTTGCAACTTAAGAAAGTTTCTTCATCACTTATTTCTTGATGTCCTTCTTTTTCTATCATTTTACCTTTTACTTCTCCATCTTCTACTGTCTCATTGTTATCTATTATAGTCTGCTTTTCTTGTTATTTTTCTGGATTCTCTCTATTACTTCCCCTTTCTCTATTTTTTGTTCCTCATCATAGACTATGCCCTGTCCCTCCATATATTCTTCTATCTTTTTCTTACAACTCATCCATAACTGACCAGTTTTTTTGACATTTAAAGCATTTCAATTCACATTTTTTGCATCATGTCTCATTTTGCCACAAATATATTTTTTCACAATTAATTAAATGATCGATTTAAAAACAAGTTTTATGTTGTCCCCAACATTTCACAATGCATTTGTTTCCTTCTACATTTATAATGTTTGGTGTATGTATTAATTCTTCATTCTCCATTTTCAATACAACACAACAATCCCAACTCTTGGTCCATAAACTCTTACTATCATAACATCTTTATATATAGTCTTTAAATAGCGTTTTAGTGATTCATTTTCTATCTCAATTCAAAACTGTACAAAAAATTTATTTTTTGCCTTTCTATTAATACTTGTAAAACCTATAAGTTCCATGAATTGCAGCTTTCCTTTAGTTCATGTTGATCTAAAATGTCTTCATATACTGACCTGTTTCAAGTATAATGTCAAAGAAAGTATCTATTAGTATGAATGAATGCTCTTTCTTCTTCCGTGATATTCCCAGTAGTGCTATTATATTATCCCAAATGTCATACAGCTCCATCTCTTTATCTGCTTTGCTACTTATTCATAAAAGGTAGTTCTTTTGTCTTAATTCCATCTTCTTATCTGCCTTTCTTTCTCAGTTTTACCAACTCTGCATACTACTTTTTCTTTTCCCATCTGACTTTCTCCACTATTTCTTCTTCTTTGATCCTGGCCATAATGTCTCCCCATGAAATTACCTTCTCACTCTCCATCTCACTATAGTTTATTAAGTCTTGGAGATAAACATCCTGCAACCCTCCCAATTGGAGAATTTTAATAGTACATCTATTCTGTGCCTTGTTCTCATCTTCAAATAGCTGTTCCTGAAAAATAGCTTCAGAATCTTGCGAGGGTCCAACCTCCTTTGCACTTCTCACAATCTGTGTTTCTTCCTTCTCACTGCATGCTGGCACAAGCTTGCATGCCTCCACCTGTTCCATAACTTCATTCTGCAAAGACTCAGCTGCCTTCAACTCCACCATCTCACCCATTAACTCTCCAACATCTGCATTTTCATTATGTGGATCCTCCAACATGTTCATGTCCGCCATACTCCTTACTCCTTCCTGCTTCTCTGAGCCACCACTGCACCCAGACTGGAAGTAGAACATGTCACAACAAGCACTGTCCCTGCTCACAGAAGAGTAGGGGAAGTTTTTCAATGCCTTTGCCAACTTTCCCCTTATAGTAAGAGATCTCCCCTGAAAAGAAGTTATTAGTCTAGGGAGACTCATTCTTTTAACAAAAGATAAAAATAAAAAAAATAAAATAAAAAATGGAAGAAAGGAACAAACAAAATAAAATGTGTATAGGGAAAGCTCCCTGTCCCCATCCTTACATTCATGCTATTATCCTGGCTTAACTCTGTGAATCATAATACCGTTGTGAAAGAGTGTACTTTCATGCAGTGAGAAGCAAAACTGACTCACATTTTTGATCTATTCTGACTTTAAAGTAAGACTATAATATGATGAACAGACTGTAAAGCTTTCCCTTTGCAAAAATAGATTGATAATGTTTTTTGCATCACATGATTTTTTTCGCAGTTTGCAAGATGTATTTCAACAGGTTTACTATGCTCTATATATATATATATATATATATATATATATATATGTGTGTGTGTGTGTGTGTGTGTGTGTGTTTGTGTACTGGTTATACCCTAACTTTTCATTTTTCTCAAAGGTTTTGTAACCTCTTATTTCTAATCTCTATTAAACAGTATCACAAGACACAAAAACATTGCTTTTCACATTACTCATTAAAGACCCTTATTTACCCTTCATCCTATTTCCCAAAGGTACTAGCCCCTGAATCTGCTCATTGGTATCTCTTGACATTCTGCAGCTTATGTTTCTGCATCTTCAATTTATAGCTTAAATACTGAGCTAATTTATTATACTGTATATCTTCTATCTGGGTTATCTGATCTGAGGTTCATCTAATTTTGTATAATTATCTAATAATAAATAATTATATAACTATACTGATTAATAAATTAATTAAAATTCACACAAATCATTAAATAAATCTATACTACCTATAGTATGTTTAGTGCTGGAGTACTGTTCTCACAGCTTTTGCTTAAAATGCCTTCTGGAATGTAAACAGAAACAAAATGGGGTGCTTTAATAATAATTTCCACTCAATTAAACAAACAGAACCAACTTGTTTTAATTTACTTAGACGATAATCAGTATATCTTATTTTTACTAAAATTGATCTTTTCTGCCAAACAATCTGAAGAGAAAAATAAAGCACTGTTATCAGTATGTTCACTGTATTTGTTCACCATCCACTGGCAAACATTGTGTTTTGCAAGTAGGCCAAAATATTGGCAATTACTGCCAAATAACTCACAGATGGACAGTTATTTTTAAAAGAAACAGTTTGGAGTCCAGAGACATTACAAATGCTGAAAGTGCCTGCCATGCCTGCGTACCTCATATAGCTTTGTCAAGGGGATACATGGTTTACTGAAAAAGGGAAATGATAAACATTGGAGAAAAAAAATCACAGTAGAGCTCCAAAAGTGGAGTTCACTGCAGTATGTTTTTATACATGTAAAACCAGAGTAACAGGCAGACAGAAGAGATACAAAAAGTGAAACAGAATACATTGCTTTCCTGAAAAAAAAACAGCATACCTCTATATTATTAGCTATAAAAGCATGAAATGCCTTATGAAGCCTTTGCACAAACAGCACCCCCCCCCCAGAAAGAAAACTGAATTCCATATTCTACAGAAAGCTAATACTGTGTAATGATTCTTCAGAAGTTAATGCATTCAGTTCTAATGATATCAGAAAATTTTCTTTTGAATTATGTCATTGTTTCACTCTGGTTTTAATGATAACATTGAGGAACAAAGGTCTGTTGTGAATTATTCAAAATGCACAAACTGTTGGGCAGTAAACAACTTAAAGCAGAAATATGTCAGTAGTATGGTATTAAAATTATAAGTTACAATAAATCTTTTCATTCGAGATACATTAAAAAAGTATGAAGCTTGGTACTGTATAGCAAGATTACTTTAACAGGCAAATAGGCATATAGAAATTCAAAGAACAACCACAGCTGTGTACAGTGAGTGATGGTTACCTTAGACAGCTAGCTAGACAGATAAATACAAGTGGGCACATGTCTGATAGTCATGTCAACAGCTTAATTTTTTACAAGTTGGGGGTCTACCCTTATCTGTAAAGAAAAACAGCAGTTCTCAACTGATGGCTACTAATTCTTTGTGGAAACATGTCTAGTTTCATTCTCTGTAACACCACAGAGTGTCAGAGATGTAGTCAGTGATATATTACTGTGGTACCCCCTTTCCCCTAAATCTACTTCTTACATTTGCAATCATGCTGTTCATTTTGAGATTATAATCAGTGGACATCTAGAAAAAGGGGAACATCAGGACATTATATTAGTAATGAATGTGTGTACAGTTCACTCGGGGAGGGAGTATACATATATAGATGAATTATTCCATTTAATCTGTACTAAAATCATGTGATTTTTAAAACTAGTAAACCTTAACAACATTTCAGTACTATATTATATTAAACATAGCTATTAGGCAATTTAATGTACTGCTAATGTTATTTTCTCTTCTGGCTGTGATATGGTCAGTTATTTGCTTCCAAATGAAAGACGTGCTGATTTGTCTGTTAGATTTTTTATAAAATTAGACTGTTGAAAAATGTTTAATAGAAGTTTAATAAATATTTGTAACTATTTTCATAACCTTGTTTAAGCATTATGAAACAACTCACCATAGGAAATTAGGCAAATGGACAAATGGAATACTTTTAAGAACCAGCTAAAAATCACTATTACTTAATGAGAGTAAATACGGTTGTTTAAAGAATAATAGCCAGCTTGTTTATTCCATTAGATTATTTCTGCCCATAGTATTCTTTATACAAAGTTAAGATCCATTCTGTTTCCAAAGTCTGTCTAAATTACTACAGTGTTATATATTCATTGTTTGAAACCGGTTATAATTTAAGACCATATAACTTTCCTTTATACCACTTTTTACATTGTCAACTTTGTACAGTATATGGTACAGATATCCCTTGTAGAATGATGTATATATATATCAGGAGTATCTAATGTATGCATTGTGACTGCTGTGTCCCATCCCTTTTACACATTCTTTACTACATCTTTCATATTGCTGTTAGTAATTTGCTACTGTCCTACCATTAGGTAGGTCAAATTTAATTATACATTCTTTATTGTTAGCATAGATTATCCCCAGTGCTTTCTGTTGCTAACTGAAATTGTTAGTGATTTGCTGTTTTTACCTAATATCTGCTGTTACAATCTGCCTCATTTGTGTTATTATGTTGCATTAATTTGTTTACATTTGCTCAAGTAGTTCAGGTCTTGGCTGCAAATGGTCTTGGCAGCAGCTGGTTAATACGTGTTACAGATTAATAAATTAACATGTCTAATTTAAAATACATGTTAATATCATATTAACATTTGCTTGCTAAATTCCATTACATTAATGTTGACTGAAATCAAAGAACTTTGGCGCCTCTTAAAGGGTTATTAGGTACAAGTCCCCTTTTAGAACGAATGACCACTGAGCTTTGATCTATGATCTGTTATTTGTTCACAGTCACACAGTATAGAAGTAGAAACTAAAAGATTCATACGTCAGTCTCTATATCATATCTCATTCACAACTGATTATATTAATTATTCTAGTATATAGAAAAATCTTAGCATGAATTCCATATTAGAAACCTAATAACAGCCATAAGTAAATTTCAGAGAGACTGCCTTCCATGTAGGCATGGTCCTTTGACATCTTTACTCTTATCCCTACAACACAGAGAATAATTTAGAGCACAGCATCTGTGAATGGGTAAGAGATGGGAAACCATGCAGCCACTCAGATTAAATGGACACTGACATACACTCATCTTGCAGATATTCACACTTGTCCTGTCCAGAACTGAGATCAAACCTTAAACCTGACTGTTAGCTGGTGTATCTACATAATAATGAGAAACTATTGCCTGAGCAGAGGTAACATTTCACAACAGGAACCTTGCTGCACAATCAATTAAAGCCTCAAACATAAGATAGAATAATACAGTTGAGGGGTCACACACAAGCAGAGATAGTTGGATAGATAAACCAAAATGTGAAACTAATGGCAGAGTTTGGACAGTATTGTGTAGAAGGTAACTATCCCTCTGGACAGCAATGAGCATATGCAGTAATGTGTCAGAATATTAATAAGAATACATCCATATCCTTGGTCCAGTGTCAAATCTAAAAGGTACATTCTATTCCATGAATAATAATATTGAGGTAACATTATCAAGCTCACAACTGGGTTCCGGTGTGTAGATCGCGAGACAAATGCCCGCGAGCTACATCGCCGAAACCAGAAGGCCGCAGCACCGCTAAACCGTTGGCGGAAGATGCGGCGGTGGGAAAACAGACAAAAGCAGACGCCCCTAAAGGCAAACACGCAGGCCGTCAACACACAGCGACACGGCGGCAAACACACGCGATCGGCGAAACACAGCACAACGGTAGTGCTCCAAAACAGTTGCATAAGCAGTCATAAAACCAAAACAGTTGCATAAGCAGTCATAAAACCATTACTTACCAAAGCAAACAGTCCCCGAGAAGCAGGAAGTAAAGTCCCCAGCACGTAGAGCAATGCACAGCACACTTTACCCGAGAAATGCTGCATAGAAAAGCAGGTCATATGTCAGGCTAAACCCTTAAAGGTACAGACAAAGCAGTGTCAGGGTCAATAGACCACACACACTATAACCTGTCTGTGTACTAGTAGTAAGCATGTCACAGCAGGGTGTCTGTAGTATAGGACAAACCCAGATAACAGGCATGCCTGCAACAAACAGTACCTACCCTGCTAGAGCCCCTGAGTGCAGTTGTAGGTGTGAACATGCCAACCTGGTAAAGCATGACACACTAACCCAGTAGCAGGGGATATAGTAGCTGTAACCCATCTCCGACTCCACAGTAGAGTAAGACATGCAGCTTCTGCTAAACACATCACGTTGTCCCTGTTACAGGAGTATAGACAAGTACCCAGCCCCATGTAGGAAGACAAGGGTGCAAGACAGAGGTACCTCCCTAAGTAACATCTGCCACTTAAGCAGACACCAAGCCCTAAACCGTGATTGGCTGGCAGCAACAACAGGGAGTTAAGGGGCTGGCACAGTACACACAGAACCTGTGCTCAATCAGGCATCGTGGACTCTAAACAGAGTACAAGCATACGGCAACCCCAGGGATGTGTTAACTGCAGACATTGCAACCATAGGGAAGAGACAGTCAGAGGGTTGGAGTGCACAAAGCTGTACAGGGCCACTGAGACAGACAGAGTTACTACACACGGTATAAGACAAGGAGGTGTAAACCGAGTGGCCTACTGTCTGGAAGGGACTGTCTCCAGGTTCAGTAGTATATCCCATACCAAGCTCCACGGCTGTGATGGATTCTGAGAGACCATCTACAAGTGCTGCAACCATGCCGGAATGTATGTATCTGTATAGCCCTGGTCTGATTGGCAACAGATACAGCACAGTGCCCAGCCAACGTGGCAAACCCATGCTGGTGGTGGAGGGTACCTCTACCATTTGGAATGTGAGACACCACCAAAGCGGTACTGGGCATGTAGTGAGCGCGAAGGCATGCAGAGGACGTGCCATCACTGTTCGGCAGGAAGAGGGTGAGGAATTGCTGAAATCACTGCCACACCAGCACGGCCCAGATGCAACAATGGCACAAGTGGCTACATTGCGAGCAGAACTGCGGCAGAGGGCGGTAACCGGTAATGAATTGCCGAGCTTGGTAATGCAGAGTGTGCTAGGCACAGCAGATGACAATGTACTGCAGGAGATGCCTTGTCATGCGACCCTTGAAAAGCATCACCAGGGTGCGGCAGCAGGCTCGGGCATCCATGGCTACACCTCCAGCAACCCTTGCAGATATTGATGCCAGCCAGTATCCACTCCGTAGTGGCAGCTTCATCCGTTCGTAGAAGGTCGGATATGGATGGTACCGCTTCCTTGGTAGTACTTACTACAACACAGAACCTGACTGACCTGTGCAGGTCCGACTTTGTTCTTGGTGATGGCACCTTTCCCACACGGGCCGATATCTGTCGCCAGCTATATACATTACATGGCTGTATTGGCACCCCCACCTCAATGAGGGTCGTACCCTGGTGTACTGTCTCATGACACGGAAGTCGGAGTCTGCATACACCACTTTGTGGGAGGTGCTGAGGGTATGGCAGCTGACCAGGGATGCACTTTGTCACCACAGTATATCATGACTGACTTTGAGAAGGCAGCAATTCGTGCCAGCCGGAAGGCATTCCCTAGGAGTATTCTGAAGGGATGCCTATTCCATTTTGCACAGATCATCTGGAGACAGATCCAACATCACCACCTTGTGCCCTCTATGGCACGGACACTGCTTTCTCCATTGCCATTCGCAGCTGATAGCATTGGCATTCCTACCTTTGGATGATTTTGTCCCTGCATTTCTGGACATTGTGGCTTCCTTACCAGAATGTGCCCAGCCGATTGGTGTATTTCTAGACCATCATTATGTCCGAGGCCGACCACCAAGTATGCATCCCGCTGTTCAGTACGAAGACACGAATGCCATCGTCATACCCTCTGCGGTTCTGGAATGTGTCCGATGTCTCTGAGATGGACTTCCACGTACTAACAACCAGGTGGAGGCGTGGCGTCGTCGGCTGAAGGTATTACTGGGTCGCCCTACTGTACAGCTAGCTGACCTTCTGTGTGTTCTGCAGCAGGAGCAGAACCTGACGGATACCAGCGTGAATCTCTTCTGAGGGGATGCCTGTAACACGCGTAAGAAGGCTATTGTAGTAAGGAGGCGTCGCCTAAAGCACATCTTACAACATAAGTGTGACTACACTAATGTGCAGGATTTCCTCCGTGCTGTGGCACATTTCTACAAATTATGATGCTGTCTGGGTTTCGTATGCACCAAGCACAACACACATCACATTGCATATTCAGTTAATAAAGGCTTTGCCCATAGCACACGGGTTCCATGGTACCACTTTCATGCCCACATGGCATGCTATCCCAGCAGGATTTTCCACTAACAATTTCACATGGTGGCTTCTAAGGGGGTGCACAGTGTATCACTGTGGTGGTTTGTATCTGCCACCTGTGGTTAGGGTGTAGGGGTTCCCTCAATTTTGACAGGGAATTGTCCACAGTCCTTTGTCACTGCAGTTAAAATGTCATCCTGCCATGTGTCCACATCCAGCTGTCTCACAGGTGGGTGTCGCACCGCCTAGGTGCCTGGACCCCTCTATTAATGGTTCAGATCTGCTATCAGTATGACATGCAGGAGGTTGGCTGGGCACACTAAATTGGCCATAGCGGTGAGTGTGCATGTGAGTGTGTGTTATGGAAAAGCAGCCGCGGCAGGGCTACTCGTCCAGTAGCATGACCCTTGGCTCTAGATGATTGCCACCCTGAACCAATGTGAAAAATGGTAAAAAGTGGTTGTGGATGGAATGGATCCATGTTTTTAATCTAAGGAACTGAGATCCAGTTCACCCAGTTTTTACTTTCAGTCACACAGTTATTAACATGGTTGGATCTTGGTCATTGATGGCATTGTGTGAATGAGTTTGAGATAATCTAAAGAGTAAGACAACTCAGTTTGTACCAGCACAGCAACAGCATCACTGGGACGAAGTTCTGGGATGATCTGAATATACGCACCAGGAGTTACAAAGCCAAATGTCCCTAGGGTTTCCTTCTACTAATTACAGAAAGAAAGATATTTAGAAGTTTAGAGCAATGAAGACAAGAACAGACCAGGGCCTGTAGATAGAATATTGGGAAATAAAAATGAAAATAAATTAATCATTTTGGTTTCATTACAACCTTGTTCAGTATTTGAGACAAAATTGTACACTAAAGGAGCACAAACTTGTGATGTACAGGGAACATAATAGAGATCCAGACCACAAAATAAAAACAATGGTTTGGGCCTATGACATACTAGGTGGGCTCAGCCTCAGCATCTTTGCAACAACTCTGCTACTCTTCACTAAACTAAATGTCTTCCATAAAAACAGTGCACTTCCCAACAGCAGGAATTAGTTAGTGTCTGTCTTATCACTGATGGTGGTTACCTTGTCAGTTGAGAAATGTATGAGCTCTTTACAGCACTTTGGTAAGACACACATGACATCTAAAAATTACCAGCAATATAAAAGTTTGTCATCTCAGTAAAAAACTTTAACAGTTTGCTTTTTGCTTATGTCTTATACATGTAGAAGAAAATTTGTTTGTGAAAGGGCAAGTTTTTTTAATATCTTATGATAATTTATCAGGTGAATTTTTCACCTCGGTGAAACTGAAAAGAACTTCCAAGGATTTTTTTCTGTGTTTCTCTCCTTGTCTCAACCTCAGTAATACTTCATGGAACGCATTGTCATGGAACTTATAAACAAAAGACATTGACAACCTTCAAACATTGGATCCCACCCAGTTTGGTTTTGTAAATGGCCGATCTTGTCTCCTCAGCCTCAGTGACTTCTTTGAATCAATCTCCGGAGATGTGGACGAGGGTAAGGCAGTCCACAAAGCCTATTTGGACCTCACCAAGGCCTTCGACACCATCCCCACTCTGGAATCATAGATAAAATTACTAAGCTGGGCATTAATCTCTACATCACTCGATGGGTTGCCAACTGGCTTACTGACAGAACCCACACTGTAAAAGTAGCCGACTCAAAATCCAGCTCCAGACAAGTGACAAGTGGAGTACCTCAGGGTTCAGTCCTGGGACCGCTCTTGTTTGGCATCTACTTCTCTGAAGTACAGGCCAGCACTAAGGGACTCTGGATAGCAAAATTCAGATGACTGCAAACTGGGAGCCATTATTGAATCCCCAAATGATGGGGATATTCCACAAAAGGGCCTTACAGAAACAAATGCTTGGTGCCAGAGCCATGGGCTAATGCTCAATGCCAAGAAATGTATAGTTATCCCCTTTAGGAAAAACCATGTACCCATGAATTACCACATAAGTAGCAGTACACTAAACATCGAAAGTGTGATAAGGGACTTAGGGACACAGGTGGACAGTGGCCTCACCTTCGATAACCACATAGCCACAGCAGTCAGGAAATCCTTCTGTGTGGCACACCTCATCACTAAGGGCTTTTCATCCAGAAAAAAAGGAGGTTGTTATCCTACTGTACTCATCCCTCATTAGACCCATTATAGAGTACAACACCCCATTTGGTATGTACCTTACAAGACATCTGCAACAACTGGAAAGGCCACATAAATACCTCACTAAAAGAATCAAAGGCCTAAAGCAGATGCCCTCTGCTGACCATCTAAAAAAACTCCACCTATACTCTGTCGCATATCGCCTACTCAGAGGCGATCTCTGCTTAACATACAAGGCCATGTCAAACCCAGTGCTGTTGGACATGCTACACTTAAAGAATTCTCAATCCCTCAGAGCCACATGCTCCAGAGATCTAAACCTAGTCATCACAATGAACAAAACATGCTGGAGGGATAGGTTCCTGACCCAGAGACTCCCCATACTCTGGAATAGACTGCCCATACATGTCAAGCAGAGCACTTCCTTGGCCCTCTTCAAAAGGAACCTTGACGATTGGATGGGAGACAGGAAATTCACCCCGGGGATCACATCAGTCGCCCTGCTAGACAGGGGTCCAGGGAAGTAAATACTGTGGGAAGAAATAGCCAGGGAATTAATATAGCTAGGCTTGTATAGGCCCCTAGGGCCGATATCCTAGTACCAACCTATGAACCTATGATTAATTGCTGCTCATAAAAAAAAATAATAAAAGGATAAATGTCAGAAAATGCAGTTTGTCCATCTTGATTTTAAACTACCAGTTTCTAATTTGGACAAGTCCTACAAATAATTTCACCCAGTGATGGGTTTTGGATCACAGCTTGCATTGCTGTATCTCAAAATTTTCCACAAAACTACTATTGGAAGACTGCTTACAACTCCAAATTGATTAGCTTTATAGATAGTCTATAAAGTCTATTTTGGTATGGCAGTGGGCTTATAGGACTATGGAGGTGTTAAGCTGTTTCCTGTGGTCAGTGCTGCAAGGTTTTATTCCCTCAGCCTACATTGCCTAACTGGGCAACTCTGAGCAAGTCACTTAATTATTTTATTTAACATTTGTTTGCCAGAATAGTCTGACTGGGCAACAAGTGTCTGTTTTCAGTGGAGTCCTGAGGAGACAAACTCCATAAGTTTACAGGGAGAAGAAAAATTTACAAAAGAGACATTACAGAGTAGTAACATACAGATTGTAGACTTTACAGCCGTTAGTATACAATAAGACGATATTACCCCTTTTAGTTGAAAATACAAGTGTACAAAATATACAATGAGAGTAGATAAGAACTTGATAGAGCATTGCAAGATATTTCACAATTGAGTAAGAGTATATAAATGTTTAATTTTCCATATATACATTCAAGCAAATATACATGAAAGAGCATATATATACATATATACACACACAAACACACACACACACACACATATATATATATATATATATATATATATATATATATATATATATACATACATACACAGACACACATATGTACATGCACTCATATATAGGTTATTGCTCACACATGGATAGGTATAGTTAGATGGTGTTGCTTGTGTTGTCCAGGATAGATGGGGTGTAGAAATAGTAAGTGGATGAGGCTTCAGGGGGTCCATTACAGTTGCATAGATGGTTGGTGAAGAGGTATGTTTTAAGTAGGCATTTGAAGGAGGGTGTGGAGTTTTGTAGTCTGAGGTCAGGGGGAAGGTTGTTCCATATCTTTGCTATTTCATGGGCAAATAGTAATTCCCCAGAGTTGTTTTTGCATGTGATGGTTTCGATTAAGGCTTTGTTGGATGACCAAAGTTGTCTATTTCAATTGTAGAAGTTCAGCATGCCAGTAAGGTTGGGGGTTTTCTCGGGATAGTACAGAATTAGATGAGCTAGGCTGAGTTGATGGTACCTTAATAAGTTCAGAAATTCAAGCCAGTGCAAGGCTTGTAGGGAAAGGCAGTGGTGGGATCGTGATTTGGCATTGGTAGTGAATCTAGCAATTTTGTTATAACAGATGGTAAGTTTATTAAGGTCAGTTTTGCAAAGATTAGCTAGAATTGGGGATGCATAAAGTAGAGTAGATAGGAGGTGGGTCCTGGCTATTACAATTCGAGATTCGGTGGTTAGATAACTTTTACAGCGATAGAGGGAATCTAGCTTTTTGTGGACTTGTGATGGTTGTTGATATGTGTTTTGTGAATTTGAGTTGCTGGTCAGTGGTAACTCCTAGGAGTTTAGCCTCAGTGACGGGTGATTTGGGTTTTGTTGGCGGAGAGTACAGAGAAGGTAAGGCTGCTTGTTTTAGTAGAGTGGAACAGCATTAGTTGTGTTTTCTTGGGATTTAGAAGAGAAGGTAAGGCTGCTTGTTTTAGTAGAGTGGAACAGCATTAGTTGTGTTTTCTTGGGATTTAGAAGAGAAGGTAAGGCTGCTTGTTTTAGTAGAGTGGAACAGCATTAGTTGTGTTTTCTTGGGATTTAGAAGAGAAGGTAAGGCTGCTTGTTTTAGTAGAGTGGAATAGCATTAGCTGTGTTTTCTTGGGATTTAGTATGAGTTGTGAGTTGTTAAGCCAGTTCCCTATTTCAGCAAAGGCTTCTCGGGCTTTTTGTTGGAGAAGTTGGATGTTGGGTGCAGAGCATATGAGAGTTGTTTCATCAGCATACTGGACTATGTCAGCTTTAGAGGTAGCTGAGTGGAGTTGGTTTGTGAAGATATTAAAAAGAAGGGGTCCGAGGATTGATCCTTGCGGCACGCCTAAGGAGGTTGGGAGTGGGGGGGGGGATAGAGAATCATGCCATTTAACGGATTGTTAACAGTTATCTAAATAGCTTTTAAACCAGAGGAGGGTGAGGTTGTTAAGGTTGAGGTCAGAGAGACAAGATAGTAGTTTATTATGTGAGACTGTGTCGAATGCCATGGATAAATCTAAGGTAGATGAGACAAATTTACCTAGATTCTTGTGGAAGTTCACTTAACCAGACACCACCCTCAGGCTGAGTCTGAAAAAGGTCCATGGTGATCAATGCTATCCCCCAGAAAATAAATAAATAAATACTACTTATCTAGCTTCTCTTCTAGCACACATACACAAAAGTCTCAGGTTACAGATCATCAGTTTTATAATCCCCTGATATTGTTTCTCATTTTTTAATAGGGTAGCGAGAATGGGTGCAATCATACTTTCTAGAAGTTTCTTTTTTCTCCCATGGAGAAAGAAGAAAGTCAGACACCCTTCATAAGGGATGCCACCAACAAGCTGATCAGCAGTCCACAGGACATCAAAGGCAGGTAGAAGAAGTACTTCCAGAAGGTTCTGAATGAAGAAAACCCCACAGAAGTTGTACAGCCTACAATGAAAGAAGAGGACGAACCCACCCTAGAAGAAGTAATAATAGCACTAAGAAAAATGAAGTCAAGCAAAGCAGCAGGCTTAGATGAGGTCACAGGAGATATGGTAAAAATGTTGGGTGAGATAGGGGGTAAAATGGCTCCTGATTGTACTCACAGCAGTATGGAGAGAAAGGTGTTTCCTAGATGCCTGGAGGATAAGCATATTTGTGTCAGTGTTCAAGAACAAAGGGGGCATTCCCCACTGTGGTAGTACAGCTGTATCAAATTCCTGTCACACTGAATGAAAGTTCTGGAGAGGGTGGTTGACAAACAAATATGCAGAGTAGTAGAAAGTAAGATGGGAGATGAGCAGTTCAGATTCAGATCAGGATGCAGCACAAATGACCCAATTTTTTCAATAAGACAGACAGTTGAAAAGAAGCTAGAGATGAGAAAAAGTCCAAATGGGCATTCCTAGATTTGGAGAAAGCATATGACAAGGATTCTGAGTAAAAACATCAGCAAAGGATGGGGGAATGTAATACCAAACTGAAAGCACATGGGATGAAACAGTACAGATAAGACAGTTGTAATGGCAACAAATGCAGAAATCAGAAGAAGCTGAGAAATGAGATAGCAAGGAAGATAGTGGAACAGGTTAACAGCTTCAATTATCTGAGAGGGGTGGTTGAGGAGAAGGAATGTCTGAATGAGTAGGCCAAAGTTAGAATCAGAGGGGTTGCAGCTACGGGTGCCCACAGGTAGATGCAAGGGGGTGCACTTGCACCCCTCTGGATTTTGACTTACATCTATGGAAAATGCACTATCAATTTGCTGAAATTGGAAAATGTAAAGGCAAAACCATATATTTTTCCATTTTTCTTCTGTTGGACTGAAAACTGCATCGGAGATGCAATTGGAGGTTGAAATCACATGATCCATATGACAGTCCTTAATTCCTCCATAAAATAAATGAGTTAAGGAACATTTTGGTGACAGATCGTCTTCATATTCTGAAGATTTATTTTGTAAAAAAAAGATATTATATAGTGCGTGCAGAGCTGATCAAAATATCCAGGCTGTGTTTAGAAAAGCATACATGGAGACAAGAAGAAGAAGATCCTGAGGTCATTTTTTTTTCTGTGAAGATTGAATGGCACCAAAACATGAATGCAGCACAATTGAGAATGAGTGAGTACCTCCTGGTTTGGGGGACATAAGTGCGTAACTTGCTCATTTAGTTAATGGAAGATTAAGTCTTTAAAAAAAAGTGTAGTCAAAAAGTTCCTTTTCCACTAATGACAAAGTGTTCATTAATTTAGAAACCTGGTTCTCCAGTGCAGTAGTAGGGAAGTAGTTTCATCTAGTATCCGAGCCCTACCCATTCCCATCCGCGTCCCCGTCCTCGTTCTGCTGTAGGTGCATCTATGGCATACTGGAGTATAGAGTAATTCCTGAGGCTAACTGCTTCCCCCCTCCCCCGATGCCTGTTTTACTTCTGTTAGATTTATACAGCCTTTTGGCCTTTGAGGAGGTGGTTCAGGTGGAGACACCACATAGATACCACAGATATGCTGCTGTACTTCATAAACTTAGAACTTAGAAAGTTGCTACTTGAAAAAAATGGTGAGTTGGTGACAGGTGCAGGCTTACACAGCCCATACAAGGGGAATCATTAGGTCTAGACCTAGTTATTTTACGCTCGCTAACAGTGCTTTAGCTGTTTAGTGAGTATAAAATAAAAAAGAAGAAGAAAAAATAAAACAAAAAAGCATGTGTGTGTGTGTGTGTGTGTGTGTGTGTGTGTGTGTGTGTGTGTGTGTGTGTGTGTGTGTGTGTGTGTGTGTGTGTGTGTGTGTGTGTGTGTGTGTGTGTGTGCGTGTATGTGTGTGTGTGAGAGTGTATGTGTGAGAGTAAAAGAGAGATCAAAAAACGAAGAGTTGTGTGTGTTTATGTTGCTGCCTGCATGTAGGAATGAATGAATGAATGCATAAAAGCAGAAGAGACTGTCTGTGTGTGTGTGTGTGTGTGTGTGTGTGTGTGTGTGTGTGTGTGTGTGTGTGTGTGTGTATGTATGAGAGAGAGAGAAAGAGTGAAGAGTCAGTGAGATCAATCAGTGGTCCCCTGGCAGCAGCAACAGTTACAAGGTTTCCATATCTCTGTCAACCTCTTAGCACAAGAAATCTGGACAGAACCAAGCCATACAAATAACAGGGGAACAAAGGACACAAATAGGGATGGATTTTAAATATAGCTCTTATAAATTTAGGAAGTTGCTAAAATAACAGCGCTTCTACTACCATGATTATGTATTTGACATTGGCAAGCATAGCATAGATTAAATAATAACTCCAAGACTGTATTATATCATACTTAAGGTTTTGTTCTTACCCCCTTCAGTAGCCTTACTCTTCTCAATTGCCCGTTATTTGATAAAAATGTCATCCTAACATGGGGTGCCACTAAATTCAAATTGGCCCCTTTAAATGATGATTTTACAATTATCCTGTCCCTCCCACTGGCCTTGCCTTAATAGCCCATGCCCAATCATAAATACAACAATAGACTTGACTGTGAGGCAAATGGGGGTGGTGGGCTTTTTTATTTATTTATTTTATTTTGCTTAAGAAGCTCCTTTATTTTATCATCTCTTAAGTAGCTCTTGTAAGGGCTGCATGGAAGCACTTCTTTTGTGGACTCATTCACCACCTCTTCTGCACAACAAAATTCTACTCAGGCAAAGCAAAAGTATTGGGTATGAATTTAATTTAAAAGTAATACATTCTTTTTTATTATAGCTCCAACCGTTTTTTATGTGCAAAATGTCCATGCATAAATATGGGAATGAAATAGTACAGTTAGTAGTGTATGCTTTTAGCATTCTGCTTTTGGGAATAGTGGACATTAAAATGACGTGCACTGGCTTCAGCACTGCAGTATTCTGTGAAACAGATAGAACTTCTTGTATAGATTTCTGAAAGAGCAAAGTACACTTGTACCACCCACTACAGGTTGGAATCTAAAACTGGCATTGTGTCACTGACAACAGCAATATCACTGAATTTTACTGAACACACAAAAGATAAATGTAGCTATAAAGTCATTAATGGACTGTTATCATAACCTGCTTTCTGTTGTCACCACATCCACATCTGAAGGTGATCTTATTGCAAGTATGATCTGTAAAATTTATTTGGTATAACAGTTTGAGTACTTAATGTTGTTGCAGTTGCACAATATCAAAAACATGAACATAAACATATACTCATAATGCTGCAAATCATCATGGAATTAAAATCATTCTTTACATATGTGTCAAGTCATGTGAGAAAGAAAACAGACATTCATACTTACACAGCTGTTTTCACAAGTGTACATTCCAGAGATATTGGTAGTATGAAACAGTACTCTAAGATGTTACAATGTCAGTGTGTTCATATTAATCTTTATTCAAGCAGTGTACATCAGAACAACACAGCTGTTAAAATGCTTAATGTGCTTCAGGATTTTTTGTGTGAACATCTATTGCCCATTGGGTAAATGTTTAAAATGACAGGACTCAGTACTGAGTCCAGGAATGTAGAAAATTAATTACGCTAAATTCAGGCTTATATATACTGTCTGAAATTGCCATTTCTCTAAATATTCCTTTTTCTTCAAGGTATGGACACAGTGTGTGGATTGGTAATGAAGATATTAAAGAGGAGGGGTCCAAGAGTAGACCCTTGTGGTACTCCTCTTTTGTTTGTTAGTTATTCTGAGAAACAACTTTGCCACTTTACACTGATTGATAGCTGGTAAACCATTGTTGAGAGGTTGGTGAAAGATGCAGAGAAGAAAGTTGCTGTGGACGTTTGGGGTGTGAGACCATGTCTAAGGCCTTTGACAGATCAAGTAGTTTTACTGAGGTTATTTGCCCAGAGTCTCTAGCTTTGTTAAGGATATCTGTAAAGGAGATGAGAGCACTGATCATACAATGTCCTAGCCTAAAGCCGTGTTGGCTGGGTGTAAGAAAATTGTTGTGGATAAGGTGCTTAAGTAGTTGTTTATGTATGCATTTTCCAGCAGTTTGGATAGAAGAAACAGGATGGCAATGGGTCTTTAATGGGTTAGTTCATTAGATTTTCCTGTGTAGTATCGTAAAACATACTGATAATGGTACAATCTTAGTGCATGGGACTTGCCATTGTAGCAGATATTTGCAAGATGCAGAAAAACAGAACTCCAACACCTGGAAAAAATGTTGATAAATAATTCTAAATTGCTGCTGTGACACGTAGCTGTACTTTTTCAATCTAGTATAAGAAATATTCTCCAGTTTCACTGTGAAATATTGCTCATATTATTTAAAGATTAATTTTTTTTAGCAGCACTCAACTTAATGAATTGCCTTCTAAGTTCAATATAACAGACACAAGACCATCTAAGTGTGTTTTGAGCTTTCTCAGATTTAAGTGAGAGTTTGAGAGTAAGCAATGTGCAGTTGTTTGTAGCAAAGATACAGCTACATTTCCTAAATGCTCAGTATTTGGATTAATTGTTTTATGCGTCCTTTCTTCTACTAATAGGGATTGTTATATAGTATTTTATTACTGAAAATATGCTGTACTTCAACACACAGGGAAATAAGCAATAGTTGCATTTTGCAATATTTGGTCATTCCAGCCCTCATTATTTGGTCAACATGCCAGAATTTATGGAGTTCTTAGTTTTTATTATGTAATTCAGCCTGATCTTCAGCTGTAATTCAGCTGACTTTCTTAATTCACAACAATCAGTATGGCCCCAATCTTTGGGATTCTGTATAGTATAAAACGGTGGATTCAGACCATTATGAAAGTAAGTGTAGTTAGCTTTCCAGGTTTACTTATTGCAGAAGTACTGATGTGTTCTTCATAGTTTTAACAAAAATAACTAATGATCAAGAAGTGCAAGTTGTCTGGCTAAGCAACTTGCTTAGTGTTTGCATCATCATCACACACCAAATGCATGTCTTCAAATATTAACCTGTTTAATTGGCAGTGATTCATTCGGGAACACTCCAAAGACTGTGCATAAAGCGTATATTCCTTTCCAGATGGCATTTACTACAGTATTACATTTGCCTAGAATAAACATGTACAAAAGCAAAAATCAACAATTTTATGTATTTATTTTTTGTTGTTGTCAAGGTTAGCATGATGCATATATTAATCACTGATGTAGATAAAATACATCTGAAAATATTTTTTTAATCCCATATTTCCTGACACCTTTTCTGTTTTTTTGATAGAAGATCTACAACATACTGACTGCAAAGTTAGTAGTAGTAGTAGAGTAGTCCACAGGAGACTTTAACTTGTCTATATTGTTGAATAAGTTGGGTATGTGATGGCACACGAGGACATAAGAACATTTTTTAAACAGTTTAGTAAGAAAGCAAGGTACGAGCATCATGAACTAACTGAACTGGCTGGGTCTGTTGATGAAGGTACAGAGAAAGGTGCTGTCTCTGCCATATTTGTGGAGCAGAGAGAGACCCCACAAACTGTATGTGCAGAAACTGATATTGGCCGTTGCATTCGATCAGACAGAATTGATGATTTCATGAAATTCAAGATGCTGACAGAACCTTTCATCCCTCCAGAGAATTATAACTTCAAAGCCGATGCATCAGACAAGAAGCGAGCATTCTGATATAGTTGATTGTCTCACTACACACCATGGCTTGCACATTCTCCCCTCCTGAAAGGCCCACTCTGCTTAACTTGTGTATTATTTCCTCAGTCGGTTCACCGTGGGGTGCAAGGCAGCTTCATCACTAGCGTCTGCACAAAATATCATGCCTTCAATGAGTGTGCAAGAAATCATATGCAATCATCATGGCACAAATGTTCTACTGAAGATGCTGCCAATTTTTGATGTACACTACAGAAGCCAGAAATGGCTGTTATTCCACAGCTGGTTGCAGCAGTTGCAAAACAAATTGCAGAGAACTGAAAACATTGGAACCGGTTGTGTCTACCTTTATTTACCGTGCCACCCACGACATTACTCTCATGGAAAAGACGTCTCTAATGGAAATTTTTGTGGCTTGTTAGATTTTCATATTGAAGCTGGTGACACAATAATGAAACAACACAGAGAAACAACTGCAGGAGGTGCTCGCTACACATCCCATAGGGTGCAAAATGAGCTGTTGGCAGAATGCGAACACATAATTCGAAAGGAGACTATTTGTGCAGTGAACAGTTTCTTGACGGTGATTGTATTCAAGAAGAGTTTATTAGCTTTGCTCCCATTGTTGTGAAACATTCACAGTTTGTATCAAATGTCATTGTCAGTATACAGTATGGTCAAGGCATGGACAAATTACTTGGACAAGGCTATGATGGCTGTCTCATAATGGCAAGCATCCAGAATGGCATTTAGGCAAAGATTCGTGAAAAATATCCAAAAGCAGCCTTTACCCACTTTGCATCTCACAGACTAAACATTGTAGTCAATGATCTGAATGATCTTCCAGAAATACGAAATGCTGTTGTGTTATCAATTATTCATTTTTTCCGTGACAGTCCAAAACAATGAGCATTGCTACCAAATATACCTCTTTTGTGTGAGACACAGTGGACTGAGAAATATAAATCCATTTGTGTGTTTAGTCAGAACTTTGAGAATATATTTGACTCCCTGTCTGATCTTTAAAAGACCACTACTGGTGAAACCAGACAAAATGCACGTATGTTAGTCAGTGCTTGTGCTTCATGCACACTTCTTATTTCTCTTTTTATTGCAGTGTGTTCAACCTGATATAGTAAAAGCTTAACAACACATCAAAAGTCTCATTGAAATATTCAAGAAGCGCTGCCACCATGCTGAGGAGGACTGTGACCATGCTGAGGAGCACTGCCACCACGCTGAAGAGCACTGCCACCATGCTGAGGAGCACTGTGACCATGCTGAGGAGCACTGCCACCACGCTGAGGAGCACTGTGACCATGCTGAGGAGCACTACCACCATGCTGAGGAGCACTGTGACCATGCTGAGGAGCACTGCCACCATGCTGAGGAGCCCTGTGATCATGCTGAGGAGCACTGCCACCACACTGAGGAGTACTGTGACTATGCTGAGTACTGCCACCATGCTGAGGAGCACTGTGACCATGCTGAGAAGCACTGCCACCATGTTGAGGAACACTTTAGAGATGACACTCTTAGCAAGGCAAGATCACTAGCAGATAAACTTCATATTGAGTTAGTGTTGCCAAGGATTTGCAGTCGACAAACACACCGAGCAAACATAGTAGGTGTGGATTTTGAGAGTTATAACAGAACAAGCATTTATATTCTGTATCCATTCATTAGTTTCTTCTTTGACATCTCACTTTTCCAGTAGTAACAGTGCTCAGTTCAACTTGTTTTACCTGCATCCTAAAATGATGCAAAAGCTAGAATGTGAAGAATTCAGAAAACAAATTGCCATCAGTAATGAGCTATATCATATCAATGGTTTGGAATTGGAGATGATAAACTGGTTCGACTATTGGCATACTATATTTCCAAATATTGCCAAAACACTGGACTTTTCTGACTTGTTGCAACACTGTGATTTCTTTCCAGCTGTTAAGCAAGCAGTTCTGATTGCACTGACCTTACCAGCTGCTACCTGTACCATTGAACGATCAGCATGCTGCGACGGGTCAGGAACTGGTTAAGGTCTACAATGACTGACAATAGACTTTCAGCACTTTCCATGATTAGGGTTCATCATGAGCTTGTCATTCATAACAAGAAACAGTTCATCAGTAAAGTTATCCACAGCTTTGGCAGCCACAGTCGACACTTACAATTTGCATTTGCACCATAGGAGTCATAGGCCTAAACTTACAACAATATAGTACATTCAGTTTTTCTTTTTATTAATTACAGTTACCCAGAAACTTTATAATATTTACATGAATGAGTTCAACAATACATTTCTGTTGAGCTCTTATTTCATAGCACTGTAAGTCCACAGAGACACTGTCCATTTCTGTACTACAGTGTGGAATACAGCAGGAATTCTCAGTTATCTACATATAAACAGATATACCCTGGAGCTCTGGCCTCTGGGTTTGCACCCCCCTGCAAAAAATCTTGCAGACTCCCTTGGTTGCAGCCAATTGGCACAGAGTGTCAGGGGTAATGTGGGGCTGAAGAATGCCAAAGAAGCTGAAAAATAAGTTGTGCAAACAGTGATATGACCAGTACTGTTGCATGGTACAGAAACCTGGGCAGTAAAGGGAAAGCAGATGAGGAAGCTAAAGGTGATGGAAATGAAGTGCCTGAGAGGGGTAGTAGGATGCACACTGTGGGACAGGCAAAGAAATTAAGACATCAGAGCAGAAGTCAAAGCACTGTAGATAAGGTCAGTGAGAACAGATAATTGTGGTTTAGGTACATGTGCAGAAAAGCAGAAGTAAATCTGATAAAGAAGATTTAAGACAGAGAGGAAGAAGACAAGCAGAAATGAGGGCATCCAGAAAAGAGGTGGATAGATTATGTAAAATAGGACCTGTGACAGTTGGGCAGGAGTGTCAAAGAAGGAAGGACTGTGGCAATGAATTGAGAGAGCTGGTGACAGTTGACACAACACCCCATCCTCATGTAGAAAAAAAATGGGAAAAGGGGGTTAATGCTGCTGCTGATGGAGATGATATGAAATAAAACAGTCCGTACACGGGATTAGAGGAGGTGAATCCCTCGACAAAGAGATCATTACTAACTCTACTTATAAGCGTATTATGCATGGAAGGATATGTTTGTGCAGTAATATGTGAATTTAGAAGAGCTAAATAAAAGCTGCTTAGGTTGGCTGAGTCACAGAGCAACAGGGCACCTGCTTGCCTTCTCACTGACCCAAGTTCAGGAATGGACTCTGGGCACATGTAGGACTGAGTGGAGAGGTAGGATTAAGCAGAGCCAATGGTTAGCTGTCCTATCTTAGGAGATTAGTTGAGGAAGTCCAATGCAATATCTGGTAGAGACCAGCAGCCTTACAGATCATACTTAGGCTAAGGGGGGCATGGAAATCAACAATGCATTGTCGATGTCCGTTTACTCACCATCCATTAAAGTAGAGACTTTGACCAGTTGCCATGATGGTGATGGTTCATGGCTCCCCCATACATAACTCCCCAGTGGATCCTTTGATCATGAAGACTACAAGTGAGTTACCATCATGGTTAATTTCCCTAGATGTCAGGGAGCCTACCTACAGAGCAACTAGAAGATTTTTGGAAGTCAATGAGAATGGAAGCCAGAACAGCTGGAGGGCAGTATAATGCCAGGAGAGGAGCAATATTTCAAAAATTTAGACTTTTTGCAAAAACTATGCATCTCTTACTATGCTACTAGAGACACTTGCTGACACATATATTGAATAGACAGATAAAACACAGCAGGTAACAGATTTATTAACTAGACAGATAACACATGCATTTCATAGACAGGAAAAGATGTATTGCAGATCTATGCAATGTTTCACTTTTTCATTACATTGCACAGCAGGATTGCATGTCAGAATGTTGTAAGGAGAAGGAAGAAAACAAGCAATACATCAAACGCAATGCACACTACATCCCTATGCAGGCAAACATTTAAATAAGATATGTTCAAACGCAATGCACACTACATCCCTATGCAGGCAAACATTTAAATAAGATATGTTCAAACGCAATGCAGACTACATCCCTATGCAGGCAAACATTTAAATAAGATATGTTCAAACGCAATGCAGATTACATCTCTATGCAGGCAAACATTTAAATAAGATATGTTCAAACCCAATGCAGACTACATCCCTATGCAGGCAAACATTTAAATAAGATATGTTCAAACGCAATGCAGATTACATCTCTATGCAGGCAAACATTTAAATAAGATATGTTCAAATGCAATGCAGACTACATCCCTATGCAGGCAAACATTTAAATAAGATATGTTCATTTAAACCCAGCAATTTCTTTATGGATATCATTGCACCGCATTTGGCTGCATATATGCCAGAACTAATTGCAAATAATTAGTGTGGCTTTGTAGTAGAAAGGCAGACATTTGATAATATCTTGAATGCAGGGTCATTAACAGGAATTGCATAAGAAAATCAAGTTTAATTGGAGATGAATTATATTAATTATCAAAGATGTTAACAAATTACTTTGTAGGTTTAATAGTATTTATTCTGATTCTATGGCTCATGCTGAGCTACATGGTGATATCTTCCTCACTGCTAAGATTATTGAAATGATGACACCAGGGATGTCTGTTATTGCCTCTTCTCTTTGGTCTACATTTGGAATTAATGGCAGCAATACTAAAAAAAAAACCTAATGTAAGGGGATATCATACAGGTAAGTGCTGAAGTGTGTATATCTTTGCAGACAATCCCCTGGATTTACTAATCTGCTGTGCAGGACTAAACTAGTCCTGCACGTAAGCAGCAGTTTAAGAGGAGGATGGCAGCGCACCATGCATATTAATGAAGGTGCGCTGCCTGAGCTCCAAATCCTTCACTGAGCGGGGACAAGTGCAGAAGGCATGTCTGAGAGCAGAGCTTTCAGAATAAACACGCCCCTGCAAAGTAGAACAGAAGAAAGTGTAAATAAATTATCTAAACCGCTCATAGGTGTCTGCATATCTCCACCAACAGTCCCCATGTGTTCAACAGCAACAGTGCATTGAAATAAAATGAAGAAACTCTTGTATTTATTTTTTTTTAAACCCTGAGTACAGCTAACCATAGGTGCACAGGTTTGCCCATCGCTTAAAACAGCTAAAAAGGCTGAACAGGATAAGAAGAAATATGTACGCAAATGAAGCAGCATAGCAATAGTGTAATGGTTAGAGCATCCGCCTAATGAACAGGCACTCCCGGTTCAAGTACCACTTTAGCCCATATCATTTTCCATGTGAAAACTGTATATGAACATGTATTTACATCTTTCTGCCGTATAACCTACATAATAACATTTAAATGTGAACTGGAGTACTGCATGAAATGCACATGTGAAGTGTCAGTGTCATAATGAATAAGGCACTAGTAAACAGGTCTAAGCACAAATAAGCAGTAGTAAGCATGTCTAAGTGTGATTGCGCAGGGGTAAGCATTGCCTAAACAAATTAAGCAATGTAGACGCTGAGTGTAAGTAACTGTAACCAGAGGTTAGCAGTTCTTACCGTCGCGCAAACCCATGCATACCCGCTTACAACTGCTTGAAAATGACTTAATCACTCTGGATCCAACGGCGCATGTTCTGCCCAGCAACAAAATAAACTGCCTCTGCAAGGCACAAACTCAGGATACTGTACACTTTAGTCACAGTCATCAACCACTAAGCCATCATAGCAATAGATAAAAGAGATATCAGCAAACTAATTCTCACCACAGGAAAATCAAACCAAACACATGAACTGAATCTATGTAGTGTGAAGTGGTATAACCTGCTACATAACATAAATATGTGAACTGGAGTACTGCAGTAAGCATAGATTTAAGGTGTTATTGTAATAAAGTGTAGAAACCCCCAAGTCCCCATACAGTGTATTTACACATGAATCACGGATACCAGACACATATATAACATGTAATGAAGAATAAATCATTGTCAAATGGCAAATATATTGCTAATTAACTATTAAGCAATGCTAACCACAGCACAGCTCAAGTTAGTAAGTGTAAGCAATGTGTAGGGGAGCCAATTCAATCTGCCTAGTGGTATACTTCTTTAAGCAGTGCCAACCTCATGTAAGCAGGTCTGCCCATAGCTTAGCCTTTTCAAAACTGGCCAATCATGGGGAAGTGCGGGAAAATGGCCGTATTTAAACCCCACAGGTGGGAATACTACCCATAACTGGTTGCAGCTTCCTACTGCAGGCAGAATGGCTGGTGTGGGTGAAGGCACCTGATTTAGAGTTCAGCGCTGGGGCACCCAGGAGTCAAAAATCATGGTATGGCTCCTGGTAAAACACCATGATCAGAGACTACTGCAGGGCCAGTACCAGAGCTCACAGTATAAAATGGAGGTCTGGGACAGTCTCGCCCATGACCTCACCAGTGCCACAGGTATCCCCCGGACTGGTGAGCAGGTCAGGCATCACCATGCTGACCTGAAGAGGTGGAGGGGGATGTACTGGAACAGTGGATCCAGGAGTCTCAGCAGATGCCCAATGCCCCAGGACTGAGTAAGTATTCATTCTACTAAGTAGCAAATAATTGCCTAGCTTGTGTATACTATGGATAGGTATGGTTAAATATCACTGCATTTCTCTGACAGCTGCAGATGAGCAGGCTGTGAGCCAGCAATCCCGTGATGCTAGGCTGCAAAGGCTGCATCACTAGGCAGGTTAGTAATCAGTCTGCATGTACTGTCATAACAAATAAATATAAGGGCCTTAGAAAGTGTTGTACCAGTAGAACTAAATGTGTAATAGTCTGTGAATAAAGGTATAATCCCTGGAGTGCTTCTGTTTACTCTTCTCTCATATGTCGGCGATCTGTTCCATACTATAAATAGTAATGTTGTATCTTAAGCAGTGTCACCCACACCATGGCATGCAGATAACATGTTGGAAGTGCCAAGAGGCCAGTCATATTGTACAAGTTAGGGAGACTTAGATATAAAACAGTTGAAATCTTTGCATCAATTCCCTGATAGCACAGTGTACTATGATGATTGCTATAAGATTTTGTCACACACAACAGGAATTTGAATCCTTGGAGTGCTACTAAGTTGTTTGCATAATCATACCCCACAACTGTACAAATTCTGATACAATGTTCAGATAGAAAGCTGTATGCATACTTACACCCAACAACGGTACATAATTTGCTAGAATGTTCAAAATGTAAGTTGTATGCAAATTCATACCCCACAACTGTTCCACTCTGTCCAGCATGTCCAGATAAATGGCCCATATCACCAGCTCGGTACCCTGCTCCCCTGAAAATCCAGTGTGATGTTCCAAGAATTGTAGGCAGCTGTCAATGATGAAAATAAAATGCCAAAGATTCCAAAAACAACCACAAGGCATTCTATAACTATGTCAAGAATCTAAATGGCAATGCTCAGATCTGCTCTGAGCTACAACAGAATGGCATTAAATAGACTGATCCCAAGGATATTGCCAATATCCTGGCAGATTAATTCAGTGCCAACTTCACCCCCATCTCACCCCCTAAATGGCCTATCTCAATACTGGAAGATTGCCAAATTCCAGTGATAACGGCCACACAGGTAAAAAATGCACTCGCCAAAGCTAAGAATACAGCATTCATGGGACCAGATGACATCTCGGGCTGTGTACTACATGAACTACAAAATGAACTGGCACCTCATCTAAGTGTCATGTTTAATCATAGCCTCAACTCAGGCTTCGTGCCCACTGAGTGGCGCACAGCTACAGTTATCCCACTCCACAAGGGGAGATCCACCTTGGATGCTGGGAACTACTGCCCCATCAGTCTGATGAGCCTGATCTGCAAGACCATGGAACGTATTATCATGGAACTTATAAACAAAGACATTGGCAACCTTCAAACACTGGACCCCACCCAGTTTGGATTCGTAAAGGGCTGATTTTGTCTCCTGAACCTGATTGACTTCTTCGAATCAGTCTCCAGAGCTGTGGACGAGAGTAAGGCGGTCCACACAACCTATCTGGACCTCGCCAAGGCCTTTGACACCATCCCCCACTCTGGAATCATAGATAAAATTACTAAGCTGGGCATTAATCCCTACATCACTCGATGGGTTGCCAACTGGCTTACTGACAGAATGAACACTGTAAAAGTAGCTGACTCCAAATCCAGCTCCAGACAAGTGACAAGTTGAGTACCTCAGGGCTCAGTCCTCGGACCACTCTTGTTTGGCATCTACTTCTCTGAAGTATGGGCCAATACTAAGGGACTCTGGCTAACAAAGTTCACAGATGACTGCAAACGGGGAGCCATTATTGAATCTCCAAATGATGTGGATACTCTACAAAAGGGCCTTACAGAATCAGATGCTTGGTGCCAGAGCCATGGACTCAAGCTCAATGCCAAGAAATGTATAGCTATCCCCTTTGGGAAAAAACATGTACCCATGAATTACCACATAGGTGGCAGTACACTAAACATAGAAAGTGTGATAAGGAACTTAGGGACACAGGTGGACAGTGGTCTCACCTTCGATAACCACATCACCACAACAGTCAGGAAATCCTTCTATGTGGCACACCTCATCACTAAGGGCTTTTCATCCAGAAAAAAGGAGGTCCCACTGTACTCATCCCTCATTAGACCCATTATAGAATACAACGCCCCATTTGGTATGTACTTCTCAAGACACCTGCAACAACTGGAAAGGCCGCAGAAATACCTCACTAAAAGAATCACAGACCTAAAGCAGATGCCCTATGCTGACCGCCTTAAAAAACTCCAGCTATACTCTGTCGCATATCGTTTACTCAGAGGCAATCTCTGCTTAACAGACAAGGCCATGTCAAACCCAGAGCTGTTGGACCTTCTACACTTAAAGAAATCCCAATCCTTCAGAGCCACATGCTCCAGGGATCTAAACCTGGTCATCACAATAAACAAAACATGCTGCAGGGATAGGTTCCTGACCCAGAGACTCCACAGACTCTGGAATAGACTGCCCATACATGTCAAGCAGAGTGCCTCTTTGCCCCTCTTCAAAAGGAACCTTGATGATTGGATGGGAGAAAGGAAATTTACCCTGGGGTCACATCAGTCATCCTGCTAGACAGGGGTTCAGGAAGTAAATAGTGTGGGAAGAAATAGCCAGGGAATTGTTATGGCTGAGCTTGTATAGGCCCTAGAACCAACCTATGAACCTATGAACCTATATACCTGATATTCAAACATGTACATAGTCAGAGAATGTATATGGAAACAAATCTGTCATTTTAGCACCTCACCCAAAGTGTATGACAGCAATTCTCAACATATGTTGCATTAACACCTGCAGCCTGTCACGCCTGTATGTAAGACACAGGTCACATATATAATAATTTATAAACATGCCAGTGTACAATATAAGGCCATTGTGTAGTGTAACAATACATGTAAGGGAAAGACCACTGCAGTGACTAAGAATGTTGTGAAAACTACAAGGATATATTAGTTGTTAATTGAACTCTCTCTTCCACCCTTACCATATGTACATAATAACCCAATGACACTCCTCAACTGGTATGTGAACACTCCACACTT
Organism: Protopterus annectens; assembly: GCF_019279795.1. Taxonomy (NCBI): domain Eukaryota; kingdom Metazoa; phylum Chordata; order Ceratodontiformes; family Protopteridae; genus Protopterus; species Protopterus annectens. The sequence continues at coordinate 142,009,461 of NC_056728.1, forward strand.
TTGTTGGGACATATGTCCTAATGGTTTATAAATATTCACATTTGTTTCCATGCATGTGCCATGTAAAAATACACTCATATTGGTGGCCTGTCACCATCAATGAAACCTACATGCTCCTGTAATTGCCACTGTTGTTCCATATATGCATGTGTTCTGCTTGCTCTGCAACTGTGTTAAATCTGGTGTGTTGGTTTAATGGGAGTACCTATACATGCTGTTATAACTAATCCTGAATGCTGTTGACTGTTACTAACCCATATCTGTCATAAACCTGTGACAACACAGCTCGTATGGGAAGGCCGGTCCCAGAGGACCCACCTCTCCCACCTCAGCTGGCCATGGCACCGGGCACCAGCACATCTGGGGCCCAGCCTAGGACCTCCTCCTCTGTGTGCCCTGCACCACCTTTGAGTGGAACCACTGCAGAGGATGGGGCTGGCACCCCACAGAGCGAGCACGGAGGGGAACCTGTCACCCATCAACTGGTCTGGGCCATGGTGCATAAAGAGCTCTATCTGGAGTATCAAGAGCAGCTATGCCAGCTTCAGGGTCGAGTGGTGCTATTAGAGGGTGAGCCTGCCCCTCCTACACAGTCCCCAGCACAGCCACCTTCAGGGCCATGAAGGTGCAGTGGTGACTGCCCATGGGTGGGGACCTCAGTCTTACTGTTTCCAGTTGTGGGCTCATGGGCTTGCGACTTCCAAGCACCCCTCCCCGTCCAAGGTGTTTACCCCCCACATGTGTCATATACCAGCCCTGTATGTGTCTTGTTAACCTACCCAACCTACCTCCCCAAATATACCTACTATCCATCCCCAACATCCCACTCTCACCTGAAAAAAAAGGCAATCTGTTCCCACAAAAAAAACTCACCCCATACATAGCTGTCCATTTTGCACACGTGTCCACTGGACACACGTAATCTGGTCTAATTGGCATCACAATGAATATATGTTGTCCTCACCCCTCTCCCAGGGGGTTGAGGGTCCAAATGTACCTGCAAATATAGTGTATATGCACAGCTGTTGCTGTAGAAGAAATGGGCAGCTATGGACCTTTCCTATACCCTTTCTGCACATGCCTAGCTATTTTCCCTACTGTCTTTCCCTCTTTGTGCCTCATTTTTTACCACTGTCCTATGAACCCCTTTTTCTTTTTTTTTAAAGGAATTAGCGCAGGGGTAAGCGTCAATATGCACTGTTAAGCAGCAGTAAGTGGGTTTGCACAGGTTTGCTTGAGGATAAGCTATGCCTACACAGGTTGAGAAATTTGAAACTGACTGTAAGAAAACATAAGCGGCGGTTGGCAGTGCTTACCATCATGCAAACTCACGCAAACCCGCTTACAACTGTTTAAAAGTGCCTTAATCACTCTGTAGCCAACGTCCCTTGTTCTGCCCAGCAACAAAATAAACTGCCTCCTCAAGGCTCAAACCCAGGACCCTGCACTCCATACACAAAGTGATTTACCACTAAACCATGGCAGGTATGCATCACCTGAAGTTTTCACAAACATATCATGCAGCACAATCAGTCTACAGTACAGGAAATGGATTATTATCACACCACATAACCTGTTAATGCAAGACGTCTGGACAATGTATGTCACACTGTGGGTACAAAATGGGATATATGTCAACTAATGCTCTGATACACTTATAATGTTGCTAGTTACACAGTTATATGTATTAGAACACATATGCAGAAGGAGATGAAGTCTGAAATACAAACGTGTTGCCACTAGTTACTGACTTCAATGCTGTGATCATCCATGACAATTGCCAAGTGAATGAGGAACAGGCCGAAATATGAGCCGAACATGCATGGACATATAGATAGATATATATCTGTAAATGTAGACAGATAGACATCTATATGTAGATATATATATATATATATATATTAATGTATGACTCACAAATAATCATATAACATCAATTGTATATAGATACATACATATGTTTATATGTATGTATGTATATATATATATATATATATATATATATATATATATATATATATATGTGTGTGTGTATATATATATATATATATATATATATATGTATATATCTATTGAAACATATATATAGATATACCCATATGAGAGATATATATATATATATATATATATATATATATATATGTATATATATATATATATATATATATATATATATATATATATATATAGGTACATACACATATACACACACAAAAGGTATCAGTAGCCATACATATGTAGAAGTAGTGTGGAAGTACTGGGTGCAAATTATATCCCTCAGCCACAAGCCCTTCAACTGGCACCTGTGAAATGTGTAGTGTGGCAACCATTCCCACAAATGAGAATACTGACATTAAACATATACCACCCACAATTCAAAGGACATGACACGACACGCAGGTATGCATACACAGATAACCTTTATTCCTGTACTATACAATAATGTATGTCAGTACTGACACCACATAAGGTTTGAAATATGTAATCAGTCATGAATGCAAGGCCCACACAAAACAGTAGATGCAAGCAATGTGTATATATACCATACTATGCTGTCCAGGCCAAGGCCTTCAATTAGTACAACAGTAGAAACAGGATTTGCCTTCAGGATACATAACAATCAACAATTACAGATGTAGTTTAGCAGCCTCCAATTACACCTTGTAGTCAAGCCCTAGGGGGAAAAGTAGCACTTGTGTTAATGTCACAGTATCTTGTACATAATATTGCTTAGCCTAACATCTCACTATCACACTGAATGACCCTATTCTTAAAAGTTATATCCCTGAAAAGGTGCCATAGCCTAGGTTAATGGCATAGAACCCCCTCCCCCATAACAGGCTGTACAAGGGCAAGGAACACTGTGTACCACACACTTACCTCTGGAATGTACAAGGGCACATATGTGTTCTCCAGCTGTTGCCCCCATATATATGGACTTGGCCCAAAAGTTGGTGTGGGAGTCCATGACATGACTGGGATGATAGCAGTAATGCTAGCGGTAAATAGTGATAGGCCATTACCTAACAACCCTTCCTGTATCACAGCAGCACAAAGACTGGCATATATGTGGAGGACAGAGGCAGGAACATAGAGCTATATCTGCATTATTGCTGTTACACACCCTCGAAATTTCTGGTGTTACAGGATTCATTGCAGCATACCCTTATGCAGGGATATGACATTGAAATATAAATGGATGTAGCCACATACTGATAGCACTCAACAGACAGAATGCCACAGCTATATCTAGGACAATACCTGTGTGGTGCACAGACTAAACCTAACAGCCAATCCCCCTGGTATCATACGGGTAGGCCCACAGTTGAGAGCTATGCAGACAGACAACATCCCATGAAAAAGTACCATGTACACAGAAACTCTGTAAGAACAGCATGATACATTGCACACAACAACACTACTCACGCTGTGTGTAGGTCTGGAACCTTACCCAAATGTGGATTTGGCCTGTGTCTGCAGGTTCTGCTGTAAGAGGTATTGCTACCTGCTGTCTGTAACACTGATGTCCATACTGTAATTGTAATGAAAGATGTCATCCATACTGTAAATGTGAAGGGACAATGCCCACAGAAGGCAGCAAATTATAGTACAGGGTTGTCATGACAGTGGTTATCTGAAGTACTGCACAGCAGGCTGCATGCAATTAGCAACTGGTGGACACTGACTGGTGCAAAGGCCACCACCTGATCATGTGCAATACCAACAAAAGCATTCTGCAATCTATTCAAACCAGCTCAATCACTCTACTGGAGAGTAATGCATACTCTGTAGTACTGTGGACTTCAGCTGTTGTTGTACTGTAATATTGCAGCCACCCTGTAGTAATGCCACAGCTGTGGCCACTGACATCAACACTATCCCATCTCAATGTAGGTACCTCTGGGATACCAGCAAGGCAGCAGCCGAATGCCAGTGAGTATGGTTTAAGGTTATGCTGGGCAATTCACTGTGCATGTCATAGCTAAGGTGTAGGTCATGTACACATCTAACACACCTACTCATAATGCATGCTGTACATGTGCACTGGCACACCACACACCTCATTAATGGGATTACCAGCCTCAAACACATGCAATGCACAGTTCATCTCAGACAACTGTTGCTACACTCCAGTGCACATTTCCCAGGCACAGCTGACATCTGCCCAACATACACAGAGCAGTTGAACATGCTACATATAAAGACATCCCACTCCCTCTGCTAACACATGCTCCGGGGTCCTAAACCTTATCAACACATTACACAGAACATACTGGAGGGATAGGGCCCTGTTCTGGGGAATCCCCACACTCTGGAATGGACTACCCATACATGTCAGGCAATGGTACTCATTGGCCTTCTTTACAGTAACACTTGGCAATTGGATGGGAAATGGGGAATTCACCCTGGGTAGTATGTCTGTGCCACAGCCTGACAGGGGCACAGGGAAATAACATTAGTGGGTGGTGCATGGCCAGGAACCCCTGTGGCTAGGCTTATGTAGGCCCCAGGACCAATAGACCAGTACTCACCTATGAACCTATGTGTACCACAGGCAACATCAGCCAGGGCAGAATCATGGTCAATAATGGTCTCTACACTCACCATAGGTACAGAACATTATGTCTGTGGTCAGTCTAATGGTAGTCTATCACTCATATATGCACCACTGATGATGACATATGTGAATACACATCAAGCATTCACTAAACGCATGTGTCCACATGTGATCCAGAAACACACAGAGGCTGTGAGCAGCAGCGGAAACACAACTGACACACAGATACACATCCTGCAATGGTGTGTACACCCATGAGGTATGGTGCCCAGTACATGCCAGGGTGCTGAACAGGTGCACAGCAATAACTTGGTAACTTAGAACAAAAATATTTCCACAGAAAAACGAATGAAAACCAAAGTCCTATCCAGCTTGCTAAAAAAGTACGGACACCACATCTAGCGCTTTCATTCACTTTATTACTTGTGAACTTCATCAGAAACTGTTGGTAACGGGGATTGATTACATTTGCACTGCATGCTGTTGAGCGCCACATGTCCTGCATGCTGACATGTGTGTAATTACAAGTATGTGTGTGATACTGTACTGCACCATCACCTGCTATTGTGTGTGTTATGGGGCTGCGAGAGCTGTCTGTAGGTGCTGTCTGGTGGAGTGTATGGGTTGCCATGTATGTCGAATGCATGTGTGTATGTCTGTTTGTGTGGCCATGTCTGCATACACACGTGTGTGTGTGTGTGTGTGTGTGTGTGTGTGTGTGTGTGTGTGTGTGTGTTTGTGTGTGTACTGTTTAGTGGTGTTGTACAGGTCTTACAGTCTGTTCCCTGTTTTCCTCTCACAGGTGGCGAGGTGGGTCTGTGTCCTCCCCGCAGGGAATCTGATGTCACTGATACAGACAGTGACCATGGGGATAGGTGTGTTGAGGCACAGGAAGGGTCATCAAGGGCTGCCACTGGGCCACCAGTTGACAACCCACATGTATCCACCACATCCACGCACGTAGTCACACTGCCTCTACATACCTCATCACCATTGGCCTTAGCTGAGGGACAGCCTATGGGTTGGCATTGGCCAGGACAGTGTGGTATCTATGACATGTATGTCAGGACACAGCATCCATAGCCAGATGTCTGGTGGGGTATCACATAGGCAGATGTTTAGGGGGTGCTCATTGGAGCACTGCTGGTCATCATGCCCCTGGCAGATGTGGTAGATGTGCCACATCTATTTCAACCACACGCATGTTCCAGACTGTCATGGAGGCACAAGCATGAATGGAACGGAACACCAGGCAGGGTCTAAGGGTGCAGAGGGCTCATCACACCTCTGTAACTGACAGCATCCGTGACCTAGCAGGTGCCATCAGTAATTACACCAAGGTCATGGATAGATGGTGAGGTGAGACACTGTATCTCATCCACAATGTCATGTCCATGTGTCATGACAAGGAGGGATGGTTACAATGGCCACATGGATGTATGCCAGCAACACCAGCAGCTGGAGGTCATCGTGGATGTCCAACCAGTCACAGCCGCTCCCGTAGTGGCGGTACCAGCCCCAGCACTGTGGGGGGGTGGCTGTCCACAGACCATTATAGCAGACCACATGCACGTGGCCCTGGCCAGTCTCAGGAGGGACTTGTATCCAGTGGACGTCTGTCAAACTCGGGGGACAGTTCTCAGTCTGGCTTTGTACCTGATACTGCCTGTAGCACTCCTGCCAGGCACAGGTCCCATGTCTGTAGCCTGAGACCATGAACTGCAAACCCTGCCAGGTACAGTCTGCAGCTGTCTCACAATTCCCTGTATAGGACAGACACATGGAGGAACTGTGTGCATGCAGACACAAACACATAAACAACAAACCTAGGGCAACCTCATACCTGCACACACGACATCACCAGTGGCCCATAACAGTACTCAGCCTCACTCACACACACACACACACACACACACACACACACACACACACACACACACACACACACACACACATACACACACACACACACACACACACACACACACACACACACACACACACACACATGTTGTCAATTGTATGGTTCAGCCTTGGCCTCTGGCAAACCAACAACACATCCTGTGCATATGATGATACCTGTGCCACTCCCTGACATCTGTAACATCGATGCAGGGACAGGCTAACATGGTGCTGATGCACAGGGTGACTGTATAACACTGTAACAATGGAATGATGTGTAGCATGTTCTCAGCAGTAAAGTAAAATGCTAATATCTTGGAAGGTGTAGCTGTGCAGCCATGATGCATCATAGCTGTAATTAACAATGTTGTATTGTTGTCACCAGTATCTATTCTGATTGCGTTGTGTTTGTCCATGTGCCACATGGCTGATGGGTGTAGTGGTGTTAGCAGGCCTTCTACAGTGGACACCAGTAAGTGTAGTGGGTGGTGCACATGCCATGGCTGAATACAACACACAGTGCCTTTGGTTTGGATGCAGTACTGGTACAAGACTGTACACATGGAGGTATGTCCCCATGCAGGTAACACATATGTTACATATGTAATCCCACCAAGACAGGATAGGCACGGCCACACAGTGCTATATCTGCAGTCTGCAATGTGGATGACATTGAACATGCAAACAGCAGGGTGTATGTCCCTCTCCCCACTCTACTGCGATCCTCACCTAAGTAACATGTGTGTGCCAATTCCAGAAGCATAGCCCTACCCTTAGGAGGGTATGAGGCGCTCAAGTTCTGTGAATGGTGTAAACAACAACTAACAACTTGATTACATACACTGTACAGTATTACAGACAGCTATGTGGGGGGGATAGACGCAACAGTAACTGCAATAATAGCAGTTGTGTCCACAACAGCCACACCCAGTGAGTTATAGCACACCTCAACAGTGTGGTGGAGGAGGGAATTGACACATCTATCACCTGTGAAGGACTGTATGTCCACGGGATGGCACCTGTGGAATGTTGGCATATGCCAAGCAGTCCTGGTGGAAACATATTCTGTGAACAGAGGTAGATCCCATAACAACTACACACATTCCTACATGTGGGATGGTGTACAAAAGCCTGCCGTGATCTACATAGTCATTGTGCACCTCCTAACCCTCATCTACACCTGTCATGATTGGGTAAAGGAGGTATTCCAGGTTCAGGTTGTATTCTCTGCCTTTGACAAGTCCAACATTGGCGGGGTCCCGTGTGTTGAGATTACCAGTAACATTGGCCATGGGTTCATTGTTGATATGTTCTATGTCCATGCAGACCAGGGTCATCAGGCTACTGGTGGTAGTTCCCAGCTGACATGGTGGCTTTGTGGTCATCCTTGCCAACATTGGTGAATCCATTGTCAGGTGTAGAGCTATTGGATCGTATGAGGAATCCCAGCTATTTATTGCACCTGCCCAGGGGTTTCCCCCAAGCATGACATGGCACTTGACTGTACTGCATGATATGTTAGTAATGCCAGCCTGCCATCCTACAGGTGGGATGGAGTATTGTTAATATGTACTGCCCTTGTCGTGTAGGGTCCTGCTTATGGGATCTGCTAAGGTTGGCATTGTATTTCAGGCCATGCCAGATATATGTTATTTGGGTCTCTCAAACCCATCAATGGTGCATGTGGACATATATGTTGTGGTTACGTTCCCTGTTCCTTCTACAGATGTATGTCCATATATACCTATATTGATATATATGTGTTCAACTTTGACATGGAGGCAATCATTCCTTTGAATGGCCCTTTCTGTAAACTGAAAGGACTAACCCGTCATTTCTTACTGCACCACAGTTAAAAACACTGCAGTTCTAAAGGCATCTTCGCTGACTCTCAAACTGCAAGTTGGAATACATATCATAATGCCAGGGGGCATGCCTCCCTGCACCCACCTCTGGGGGGCTGGGCCCCCCCACAACCTCCCTACGGTGATATACTAAGTCCTAGTTTGCACTACAGTGGGGAGAGGCAATTATTACCCATCCCCACTATAGTGGCATCCGCAACCAAATTGCCTAATCTGCAATGAGCGAATGCATACTGACATTCGCTCATTGCACATTCGATGCATTTATTGCAAGATTGTGCAATGTTGAGAACATACTTTTGGCCTTCCAGCTTTCGGACACATGGATTTCTCCCTTTGAAAGGAGAGCCACATATATGCTGACATATATGCATTCCTAGTGCTGTATATATGTGGACATGTGGATATATACATATATATTTCTATGGATGTATGCATATCTATGTATATATGTATTTATTGGCTTATGTGTGTGTGTGTGTATATATATATATATATATATATATATATATATATATATATATATATATATATAGATATATATAGATATATATATATATATATATATATATATATATATATATACATATATATATATTTATTTACCTATATATAGATATGTTATATCCATTTAAAGATGAATATATATACACACACAAATACATCTACATGGTTCCCTGCAGTGTTGTATACCTGGGATGGATGATTTGTATGTGAAAACATCATGATTATAGGTTCATAGGTTCATAGGTTCATACTAGGCTATCTGCCCTAGGGCATTTATAAGCCTAGCCAGAGTGTGTTTGGCTTTCGCCACCCATTTTAAATTAATTTTGCTATGCCTTTTTTTGAGGTTAGTATACTGTGCCTCTGTCTAACAGTGACACAGAAGTGATAGCCGGGGTAAACCTACAATCTCCCATCCACTCATCAAGATTCCTCTTGAAGAGAGTCAATGTGGGACTCTGCCTAACCTGGACTGGGATTTTATTCCAGAGTGAAGGGAGCCTCTGGGTTATAAATCTGTCCCTCCAGCATGTCATATTTATTTCAGTGCTAAGGTTCAAGTCTCTCGAGAGCATAGCTCGATGGGATTTGGATTTTCTGAGGTGCAGCATGTCCATTAATTCCGGGTTGAACATGGCTTTATACGTCAGGCACTGATCGCCTCTGAGCAGGCGGTATGCCACTGAGTAGAGCTGGAGTTTCTTTAACCGGGCAGCATATGGCATCTGTTTGAGCCCTTTGATCCTCTTGGTGAGGTACTTTTGGGGTCTTTCCAGTTGCTGCAGGTGTCTGGTAAGGTACATCCCAAAAGGGGCATTGTACTCAATTATGGGCCTGATGAGGGATGAGTAAAGAGGCACGATGACCTCCCCTGATCTAGATGTGAATCCCTTCATGATTAGGTGGGCTATATAAAATGTTTTTCTAACCACTTTGGCCACGTGGTTGTCAAATGAGAGATTGCTATCAACTTGGGTCCCCAGGTCCCTAATGACTTCTTCTGTACTTAATGGATTACCACCTATGTGGTAATTTGTGGGCACTTTGTTTTGCCAAAGGGATGACTATACACTTTTGGCGTTTAGCTTGAGGCCATGGCTCTGGCACCAGTTGTCTGTTTCTATGAGGCCCTTTTGGAGGATGCTTGTGTCGGCTGGAGAGTTGATTATGGCGCCCAGCTTGCAGTCATCTGCGAACTTGGTCAGCCACAGTCCTTCCGTGTTGGCCTGTACCGCCGAGAAATATATACCGAACAAGAGAGGTCCCAGCACTGAGCCTTGTGGGATGCCACTTGTAACTGGTTTGAAGTCTGACATGGCTCCAGCAATTCTAACCATGTGGGTTCTGTCCTTGAGCCAGTTTGCAACCCATCTAGTGACATAGGGGTTTATATTTAAGCTGGTGAGCTTATCTATAATGCCCGAGTGGGGTATTGTATCGAAGGCTTTTGCGAGGTCCAGGTAGGCTGTGTGGACCACCTTCCCCTCGTCAATGGCCTTGGTGACTGTTTCAAAGAAATCGACCAGGTTTAAGAGGCAGGATCTGCCCTTAACAAAGCCAAACTGGGTAGGATCCAGTGTCTGTAGGTCCCCAATATCTTTATTTATGAGGTCCATGATGATCCTTTCCATAGCTTTGCAGACCAAGCTAGTCAGGCTTATGGGGTGATAGTTTCCAGGATCCGTTGAGGCACCACCTTTGTGGAGAGGGACCACTGTTGCTGTATGCCACTCTTTGGGTACATATCCTGTAGTAAGGCTAAGACTGAACAGTAGTTTTATGTTTGGGTTTAGCTCTTCTTGGAGTTCCTGTAGGGCACAGCCGGGACACCATCTGGTCCCATTGATGCTGTGTTTTTGCTTTGAGAGGGCGGCTCTTACCTGAGCATCTGAGATGTCAGGGGCAGCACTCTGTTGGGATAGATATTTGCCCTTTGGTGGGGAGAGGGGGAGAAGTTTGCACTGAACCTGTCAGCTAGGATGTTGGCAATGTCTGTGGGCTCGGTGTATTTTTTGTCATTTTGGACTAATTCTGAGCATATCTGGGAATTCCCACCCAGGTTCCTAACATAACTAAAGAAAGCCTTGTGATTATCCTTAGTGTCCTGTGCAATTTTTCTCTCGAAGCTGGCCTTAGACGATTTTATGAGTGCCCGTTTTGCTAATACTGATCAGAGATGCCTTCCCTTTTTGGGATTTTGCTCTATCATGTAGTAGCTTCCTCCTTCTAATGTATAGTTTGTTTATGGCTGGGGTCCACCAGACAGGACGTCTGCCTTTGGAGGATTGGGTCTTGGTTTTATTTGGGATTGCATGATCCATGCATTCCTGAAGGTGTTCATAGAATGCGTTTATAAAGGATTCTGCGGTCTGGGCCGTATTTTCCACAGGCCGGGGCTTTGAAGGATTCGCCTCAGTTTTGAGGCGTGAAATTGCTTTAGAAGTTTTTCACTGTGGTTTTCTGGGCAGGGGTGGGGTCGGGATGTGAATATCCAGTGAGATTAGTTTATGGTCTGATCTTACTAGTGAGGGATACACTTCTGGTCTGGAGCATAGTGTCCCCATGTTGGTGATGATCAGGTCCAGTATGTTTTCCCCTCTTGTGGGAGTGGTAACAAGTTGTTCCATAGCATTTGAGTTTATAAATTCTAGGAACCTTTGGGCTAGGGTGTTGGAGCTAGAGTAATGCTCCCAGTCTATGTTTGGGTAGTTGAAGTCGCCCAATATAATGGTGTTTGGAGAGACCTTCATATTTTCCAGTATTCTCAGGAAGGCCAAGTGGGGTTCCTGTGTTTGGGAGGGTGGTCTGTAGCAGGCTATAAACTGGAAGGCAGTTTTACCCACAGTTAGTTGCACATGGATAGTCTCTGATGCTTGTGCTGCCACCAACCTAGAGGTGTGGGTATCTTTGTGAATATTGATACTCCCCTCCTTTTGTGGTTCGTCCAAGTTTTGGGGCGAAAAGCATGGTATGAGGTATAACTTGGTAGTGCTGGGGTGCTCTCGGGAGCCTTGAACCAGGTTTCTGTTACTGCACAGATATCAATGTTCTCCATGCTAAGGAGAGTTTCGAGTACGTGCATCTTGAGGTTTAGACTTCTGGCATTGAGTAGCATTACTCTTAGTTTCTTATCCCTTGTGATACCTATGGAGGTGGGTTTGTCTTTTGAGCCTTGCCTAAAAAAGGCACTGTGGGGGAGCAAGAGCCTTTGCCAATATCCAAAAGCCCAGGGGTGACAGGTGCAAGCCGTCCCTAGCGAAGCATCGTGGCTTGTCGAGCATGTCATCCCAGGCTGACAGGCATTGATCCCCTTTGAATGACACCAACACTTAAGCCAATTGTTGAAATTGATCATCTTGTCTTCATATTGTGGCATCATTCTTGGTGAGGGTAAGATGCTACTCAAGGTCAGGGTCATACCGGCCTGGGCTACATGCTCAGAGAGCTCCTCTATGTCTCTTTTCATGTAGTCCAGGGAGGTATCGTCTCAGGTCATTCACACCAGCATGGACAATGACTGAGTCATATTTGTACTTGCCTTGGAGTGACCTGAGTGCTTGTGTTATGTGGCGGATCCTAGCGCCCGACAGGCAGCTCACCGTGACCTTCTCCTTGTTCAGCCTGGTGAGCGGGACGTCAGTGTGCCTGACGATAGAGTCACCTATTACAAGTGTATCAGGTGTGTTGTTTAGCCTTAAGGGCTGTGACTGTTCGGCACACTGGCTTTGTGAGCTATGTGTTGCACGTGTTTTGTTTTGGGGTAGCGGTTGCTTGGGTGTCTGCTTTGAAGGTCTCTGCTGCTTAGGCAGATTTTTATTTAGAGCCTCCGAGTATGTATATCTGCCATGGCTTAGTGGTAAATCAGTTTGTGTATGGTGTGCAGGGTCCTGGTTTCAAGCCTTGCAGGAGCTGTTTATTTTGTTGCTGGGCAGAACACACCCCATTGGATACATAGTGAGTGAGGCACTTTAAAGTAGCTGTAAGTGGGTTTGCGTGGGTTTGCGCAATGGTAAGCACTGCTAACCTCCTGTTACATTTTCATGCATTTAGTTAGCTTCAAAATTGCTTAACCTGTGTAGGCAGTGCTTAGCTCCGTGCAGACCCACGCAAACCTGCTTACAACTGCTTTAAGGTGCCTTAATCACTCTCTATCCAACAGGCCGTGTTCTGCCTAGTAACAAAATAAACAGCTCTTGCAAGGCTCAAGCCAAGGACTTTGCACACCCTAGACAAAGTGATGTACAACTAAGCCATGACAGGTACACAGATATTCAATGTTTCAGAAACATATCAGCCAGTCCTGTCATGCAATAGTACAGAGAATGTATACCAACATCTAAATGACTGCGTGTGTAACTCTACTGCAACCTGAACATATACAACATACCCATATATGTAAAGATATACATATATATATATATATATATATATATATATATATATATATATATAAATATATATGTTGTTTTACTAACTCTACATACATATATATCACTATCTATGCACATATACTTATATATCTGTTAGCAGATAAATATATCTATATAGGTATATATGGCCATACATCTGTAGATAGCTATTGCAGATTAACAACTACACCTATGTCCACATGCATCGTTAATGGGGTTGAGAGGCCCCACACACTATATGTCTTGTACGAATAGGCCTCCCCCCACAGCCAAACACATGTGCCCTGCAATACACTACCAAGTACAGTCTGCCTCCCATAGGACATGTAATATGTGGAAGCCATCAACATCCCCAGGATACAGATACACAGACACATATATGCAGATATACATATATATATATATATATATATATATATATATATATATATATATATATATATATGTGTGTGTGTGTGTGTGTGTGTGTGTGTGTGTGTGTGTGTGTGTGTGTGTGTGTGTGTGTGTGTGTGTGTGTGTGTGTGTGTGTGTGTGTATTATATATATATATATATATATATATATATATATATATATATATATATATATATACATGTGACTGTACATACACATGCAGATATATGTACAGTAAGATACATATGTTGGAGATGCACACAATATGGAACAGCCACTATGCCTACAGTTAACACCTGAACAACTGGACACTGTATGGGCGACACATACTAATGTCAATCATTGCCTGCAACATATAGTCATAGAAAGGTCATAGGAAAGACACCACATACAGGTTTGCAGAAATGGGAATCCTTTAATTGTGTACTATAACAGTTTTATATGCCATATCATATAGCTGTTCAAATACTGACAACCATATAAATGGAGTACTGCAACTGTGAAACAGTTACACTAATACAGTAGTCTGGAAAGGTTCACAACTGTTGCTGTCCAGGCCAAGCCCTTCAGAATGTACAATAGTGCAGACAGACTGGGCCACAGGGTGCCACACAATTAACAGTAGGTACTGCAGGTGTTTAGTTCAGAAGCCTCTATTTACACTCTGTACTAACTCCGTAGGAGGTAAAGATGGTTTGTGATCAAATGGGTTGTTCCCGGTACATAACAAGGCATGACGCACAGAACAGTCTATATGGCAGGAGGCAATAGGTTTGTAGTACTCCAAGTCATGTAAGTAATATCAATATAGGTGGAGTATACGGTACTGTACATCTGCATACCTTGTGGTAGCTCACCCCTGATAGACCCACATTTTGTAACAGCCTAGGTCATTTATGGTGCTCCCCACCTAGACTCATTAATACAAGCCCATATGCCACTGTTACATACATTGGCCTCTGCAGTGAATAAGGGTGCACATGTGTTGTGTAGGTGACGCCCACACATATATGGCCTTAGTCCCACTGTATGTGTGGGGGATACAACAGCAGTGGACTAATGGCAGCAATGACAGTGTGATATACTCACAGCCCACTACAGAAAACCCCCCAAAAGCATGACATGTGCAAAGCTTGGTATGTAGATGGGGGACAGAGGCTGGAACACAGGCACATATGTGGAACACTGTTGCATACACTAAGCAAGGTGCTGGTGTTACAGGATAGTCTGCAACATACCCTTAGTCAGGGAATTGAGGTTAGCTATAGACATGGATGTAGGCATGTACTGATAGCATGCAACACACAGACTGTCAGTGTAATATCTGATACAGGACCTGTGTGGTGGATGGACAACACATGATAGGCATACCTCTGTCCAGCAAGAGGTTAGGCCCACTTTAGTGAGCTAAGCAGACAGACTGCATTCCAAGGTAAACTAGTATGTACACACACACACCCTGTAACACCAGTACTATGCAAAGCATTGCACAACTCTACCCACAGTCTGTCTGTAGTTCCTGATCCTACTACAAATATGTGTCTGCTCTGAATGTGCAGGTTCTACTGTAAGAGGTATTGCTATCTGCTGCCTGTATCACTGATGTCCACACACATGACGGATGTCCATCACACAGGAAATGTAAAGGGATTACGCCCACATGCTGTAGGGATTTATAGTAGACATGTATGAAGAGTTGTATAAAAGGTTGGACACTAAGGAGGGAGAAAAGGACCTGTACCAATTGGCTAGACAGAGGGACCAAGCTAGTAAAGATGTGCAGCAGGTAAGAGTTATAAAGGATAATGAGGGAAACATACTCACAAGCAAGGAGAGTGTGTTGAGCAGATGGAAAGAGTACTTTGAGGGGTTGATGAATGAAGAGAATGAGAGGGAGAGAAGGTTGGATGATGTGCAGATAGTGAATCATGAAGTGCAGTGGTTTAGCAAGGAGGTAGTAAGGATAGCTATGAAGATGATGAAGAATGTAAAGGCTGTTGGGCCAGATGACATACCTGTAGAAGCATGGAGGTGTTTAGGTGAAATGGCAGTGGAGTTTTTAACTAGATTGTTTAATGAAATCTTGAAAAGTGAGGGGATACCTGAGGAATGGGGAAAAAGTGTTTTGGTACTGATTTTTAAGAATAAGGGTTATGTGCAGAGCTGTAGTAACTACAGAGGGATTAAACTGATCAGTCACAGCATGAAGTTATGGGAAAGAGTAGTGGAAGCTAGGTTAAGAAGGGAGGTGATCAGTAGTATGGTTTCATGCTAGGAAAGAGCACTACAGATGTGATGTTTGCTCTGAGAGTGTTGATGGAGAAGTACAGAGAAGGTCAGAAGGAGTTGCATTGTGTCTTTGTGGATTTAGAGAAAGCATTTGACAGGGTGCCTAGAGAGGAGTTGTGGTATTGTATGAGGAAGTCGGGAGTGTCAGAGAAGTATGTAAGAGTGGTACAGGATATGTACGAGGGTAGTGTGACAGCGGTGAGGTCTGCGGTGGGAGTGACGGATGCGTTTAAGGTGGAGGTGGGATTACATCAAGGATCAGCTCTGAGCCCTTTCTTATTTGCAATGGTGATGGACAGGTTGACAGACGAGATCAGACAGGAGTCCCAGTGGACTATGATATTTGCAGATGACATTGTGATCTGTAGTGAGAGTAGGGAACATGGGGAGGAGACCCTGGAGAGGTGGAGATATGCTCTAGAGAGAAGAGGAATGAAGGTCAGCAGGACTAAGACAGAATATATGTGTGAATGAGAGGGAGGATAGAGGAATGGCGAGGATGCAGGGAGTAGAGGTGGCAAACGTGGATGAGTTTAAGTACTTGGGATCAGCAGTTCAGAGTAATGGTGAGTGTGTAAGAGAGGTGAAGAAGAGAGTACAGGCAGGATGGAGTGGGTGAAGAAGAGTGTCAGGAGTGATTTGTGACAGACAAGTACCAGTAAGAGTGAAAGGGAAGGTCTAAAAGAGGGTAGTGAGACCAGCTATGTTATATGGGTTGGAGACAGTGGCATTGACAAAAAGGCAGGAGTCAGAGCTTGACGTGGCAGAGTTAAAGATGTTAAGATTTGCATTGGGTGTGACGAGGATGGACAGAATTAGGAATAAGTATATTAGAGGGTCAGCCCAGGTTGGAAGGTTTGGAGACAAAGCCAGAGAGGCAAGATTACGTTGGTTTGGACGTGCTGAGGAGGGATGCAGAGTATATTGGGAAAAAGATGCTAAGGATGAAGCTGCCAGGTAACAGGAAAAGAGGAAGGCCTAAGATAAGGTTTATGGATGTGGTGAGAGAGGGCATGCAGGTGATTGGTGTGACAGAACAAGATGCAGAGGACAGGAAAGAAATGGAAACAGTTGATCTGCTGTGGCGACCCCTAACGGGAGCAGCCAAAAGAAGAAGAAGATATATACATATGTATATATTTCGAATTTTCCCCATGATGTTCTTATTTTGCTTATTGCAGACACTGTAAAAAAAATATATTTTTTTTCTCTGAACTATATGTGTAACTTTTTTTAATTTTAAATGCTTTTAATGATTAATGCTCAATGTTTAATGTATTTCACTTGGAGTTTTTCTCCCTGGGCCTCTGCTGAAAATGGACATAAATCCAGTTGGACCAGCCTGGTCAACAAATGTAAAATAAAATAAAAATAAAATTAAAAAAATATATAAATATATATATATATATATATATATATATATATATATATATATATATATGGCTATCTGGATAAGTATATGTACATATATTTCCACCATATGTCCTGGACATGGAGTGTAGCCATACACCAGCCCTTACAGTCCCAAAGTCATAGTGCAAGAGGATGACAGATATGTATAGCAGGTATATTACTAGACTGTTGCTACTGTCATTGGGATTGTCTTCACAGACATGGTATGTGTGGATGCTGACATCTGCTTATAACATGTGTGCCATTGGCTGCTGACAGACATCCTAAGAAAATCATTGTAAGGTACCGCTGCTAGCATGTAATGCTCCTGTGGAGTGCAGAAGAGATATTGGCCACTATATGTGGAACTTCGGACACACCCTGTACAGTCCAGAGATATACACATGATCCCTTAGTGCATCACATGTGTATCAGGCCTGACAATATGGATGTAGACAGCCATGTAGATGGGTATAACACATAACGACTGGTATACATTTGGCACCATAGGTGTTGGATTCACACACTCCTGTCTGGCCTGACACATAATGACTGTTGGTACAGGGGTGCCATGGACACATACCACCCACTAGATATTGACATACATTTGTACAGCATCCCACTGCTCTGTTTGACATATATGATGTTTAAGGGAGGTCCAGCAGCAGTACATCTGGCAAATATCTGCACATAACATCCCAGTGGTTAAGTACACTAAGCTGCTAGGCATGTAACAATGCACTGTGCAGGCTACAGGCAGACTGGCTCAACACTGGCCTACATCTCGTATGGGGTAATGCAAATGTACCTGCATATATAGCAGGCTCAACAGCCATGTCACAGCACAGGGTTAGATACACCTGTGTGACAGTGCATAACCACAACCAATGTGAACACAGCCACAACCACATATGATAAGCTAGCATAATATTACAGTATATGGACTATCTGTTCTACACCATCCTCATATGTCCCACTCACAGAATGACCTTACATATACTGGGCTGCTACACAGTTTGTTGTGATGGCTGTCTGTGGTATGGGACATGTGTGTGCATGACCCTACAAACATATATGGCAAAACGGTACCATACAGTAGGGCAGCATGTAACATCTGTGAGAAGGGGAGTTAGAACAATGACATCTACCACACTCTGTACACAGGCTGAAGTACATATTAACAAAACACACACTGCCGACATTCACCATCACTACACAGACCTCAGTACTGTACAATCATCCACAGAATGTCCAGCTTATGTCATGAAATATAACCACTATTGTACATGACATGTGTAGCAATCTGATATATCACTGGCTTGTTTTCAGATATGATGACAGTATTTATGGTGTACATCACATATGCACCACTTCATGCACGCCATATGTACAAAGGTTGACAGAGGTGTGGCTGAAAGCACATACACAGGGCCAGTATAGACATGTTGCTGTGATAACCTCATATATTTCCATTGTAACAGGGTTTGTTGCAACATATGTCCTATGTGGGATATAAAGTCAGTAACTGTCATGGCCTTCACCATCTACAGACTGTAATCCTCACACTACCTTCTGCATTCCACAGATAGATGCATCGTGGCTAACACATGAAACCATAGGCACAACACTGCCCAGTCTGCAGATGATCCTGCAGATGGGGATTCCTCATATACATGGAACTAACATGGCAGGTATTACTACATGTACGACAGGCATATCCAGACAAACACTGTTAACCCAACATTACTCCAAATGCAATATAGCAGCACTTACAGTCTGTAGTCAGGTCAGGCACATCCCTCTCCTGTTGGTTGCCATCTTTCCACAGTGTATGTTGTTAGAGGTAAATCCCCAATCCATCTGGGATGCTGTTTGCCAAACATCAAATCTAGTTCCTGCTCACAGTGACTGCAAAGGCCCAACACCACCATGATGTTCCTAGGTATTGAAGTACGTTTCCGTACAATTGGCTATGGGAATGTTACCACAGCTGTTCCACATGCAATCAGCTAGGAGAGGGCTGCAATTCGTGCAGAGGCCATCAGCTGATCATGAGCATCACATAAAATATACATGCTGCTGCCTAAGCAAGGCAAGTGTGGGTCTCCACATCCACCAGAGAGGGAGTTGAGGAGGCAAGCAGAGGCAGATACATGTCAGGGAGGGGTGGGAGGGTAAAACTGAAGCATGTTTGCATCACACACCTACCAACACAGGGTATCAAACCCCGACAACTATGTAGTGCTATCACAGTTTGATGCAGTTATTGGATGCACCACATGGGTTACCTGATGTAGAGCCCTCAGAACATATATGTGAGGGTGAGTGACATCTGCAACAGGGATACGGTAGATATACAGTAGGTGTTTTACATGTGCCTGTCTGCATGAACAGGTGCCGGCATCAACACAGGCACACTCACACAGGGACGCACACACATTGACATAGTTAGCAGGGCCAGGAGTGCAACTCATCAGTAGTGGGATTGCCACAACAAATCAATGCGCAGGCATCACATGTACCACACGGGTCATACGGAGGCTGTATGGGCAAAGAGTATAAGGAGATGACAAACATGTATGCCCTGGGGGGGATTGTAGTGAGTGTGAATGTGGACATACGCACCATACAACACACACACACAAACACACAGGGTGCCAGTTCTGACATGCATGGGTGCATGTCTACACGGGTGTGTGGTGGTCAACTGTGCCAGTAGGCTGTACAAGGGTAGGCAATGGGTATACCATGGCATCAGGACACATAACAATGGTCCGCATTGTGGCTCAGGCCTGTCATTACTGCATTTACTCACACAGGTGGGTATTGCATCCCCCATCCAGTCAGCTGGATGACTATTGTGTGTGGCCAATGCTGTACACCACATGCCATGTATGTGTTCCTTATCCTATGACATGGATGGTGTCTGGGATTTGCACACCTCCCACATGCATGTACAGTGACATGTGGAACTGTACCTGCGATGTCTGGCCCATGTTGTGAACACAGATTATCATCAGATGTGCCATTCTTGCCCACCTTTGGCAGGAGCTGGTAATGAGCAGCTGTTTTAGCCTTCACCTACATTGATTGCATGCCAACAGCATTCCCTAATGTCAGTGTCATCTGTCCATACAGGGCATGTTATATCCATTGTGAGTCACATGTGAAGGCACCACAGGTGGCGCAGGTGTCCATTGGGGAATATGGTGGAGGTGCACTGTCTGCATGTACGTGCATATTGGACAGATGGGCAGGGTGACATGCCCTCTGTAGCCCACTGCTATCACTGCATAGTTACTATCAGTGGCCAATATGCAGTGTACTAACCACATATTGGCTGTTGCCTAGGCATGTGTGTGCATATGACACATGGGTTGAGTGTGTGCTCTGGGTAATAGTGGGGTTGCTAATTTAGATTGGCTGGCCTTGATGTCACATGTATGAGTATGGCTTTGCACCCCAGCCTCCCAGCTAATTTACATCTGTTATCCTTGTATGGTTGACATTGTGATATATAGTAGGGCCACCATAAAAGTAATGAGCAAAATCCCCTCCACATTGACCGCAGGTGTCACACACACTCACCTCTACATAGAATACAAGTTACACACACACCTGTCATGTTGGGGAATTGAACCCCTACCTAACTAGTTTATTACACTACAGCACTACACAGCTATAGTACATGCCACAGACATTACTGGAGTACTTCTTCCCCAAAGGTGTATTTCACAGTGACTAACATCAGCAGGATTACCAAAGTAGGGCATTTCACCTGTACTGCGAGTGACTAGCCTAAAATGCATTGCTCCCTACACAGGCAGTGAGACACACACAAAACATCCACAACTGTCATGTGTGGGTATAGAACCCCTGATCAAGGCCTATATCACACAACAGTATGGAGCAGTTTTAGGTCGCACCACAGGGATTACAGGGAGCTTTCTCCCTAAAGTTGTATTTCACAATGAATGACATCAGCAGGATTGGCAAAGTAGGGGATTTGAATTGTACTGCAAGTGAGTAGCCTATGATGCATTGCTGTATACACAGATATTAAAACACACGCAAAACATCCACAACTGCCATGGGTGGTGATGGAACCCTACCAGAGTTCTAAATCACACTACAGCAGTACACAGTTACAGGGCGTGCTACAGACATTACTGGGCTATGACTTTCCCAGAGGTGTATTTCTAGGTGAGTGACATCAGCATCCTTGCCAACATTGGGTATATGAATTCTAAGGAGTGTGCTTGACCTAAAAAGCATTGTTTGTCACTCAGTCATAGACACAAATTCATACACACACAATTGCCAAGTCTGGGATTAGAACACCTACCTAATTACTTTATCATACAACAGCAGTATGCAGTTACAGGATGCACTGTGGAGATTACTGGGCTATGAGTTCTCCAGAAGTGTATTTCTAGGTGAGTGACATCAGGAGCCTTGCCAAAATTGAGTATACGTATTGTACGGGGTGTGAATCGCCTAAAAAACAATGCTCTCTACTCAGTCCGACACACACACATGCCAGGTCTGGGGTTAGAACAACTACCTAACTACTTTATCACACTGTAGCAGTGCGCAGTTACAGGATGCACTACAGAGATTACTGGGCTATGACTTCCCCAAAGGTGTATTTCTAGGTGAGTAACATCAGCAGCCTTGCCAAAGATGAGTATATGTATTGTATGGGGTGTGAGTGGCCTAAAAAGCATTGCTTTCTACTCAGTCAGACACACACACACTTGCCAGGTATGGGGTTAGAACACCTACAACTTTATCACATTACAGCAGTACGCTGTTACAGGAGGTGCTACAGAGCTTACTGGGCTATGATTTCCCCAGAGGTGTATTTCTAGGTGAGTGAAATCAGCAGCCTTGCCAAAGTCATGTATATGAACTGTACGGAGTGTGAGTAGCCTAAAAAGCATTTCTCTCTACACAGACAGAGACCAAGAGACATGCACACAAACACACACTCACACAGTTGCAAAGACTTGGGTTAGGACTACTACCTAAATAGTTTATCAGTGCAGCAGTATGCAGTTATGGGATGCGCCATGGGGATTACTGAGCTACTGCTCTCCCAAAGGTGTATTTTACATTGGATGACCTCAGCAGGCTTGTCATGTTACTGCTATGGGGAGGGCAGTGTGTGCATGTGCCGTAACCCATTTATGTAGGGGTTGACATGCCGCATGCAGGCACACACAGGGTCATATGCCACAGGTACATGTATACAGCTACTAGGTGACTACTTCCTTGTGCAGTCATGTTGCACAGCTGGCACGTGCAACATGCCGTCATGCTGACAGATACTGGTGGCTAGTATCTGCAGTAAGTGACACCTGCAAATCATGTGTTTGGGGCCCTTTGGCTGTGTGCTGGGTGGGACAGGCCCAGATGGCTCCATGTCAGGGTCATCCTCTTCAGCACATCTATGTCTGTCTACCTTTGGCTTATTATAGTGTGTTGTTCTTACATATATGTCTGTATTCCTAGCCACTGTGTGTGCAAGGCAGGAGTGGTGCATACTGGCATGTGTCTGCACTAAGAACTGCAACTGCCAGATATGTCTGGTTCACTGGTGTTTGCTGACATGGCCTTCATGTATTTAAGTGTGTGAGCATGCCCAGTATGGCCTTTCAGTATGCTGTTGACTGACATTGCCTTCATTCTTCTTAAGTGGGTGAGCATGCCCAATATGGCCATCTACATTGCATGTGTGGATCAAGTCCAGGTAGTTTGTACTGCTGTGTTGACCTTTGTGTTGTACACCGACAGGTAGCATGCTGTTTCTGTGGGGTATCCATTGGTCATTGGGCATTGACTGTTGCTACATTTCTGCATAGCGGGGGGGCGGCACACCTGACTGTTACTATAAGTGTACATAAGATGGTGGGGCACACCTTACAGTTTTACACATTTGCTAGGACTGTACTGGTATGTCGGGGACACAATTTCAGTCTGTAGTCTTACCTATCATGCTGGCTAGAGGCATACCAGTGTACTACAAATCTTAACTTTCACTACCTACATAGTACTACAGATCTTAACTTTCACTACCTACATATTAGTTTCTGACTTCCTAGCCTTCACAACATACATCCAACTGGCTGGCCTGCTGTAAGTCTTTCTGTGTAGGCCTGGGGTAGGGGTTATCCATGTGGCTCATTCAGAGGCCATAGTACAGCATTTGTTTGTGTTTGTCTACACCTATCCTGCTGGCTGTGACTGTTGCTGGGTATGTGCCTCCCCAACTGGCATATGTGAGTCACTTACCTTGTGGGTGTCCCAGTATTGAGGGTGGTGCTGCAGAGCTGCCTATGTCAGATGCACATAGTACACTCCCTCTACATGGTTGAGCACAGGTAGTGTCATGTTTCGCATCCCTTTTACTCTATGTGTGAGTCGGAGAGAGAGGTGTCATTCCCTGGGTCCCTACTGTGTCAGTGCATGTGCTATGCATTGCCTCTTTCCCAAGGCCAGAGCATACTGGGCACGCCTCCTTCTGCCTACTGAGGCAGGCTCAGGTTGTTCCTCCTCCAAGTCACTCTGTGCCTGTGCAGGCCTTGGCACTGGTGGGGGTCTGTGTGGCCCTGCCCCATGCTGTTCCTGCTGCAGCTGTTTCCGTAGGATCATATTGTGTAGCATGGCACATACAAGGACAATTTGGGTACATGTAGTTGGTGAGTACTCCAAGGCTCCACCGAATGTGTCCAGGCACTGGAACCGTGACTTGAGCATCCCAAACACAGGCTCTATTATTATTCGTGTTTGTGCGTGTGCCTCATTATTGAGTTCTTTTTCAGGTGTGTGTGCATTTCTGATGGGTGTCATCAGCCATGGCTCCAGTGTGTATCCAGCATCTCCCACTAGGTGACCGTGTGGGATGTCCCCATTGGCAAATGTCTGGTACAGCTGTGTCAGATGCCAGATGTGCGAATCATGGTAGCTTCCAGGGCAGACAGCACACACATTCATTATTATGCCCTGGGCATCGCACATGACCTGGCAGTTGAGGGAGGGGAAGCCCTTGCAGTTGATGTAGACCCTACCCCACTCACCTGGTGGTGATTTAATGCATATGTGTGTGCAGTCTATTGCACCCACTACATCAGGGTATTCTGCTATTTGGTGGAAGAGATGCATATTGCTGGTTAATGCATTACGGGTGATGGGGAAATATATGTGCTCACCGACATGTGCTGACATGGCATCCAGGAACTGGTGGAGTACCCTGGATGCTGATGCCTGTGAAATCACCATGATCTCCCCAGTTGGCCTTTGGAAGGTACCTGTAGCTAGTATTCTTAGGCCTACACATACCTTTGTATCCACTGGGATGGGTTCCCCTCTGTTAGTTCTGTGTGTCAGGTGTGGCCGGCACAGCTCAACAATTTGCTGTAGGAGGTCCCTGTCCACCCTATAGCGCTCCACTATCTCCAGCTCATGCAGCCCTTGGTAGTTTACCCTGGGTCTGTACACTCTTCTCCGTCTCCTCACTGTGGGTTGCTCAGCAGCATTTACATCCTCATCACCCTCAGCCTCTTGCACATGCTGGTTTATGATAGCAAAAGCAGCCCCTAACACTTTTTCTCTTGCTTTTGTTTTGTAAAATTTCCCCATCTGTATACACCAGTGGTGCAGAGGTTTTGGGAAAAACAAAGGGGAAAGGTGATTGCATAGTTTATAGTGGTGTGCTGGGCTGGGTGGTCTGCTGCCTATGTAATTGGCTGATTCTGATGCATTTCACCTGTCTGCGAAGCTAGTTCTCCTTAATTACCTTCCTACTGCTGTTTTCCCTTCCCATTGCCTCCCTATTTAGGCCCATGTGCGTGCCACGCAAACGGAGTGTTCAAATATGCACACAGCTGCTTTTTCCTGGTTTAACTTCCTTTTTCTTCCTGTAAAACCCAGTGCGTGGCACACACACCCGCTTACACTTTGCAAAGAGTGCTAGGCAGGTTTAGACATACCCCTAGCTTAGCTGTGCTAAGCTAGGAACAATCTCGAGCCACAGGTCTCCAATCCACTTTCAGTATGCCTGACACCCCCCCATGATGTCACCTATCTCCTAGTCTTGCACCCAGCTATTTATACTCTTACACTCTTGGGATCTGCCTCACACCCTGGGAAAATCTGGGATTCACTAACCTTTCCCTCATTTGCATAGGATTGCCTGCTAATGCATAGTTACATGTCCCGCACTGAGCCTCCCCCCTTAGCAACCATTACTCACTGGCCAGGTTGTCTTCTGCCTGACACTGAGTTGCATGGCAGAATACTGATTTTAGTTAGAATGCTTATTTTAAGTTTATTTTATTATTTCCCCCCCCCCGATCCCATTTGCTTGTTGTTGCCCTATGTTTAAACAGGTGAGATCGGTGAAAAAAAAATTAAAAGTTGTTTTTTTTTTTTTTAACAGTTTGCAATGCCAATGGCCTTTTACTTGGCCATTGGCATACTTCCTCAATGATATGCAGCCTTTATTTGGAGCTGTCATAGCTCTGTTTTGTAGATTGCAGAAATGTACTTGGTTACTAACCAAGTACATTTCTGCACACTGCATTCGTCCTGCACGGACAGCTGCCAGCTTCCTGGATTGCATATTACCCTCATTTGCATGGTTTTCACCTGCAAATGAGGGTAATTTGCATACAGGAGCTCAGTTTGTGCAGGATTAATCTAAGAGCTCATGTGCACGTCCCGGGAGCTCGTTCCTGGATCGCACGTTGGCCATATTGCCGAAAATAGCTCTTAGACTAATCTTGCACATTCTACAGGGCTTTGTAAATCCGGGGGACTGTCTTCACATATTCTACAAGACCTGAATAGTATTTTTATAAACTTTTTACATCTCTGGAAAAGTCTGAGTCATTATTTAGCTATAAGATTAATACAATTACAACAAGAACAGTAACTATAAATTATAAAATAACTCAAAAGTTGAAACATGAATTAGGGGTTTTGTGGGTAAAACCTCATATTGAGGATGTGGAAGGTTTATTTAATAGATCTGTAAAAGACAAGGTTAATAAGATTACAGAAACTATATACTGAAAATGGAGTTTAAGAGAGTTTAAAAGGTGAGAACTGAGTTAGATCAAAGAGTAAGGTATTGCATCTTTTGGTGCTACCTAGGATTATGAGTACTAGATCCCATTCAATTCAAATAATGTATTTTTCGTACAAATAATTTCCTGTTCAATGAAAACAGAAGGGATTATATAGTTAAATGATTAGAAGTGTGAAGGAGTTGACAGAGAAGTTGTTTTGGTCTTATTATGGGAAGAGGTGAGAGACCCTAGCCTCAACTATATAGCAATGGAAATTCAACTTGACTTTACATGTTGAGGGTTGTGACAGAAGAGCAAATTAAGTCCTGAGACTATGTTTTCTGATCTTGCTAGAAGGCTAGCTGTATATTAACTTAAACTGACATGATTATTTGAAGGTGTCCTTTGTAAGGAAGTTATCCTAAATCACCAATGTTCTTAAGAAGTGATAAAGCACCGAATCTGGCAAAAAAAAAATGCAGGCATTTTTGCATTTAGTAATGTCAGTAGCTAAAAAAGTTGCAGTTAATAGCGTTTCTCATTTTTTCCCAAAGTTTCAGTCAATTTATGTGATATTTTTGGTTTGTTTTAAATTAACAAAGTTTTTTTTTTTTTTTTTTATTTTACAAGAAAGATGATTTTAATGTTACCAAATGTTACCAACTGCCTTGGAGGAATACACCATATAGTTGAATTTACACATGATTTATGATGGACATTGGTATTTTTAATAGGATTTGGATATAAAAAAATAGTGCACAATTCATTAACCATCAATTATGTTGTGTATTAAGACATGCAATTTCTGTACCTGGCATGCAGTCATTTATAATACTTTTTGTTAATTAATAAGATATAAAAAAGAGTAAATAAAACACGCAGTTCTCATGTCAAACATTTAGTGGATATATAAACAAAGTTGTGACTCTGAAGTTGTTTAACATACCCCCGGATTTAGCAAGCCCTGCATGGTGTGTAGGACTAGTGCAGGAGCTCCAGCAGGCAATATGTCTGCCGTGCAATCCAGGAATAAGCTGTAGGGATATGCATGAGCACTCCTGCACTAGTCCTGCATGGACTCAGTCCCTGTATGCAAATTACCCCATTTGCAGGTGAAATCCATGCAAATGAGGTGAATTTGTGATCCAGGAAGCTGGAAGCCGGCCGTGCAGGACTAGTGTAATCTGCAGAAATGTACTCGGCCAGTAATCAAGTACATTTCTGCAAACTACAAAACGGAGCCATGACAGCTCCAAAGAAAGGGTGGATATTATGTAGAAAGTATGCCAATGGCCAAATATAAGGCCAATGGCATGGAAAACAGTTGCAAAAATAAAAAAAAAAAACTTTTTTTTTTAGCCGATCTCGGCTGTTTAAGCGTAGGGCAGCGGTGTGCAAACGGGTTCGGGTGAAAAATAAAAAAAGAAACCTAAAATAAGCATTCTAACCAAAATCACTATTTTGCCATTATACTCATTTGCAGGCAGAAGACAACGTGGCCAGTGAATAGTGGTTGCTAAGGGGGGAGGCTTAGTGTGAGACCTGTAACTATGCATCAGCAGGCAATCCTATGCAAATGAGGGGAATGATACTCAATCCCAGATCTCCCCTGCTTGCTAATCAGCACCCAACAGTGTAAGAGCAGGAATAGCTTGGTGCAAGCCTAGGAGTTAGCTGACATCATAGGGGTGTGTGTCAGGCATACTGTAAGTGGATTGGAGCCCTGTGGCTCAGGTTTGCCCTTAGCTTAGCAGAGCTAAGCAAGGGGGTATGTCTGAGGCTGTTTAGCACACTTTACATTGCCTAAGCGGGTATGCGCGCCACTCACCAGGTTTTGAAGAAAAAAAAGTAAACCAGGAAATAGCAGCTCTGTGCACATTTGAGCACTCTGTTTGTGCGGCTTGCCCCTGGGCTTAAACAGGAAGGCAATGGGGAGGGAAAACAATAGTAAGAAGGTAATCAAGGAGAACTAGCATAGCTGGCAGGTGAAATGTATCAGAACCAGCCAATTACACATGCAGCAGAACAGCCCAGCTCAGAACACTACTATAAACTATGCAAACACCTTTCTCTCTAATTTTCCCACATACTCTACACCACCTGTGTATACAAGCGGGAGAATTTTAGCAAACAAAAACAAGAAAATTATAGGGGCTGCAATAGCTGTCATACAACATGTGGAAGAGGCTGAGGGTGGTAAGGATGAGAATGTTGTTGACCAACTCACAGTGAGGAGATGGAGAAAAGTGTACAGACCCAGGGTACCCTACCAGGGGCTACATGAGCTGGAGATAGTGGAGTGCTATAGGGTGGACAGGGACCTCCTACAGCAAATTGTTGAGCTGTGCCAGCCACGCCTCACACACAGAACTAACAGAGGGGAACCCATCCCAGTGGATACCAAGGTATGTGTAGGACTAAGAATACTAGCTACCGGTACCTTCCAAAGGCCAGCTGAGGATATCATGGGGATCTCACCAGCATCAGCATCCAGGGTACTTCATCAGTTCCTTGATGCCATGTCAGCACATGCCGGTGAGCACATATATTTCCCCAACACCCGTGAGGCGTTGGCCAGCAATATGCGTCTCTTCCACCAAATAGCAAAATACCCTGAGGTGGTGGGTGCAATAGACTGCATGCACATATGCATCAAAGCACCACCCGGTGAGCGGGGTAGAGTCTACATCAACCGCAAGGGCTTCCCCTCCATCAACTGCCAGGTCGTGTGCGATGCCCAGTGCATTATAATGAATGTGTGTGCTGGCTGCCCTGGAAGCTATCACAATTCCCACATCTGACGCAGCTGTACCAGAAATTTTCCAATGGGGACATCCCTTATGGTCACCTAGTGGGGGATGTTGGTTACGCACTGGAGCCGTGGCTGATGACACCCATCAGAAATGTACACACACCCAAACAAGAACTCCATAATGAGGCACACACACAGACCAGAATTATAATACTGCATGTGTTTGGGATGCTCAAGTCATGGTTCCAGTGCCTGGACACATCCAGTGGAGCCTTGCAGTACTTACCAGCTACATGTACTCAAATTGTCATCATATGTGCCATGCTACACAATATGATCCTGTGGAAACAGCTACAGCAGGAACAGCATGGAGCAGGGCCCATTGACAAGGCCTACACAGGCACAGAGTGACTCGGAGGAGGAACAACCTGAGCCTGCCCCTGTAGGCAGACGAAGGCATGCCCAGTATGCCCTGGCCTTGGCAAAGAGGCAACACATGGCACATACACTGACACAGGAGGGACCCAGGGAATGACACCTCTCTCTGGCTCGCACATACAGTAAAAGGAATGCCAAACATGACACTACCGGTGCTCAACCATGTGTAGGGAGTGTACTATATGCATCCAAAACAGGCAGCTCTCCAGCACCATCCTCAATACTGGCACACCCACAAGGGAAGTCACTTTCCTTACCAATTGCCGAATGGAGTAGTATGTGTTGTTACCTGTATCTATGGTATGGATGTGAGCAGGCAAGAGGATCGGGTGGCTGAATGGTATGCCAGCAGATAGTAGACACCTATAGTGGTAGCATGAGATCTGTAATAAATACTGGTGTCACCATAGTAGCCAGTACTACACATGGTGACAAAACCAACTGCAGGAAATGTGCTGAGCCACGTGTATGTCCATATGACACACACATGCCAGTCAGGGAGGTTCACATACGCAACAACAGTCTCAGCCAGCAGGACAGGTATAGACAAACTCAAACAAAGGCTGTGCTAAGGTCTCTGAATGATGCTTATGGGTAACCTCCTCCCAGACCTACACAGACAGACAAAATCAGATCAGGTAGTGGGACATTAGTTCTGAAGGGTAGGAAGTCAGAAACTAATATGTAGGTCAATTAAACCTAAGACTTGTAGTACACTGATATGCCTCGTCAGCATGATAGGTTAGAAAACATAATGAAATGGAGTATCTGACATACCAGTACAGTCATAGCAAATGTGTACAAGTGTCAGGTGTGCCCCCCAATCCTGTGAAGCAATGTCGAAACAGTCAGATGTGCCCCCCAAATCCTATGTAGATATGTAGTAACAGTCAGGTGTTCCCCCCAATCCTATGTAGACATGTAGTAAAAGTCAGGTGTGCCCCCCCAAATCTATGTAGAAATGTAGTAACAGTCAGGTGTGCCCCCCAATCCTGTGTAGCAATGTAGAAACAGTCAGGTGTGCCCCCCCAAATCCTATGTAGACATGTAGTAATAGTCAGGTGTGCTCCCCCAATCCTATTTAGAAAAGTAGAAATGGTCTGGTGTGCCTCCCCCAATCCAATGTATACATGTAACAGTCAGGTATGCCCCCACAAATCCTATGTAGAAATGTAGTAACAGTCAGGTGTACCCCTCTCCTCCAATCTGCTGTAGACATGTAGTAACATGTATGTGTAGGTATAATACCAGTGGAGCACAGATGCCCAGAGGTGGCCAAGGTAGCAGGATAGATTGTAGCATTTGTACAATATGCAGGTATGTGTGTGTTAGGTTGGTGTGTGTTTCATATTGTGTGAGAGTGGTCAGTATGTATGCATTTTAAGGTTTGCCCTGGTGGCCATTGCCCACTACTGCCGATGACAGGGCCAAGTCCTCACAACTGCAGTGCCAAAGACAATTCCCCCAGTATAACACATGCTAGCAGTAAGCCATTGTAAATGTATGTTGGTGATATATGTCACCATCTGAAAGATGAACATGGCATGGCTGTTGGGCTAGATATACAAGCAGTACACAGGGAAAAGTACCCTAGACATACAGTATATAATGTGTAACCATGAAATGGACACACCCTTGGAATTGTACATATAGGTATGCATCACATTATCTGGGCCTGTAGTAGGGAACACCGGTGTCGTCTGGCCGAACATTTGCAGATCACAAAGGTGATTGGACTGATGTATTGGGAAACAGCTGATGTAACTACACAAGCAACATAACTGGAATGCCCCATGCATATCTGTGAGTCAGATGCAAGTAGTGTCCATAGCACACATGCACCCAGTTCACCCAAACACCACCCACAGGTACCTCTCTGGTCGTATCCCTGCTGTTGGGAATGGGTATAATATGACCCCCACCTGTGTATGGCAATATCAAAAGAATGCAGCATGCAGTGCAGGTGTCCCATGCAGGTGTGTCCCTAGCTGTAAGTAGTACCCTGCCAGCCTCCACACCACCTGATCAATACTGATAGAAAGTATTGGCATGAACACCTACCACACCTACACTGTCACCTCAGGGGAATATACTGGATGGTGGTTGGGACTGTATGACCGACAGAATGCAACAGCCTGCCACAGCTGGCCTGCATCACCACCAAATGGCCTACAGGCCTTTGCCAAAGGCCTGTGTCTCACACGTACTGCCAATGAATGTTTTGTCATGGACACCCAAATAACAACATAATACACTCCACATAAGCCGTATGCAAGGCCATGTGGACAAACCACAGTAACATGTCCACCATGTTCCACTGCATGAACTGTGGACCAATACCAAAACACAGCTGTGATGAGGTGACAACCTTAGGGAAAGTATCAGAGAATACATGCATAATGTATGGAAGAGGATAGAATAATAGAGAGGGGGTGGGAGCATGGACAGCATGGAATGTGCAAGGTCCGACACACAGTCGTGTGCACATACTATCCCTGGCTACAAACACATAAATGGGTTGCTACAAACCTGCCCATACACCACAATAGGGGAAATGTCCTGACTTATGACCCCTGCCTCTGGGTAACCTGTGTGAATCTGTACAGCTGTGAGGTATGGCCACAGCAAGATAAGGCCATACTGTCATGTTGATGGATGTACAAGTATGAGATCCTCTGCCAGCACTGTACCAAGGTGCTGAACTGGATACACAGACCCAGCAGCAAGTGTTTTTCAGCTCCCCCTCCAGAATGGCATAACTCTCCATGAATATGTAGGCATTTGCCAACAATACTGGACACAGCTGCATTCACCCTTGTTCCCCAGGACATCACTGTGAGCAAGAACATCTACCTGACAGTACTTGAGGACATAAAACATCACAGTGTATAACAGTACACATGTCTGAATATCTCTGCTAACACCAGGACCATGTAGCAGAAGCAGCACAGACACAATCGTCTACAGTACACATTATCCCTTGTACAGTTTGACCCCATATTGCCAACTGATCTACAGATATCCTGCAGAAACAGTTTGCTGCCTGTAGGTGTAGAACACAAAGGTTTGCACTGGAGTACAAACTACCTGAAATGGATCCACACATTCAATACAGAAGGGCATACTGGGCATGCTCACACACTTAAACAAATGAAGCCCATGTCTGCAAACAACAGTGGACCATGCATATCTGACAGTTACAGATGTTAGTGTATACACTCCTCAGTGTGCACCATTCATGCTTTGCACACACATTGGATAGCAATACAGATATATATCCAAGGACAACACACTATAATATACCAAAAGTAGACATACATAGATGTGTGGAAGAGAGTGACAGTGACAAAGAGCCTTCCATCATGAGGCCTGTCCCATCCAGTACACAGCCAAATGGCTACAACCACATGCTGTGCAAATGTCACTCACTGTAGAAATTAGCCACTGGTATCTATCAGCAGTACAGACTCTGTGGTGCAGGTGCTAGCTCTGCAACATGACTGTACAAGGCAGTAGTCATCTAGCAGTTGTATACATGTACCTGCGGAATATAAACCTGTGTGTGCCTGTGTGTGGTGTGTCAACCTCTAGATGAATGGGTTATGGCCCATGCACACACACTGCCCTCCCCATAGCCCTACTATGACAAGCCTGTTGATGTCATCCACTTTGAAATACACCTTTGTGAATTGAGTAGCCCAGTAATCTCTATGGCATGTCCTAAAACTGTGTAATGCTTTAGTGTGATAAATTAGCTAGGTAGAAGTTCTAATTCCAGACATGACAACTGCATGTGTGTGTGTTTGTGTGTGTCTTTGTCTGGGTAGGGAATAATGTTTTTAGGCTAGTCACACTCACTACAATTCAAATGCCCTACTTTGGCAAGCCTGCTGATGTCATTCACTGTGAAATACACCTGTGGGAAAGTAGTAGTCCAGTAATCCCTGTGGTGTGTCCTATAGCTGTGAAATGCTATAGTGTGACAAACTAGTTAGATAGGTGTTCTAATCCCACACATGGCAACTGTGTGTGTCTCTATCTATGTAGGCGCAATGCCTTTTAGGCTAGTCACACTCACTACAATTCAAACACTCTACTTTGGCAAGCCTACTGATGTCATTCGCTGTGAAATACACCTTTGGGAAAAAGTTGCCCAGTCATCTCTGTAGTGCATCCTATAACAGCGTAATGCTGTAGTGTGATATAGTATTTTGGTAGGGGTTCTATTCCCAAACATGGCAAGTGTGGATGTTTGTATGTGTATTTCTTTCTCTGTGTAGGGAACAATGCTTTTTAGGCTAGTCACACTCACTACAATTCAAATGTCCTACTTTGGCAAGCCTGCTGATGTCATTCATTGTTTAATACACCTTTGGGAAAGAAGTAGCCCAGTAATCTCTGTGGTGTGTCCTATAATAAAGTACTGCTGTAGTGTGCTATAATACTTTGGTAGGGGTTCTATTCCCACACATGACAAGGGTGGATGTTTGTGTGTGTCCTTGTCTGTGTAGGGTGCAATGCTTTTGAAGCCATTCACAGTCACTACAACCTCCAATGAACTTCTTTGGCAAGCCTGCTGATGTCATACCCAGTGAAATACACCTTTGTATTACCTTCAGTAATCTCTGTGGTGCGTCCTATAACTGTGTAATGCTGCAGTGTAATAATCTAGTTAGGTAGGAGTTTTAATCCCAGACATGGCAAGTGTGTCTGTGTTTGTCATTTGTATCCTGTGTGGAGGTGGATGTGGATGTGTAACAACTGGACTCACTGTGGAGTGGGTTTTGCAAATTTCTTATATGGTGGCCCTATTATATGTCACAACGTCCACCTTACAAGGATAACAGATGTAAAATAGCCGAGAGGCTGGATTGGCAATCCATACCCCTACATGTGACATCAAGGCCTGGTGAACAAAGTTAGAAACCCTTGTATTACACGGAGAACACTCTCAACCCATGTCTCATACACAAACACACTTGCCTAGGCAACAACTGCTATGATGGTAGTACCCTGCATATTGCCCACAGATAGTAACCATGGTGTGATTGCAGTGGACTACAGAGGGCATGGCACCCTGTCCATCAGTACAATACGCATGTACATGTAAACATTGTGCCTTCACTATGTTCCCCACTGTATGCCTGCAACACCTGTGGTGCCATCAAATGTGACCCACAAAGGACATACCATGCCTTATACACATGCCCTGTATGGACAAATGCCACTGACATCAGGGAATACCTGTATCATGCTATCTCTGTGGGTGCAGGGTCAACCTGCTGTCCATTACCTGTTCCCGGCACATGAGGCCAGGACAGGCACATCTGATGATAACAATCAGTGTACACAACATGGGCCAGACACCCCAAGTACAGTTCCACATGTCACTGTACATGCATGTGGGATGTGTGCACATCCCAGACAGCGTCCATGTCATGGATTAATTAACACATACATGGCAAGCATTGCACAGCAATGGCCATACACAATACTTACCCAGGTGACTGGATGGTGAATACAATACCCACCTGTGTGGGCCAATCCAGACACTACACCCCTGAGACACACTGCAGACCATTGTCATGTGGCCTGATTCCAAGGTATACCCTTCACCTAGCCTTGTATAGCCTTCTGGCATGGTCAACCGCTACACACCTGTGAAGCAATGCATGCATGCATGTCAGTACTTGCACCCTGTGTCTGTGTGTGTGTGGTGTATGATGCTTTCAACCATATTCACACTCACTACAACCCCCATTGGTATACTGAAGCATTCTGTCTGATGTCAAACACCTTCACATACCCTTTGCCCATATAACCTCCAGATAACCCCTGTGGTGCATGTGATACCTGCACAGTACTGTACTGTGGCAAGCTAACTAGTTATTAAGTGTATTCCTGACTCTGCCAAGTGTGTCAATGTGTGTGAGTCCCTGAGACTCACACACATTGACTGTGGTGATGCTGACATCTGTTCATGTGGACAGGCATGTGTACTACACCTACCGTATCACTACCATATCACTGTTGCAGATGTTACTCACCATCACATATACATTTGGATAGCTCCTCAGCATGTGGTGCATGCAATAATTTCATAGACATGTGATAGCAATACATAGTCAGTCAGAGGTTTTATACCCTGTACTGGTAGGTGTGTGATACAAACATGCTTAGGTTTTACTCTCCCACCCCCTCCCTGACTTACTTTGTCTCTGTCTGCCTCTCTCACTCCCTCTCTGGTTAATGTGGAGAACTAGACCTGCTTTGCTTAGCCAGCAGCATGTGTTTTGTAAGTGATGCTTGTGATCAGCTGATGACCTCTGCACGAATTATAGCCCTCCTCTAGCTGATTGCATGTGGAACAGCTGTGGTAGCATTCCAATAGCCAATTGCAAGGAAGCACACTCCAATATCTAGGAACATCATGTTGTTGTTGTTGGACCTTTTCATTCACTGTGAGTAGGACCTTGATCTGGTGTTTGGCAAACAGCATCACAGATGGATTGGGGATTTAGCTGTAACAACATACACTGTGGAAACAGGCCAACACACAGGAGGGGGATGTGCCTGACATGACTACAGAATGTAAGTGCTGCTAGTCTGCATTTGGAGTAATGTCGGTTTAACAGGGTGTGTGTGGATATGGCTGGGCTAAATGTTTTAATACCTGTCATGACAGTGCCATGTTTTTGAGGAAACCCCCATAAGTAGGGTCATCTGCAGACTGGGCAGTGTGTGGTGCCTTTTTTTTATTCTGTTACTCACAGAGCACCTATCTGAGAACTGCAGAAGCATAGTCTGAGGATTGCAGTCAGTACATGGTGACAGCCATGAGAGTTACTGACTTCATATCCCTCATAGGACATATGTCACAACAAACCCTGTTACAACAGTAAATGTATGAGGTTATCACAGCAGCCTGTCAATATTGGCCCTGTGTTTGTGCCTCCACCCACAACTCTGTCAACCTTTGTACATATGGCATGCAGTAAGAGGTGCATATGTTCTGTACACAATTATTTATTTACATCATATCTGATAACAAGCCAGTGAGATATCAGACTGTTACACATGTTATGTATAGTAGGGGTTATATTTGAGGACATAACCTGGCTTTCCGTGGTTGGGTGTACAGTACTGAGGTCTGTGTACTTGTGGTGATCTTGTGGTGATTGTCGACAGTGTGTGTGTATTGTGAAGATGCTCCTTGGCCTGTGTACAGACTGTGGTAGATGTCATTGTTCTTGTTCCTATTCTATCTAATGTTACATGTTGCTCCAGTGTATGTTACCCTATCAGCTTACATGTTTGTAGGGCCAAACACACACATGTCCCATACCACAGACAGGCATCGGACCACACTGTGTAGTGGCCCAGTATATGTAGGGTTAGTGTGTGAGTGGCACATGTGAGGATGATGTTGATCAGATAGTCCATATACTGTAATATTAAGCTAGCTTGCCATATGTGGCTGTGTCTGTGTTCACATTGGTTGTGATTATGCACTTTCACACAGGTTCTGTTACTCTGTGCTGTGACATGCCTATAGAGCCTGCTATATATGCAGGTACATGTGTATTCCCCCATAAGAAATGTAGGCCAGTGTTGTGGCAGTCTGCCTGTAGCCAGCACAGTGCTTTGTTACATGCCTAGCAGCTTAGTGTACTTACCCAGTGTGATGTTATGTCCAGATTATTGCCAGATGTACTGCTGCTGGGCCACCATAACAGTCATGTATTTCTGACAAAGCAGTGGGATGCTGTACAGATGTATGTCACTAACTAGTGGGTAGTATGTGGCCATGTCACCTCTGTACCAGCAGTTATTATGTGACAGGACAGACAGGGTTGTGTGAATGCATAACGTATGGGGGCAAATGTATGCCAGTATTTATGTGATATACCCATCTACATGGCTGTTAACATCCACACTGTCAGGCTTGATTCACATGTCTTACACTAAGGGGTTCTATGTATACCTCTGGACTGACCAGAGTATGTCAGACTGTCCACATTTATTGGCCATTCCTCTGCTGTAGTCCACAGGATCATTACTGTGCAAGCAGTGGTACTGTACTGTGATGTCCTTAGGATGTCTGTCAGTAGCCAATGGCGCACATGTTACAAGCAGATATGACCTACCACACACAACATGTCTCTTAGGTCAACCCCTATTACAGTAGCAACAGTCTACATATATACCTGCAATACATACCTGACTTCCCCTTGCACTAAGATGTTGGGACTATTGGGGCTGAGGTAGGACTCCACTCCATGTTCTGGACATATGGTGAACATATATGTATATATAATTATCCATATAGCTATATAGATATATACACATGTAGATATCGACATACAGAGATGGATATGTATATGTACACATATATATATATATATATATATATATATATATATATATATATATGTACATATAAACACTTAGATATATACATATACACAGCAATATATGTCTACACATATACAGATCGAGATACATATGCACATATACTTATGGATATCTACATATATATTGACAGTAATAGGTATATCAGAATAGATATGTATGCACACATAGTTATAGATATCTGCATATATATCTACATAAACAGGCATATATGTACACATAGCATGTGCATATATATATATATATATATATATATATATATATATACAAAGAGGTCTACACATGGCCATATATATGATGCACTATACAGATGAGTATACAGACATATGTATGAATATACATGTGTATGTGCATGTAGACATATACCAACATATTATATGTATATCCATATTCCTGTCATGTGTAAATTTCACGGTTGTGTATACCCTCCCAGGTGTATATCACCGTATTTATCTGATATGTATATATTATGATAAAATAACAGTCATATTAATAACAAGTACTACACAACTGAGGAAGTATAAGCAATTGTTCAATACTAATCAATATGTGTATTGACAGATATATTGGAAAAACAACAGCTCTCTTCATAGTGGTTATGGTGTAGTGGTTAAGTGTTGTGACTAGAGTGTACAGGATCCTGGGTTCAAGTCCTGCAAGGGCTGTTCATTTTGTTGCGGGCAGAATAAAGGCTGTTGGATACAGAGTGGTTAAGGCAGTTTTGAGCAGCTTTAAGCATGTTTGCACAGGTTTGTGTGATGGTAAGTGCTGCTAAGCTACAGGTAAATGTACAAGCCCTTGCACAGTGTAGGCTTCACTTACCAGTGCACAAATCAGCTTAGCTGTTATAGTGAATCAGTGTTGATACCTGCTAAGCATGGCTTAGCCCTAGTAACCACTTCACACCACCCAGTCTGATAACATAGCAGGGTAATGACATCTGTAATAAGTGTATGTAATGCCATGTACAATACATGCACCTATGTGCTGTCATTACAGTAGCAAGGGGTATGAGTGTCATGTCTGGGACACAGGCATATATGAGGCCTGTACAGCATTGTTATCCATGTGAATGTGTTACATACAGGGGTAGTAGCCCAGGGTTCGTGCTGTCACACTGGCATGTAGTGTATCATGGTGGTACTACTGTTGACTGTGCTTTCCCAGGCAAGAGTAGAGTGCTAAATGTAATACTGACAACAATCACACCTGCAGGCATAGCTGGACTCTGAGGCCTCCCTGTTGTATCCGTGGTGTGTGAGCTGTGTCACAGTATACATACCCTACTGGATAATGATCCAACATGTGGAATGTAACTGTAGACTACTGTCTGTAGAGCACATGTCAGTGAGGGCTTTCAACCTATGCCTGATTGACACTTACATGTCTGCCCAGCTGTGTAAGAACTGGCACATATAGGAGACAACACCCTGTATGCACCACATGCCATGGGTACCTCCACTCCACTACCACAATCAGCAGAACATGCTTGGGTACAGGTCTCCATCACAGACACTAACCGTGTGTTGTAATACATATTGCATACATGTCAACTTGATCACCTCGGTGGCCATGTGCAGGAGGCACCCAGAGGATTTGCTGATGCACGTCGCTCTCACCCTGAGGGTCACCACAGTGGTGTCTGTCAATAAGATTTGCTGCTGCCACATGGCAGGGGGCAGGATACCATTGTACACACATCCCCTACACAACTCATCTCTCCATGGACAATAGCTAGGTACACAGCTATGACCACCTGCAGTGATGCACCCCAGTACTGACACATGTGTACGCATGCATTACTGAGTATAGCAGTGTCTGTGTGTTAGCACACCTGTACTTGGGAATTCCATGAGGGCCTTCACAACCACCACAACATCCATTGTCATAGTCAGTTGTGGCTGCTGCTGTATGGGACATTACATGTACCCTGTTAAACTCTTCTCCATACCAGCTACACGAGCCTTGCAGTACCAGCACAACAGTGTTGTACAAATGGGTTGATAGCCATGGGATACCCATTGAGTTCTGGCAAGTGTGTGTATGTGTGCATGTCCATATATCTGTAGGGTACAGCATTCCGAGGCCACATACTCCTATTACACTACCCATTGCCACACAGTAGTACAGATAGTGTTGTTGCTGCCCATAGGTGAGGCATGACAATACAACACCCTACTATGCCTGCGGCATGTGCATTAGATGCATATCCCTGTAGTACCACTGTTGGAATATACAATGGGATGTATCGCAGTCGTGGGCAATGTGTGATGTTGGGTATGTCAGAGTGTCATCATGGGTTTCAGGGAGTACAATATCCACTGGGGGATGTGGGTGCTGTGTACACTGTCATTACACTAAGGTACACCCGGTATATGTCCCATTTACCACTTTATGGTTACCACTGTCACCACCAACCATACGGGTAACTGATACCACAATCCAGAGCAGTTATGTATGTGCTGTGTGCAGCCTACCTGTAACACATTGGACACACGGTCAAGTTAGAAGTGATAGGCCCAGGTCTCTCAGATGTGTGTCTGTTTATGTGCCTGTTAATGTGCATATGAAGGTATGTCACACTATGTATTGTCCATATACACCTATTACATCCCCCATTAGCATACTGTACATGTCTGGGGATGTTCTGCATGCAACATGTAACCTGGAACACACCTCACCCTAAACGTTGTGTGGTGTGTGCAATGAAAGTCATAAACTTCAGTAGCACTACATATCTAGGTAGGGGTCTAGTCCCAGTGTTGCCAAGTAAGAGTGTGCATGTATGTGGATAGGTCTACATCAGGTTGCAGATTATACATGTCCAAGAAGGTCACCTGTCCATGTGGCACAGGCAATAACTGTTATATAAACCTGTGACATGTGTTCCACTGAACCCCAGATATGTCACAGCCATGGTGTCACCACAGTGCCATGCCCCGTTGTGGAATATGACTGCAGATCATCCTCGTGCTGACACATGTACACCTACAACACAAATGGATAACATTATGGAGACCACAATCAACCAGTGTTACTAACAGCTATAATGCGTCATTGCTGAGCAGCTACACTGCCTGACATGCATGCATTAAACTTTACTCCTGACAAAATTTTACACTGCAGTACTTTGGTACACTGTAGTATAGTCACCGTGTGCATCAGAACCATATTAACCTGTCCCTGCATCGATGTTATGGATGACAAGGATGTGGCACAGATATCATCATATGCAATGGTGTGTTGTTGGTTTGCCAGAGGTCGAGGGTGGGCCATACATTCCACACCATGTGTATGTGACTGGTGTAATGAAGTGAACTGGGCGTAGTGATGTGGTGTGTGTAGGTATGGGGTTGTCCTTGTTGTGTTCGTATAATGTGTGGGTATGCATGCACACAGTTTTGTCATGTGGCTGCCCTACACAGGTGTTTATGGAGACCATACCTGGCAGGGTGTGCAGTTCACTGCCTCCAGCCATGGACATGTGGGCTGTGCCTGCCAGAGGTTTCATGGGCATGTCCAGGTACAGGCCTCGATGTGCTACTCTCCCCTGATGATGACAGATGTCTGCTTGAACCAGATCCCTC
Organism: Protopterus annectens; assembly: GCF_019279795.1. NCBI lineage: Eukaryota > Metazoa > Chordata > Ceratodontiformes > Protopteridae > Protopterus > Protopterus annectens. The sequence continues at coordinate 142,051,036 of NC_056728.1, forward strand.
CTGGGACTGGCCAGGACCACGTGCTCGTGGCCTACTGTGGTGTGGTGTGGACAGTGCCCCCCGCAGTGCCGCAGCTGGTACTGTTTACTACGGGAGCCCCTTGGTGCCCTAGCACATCCATGTTGACTGTTGCCACCGCTGGCCTACATCCACGCGGCCGTCGCCACACCCCCACCACACATTCAAGCACGGACAAACCATGGTCAATGAGGGCCATCATCTCACCAGACCATCTATTCATGAGCTCGGTATAAGTATGGATGGCACCAGAAAGTTCATGGAAGTTGTCGCTTGCAGATGTGAGAGCAGCCCTCTGCAGCCTTAGGCCCTTGTCTGGTGTAACATTCCATACATGCCTGCACTGCCATGACAGCCTGAAACATGCACCTGATGGTACCAGTTGTGGCTCATCTGCCAGGGGCACAATGACCAGAGGCCCTACCACAAGCACCCTGGGACTTCTGCCTATGTAGTGCCCTGCTGGACATCCAGCTATGCCTGTGTGACCAGACACAGTAGGCATGGTTACCACACTCTCCTGTGCACTGCCATCAAATGCCAGCTGTCCCTTCACAATGGCCACTGGTGATGGGGTATGTATAGGCAATGAAACTGTGTGCGGGGTTGGGGTGGGTAAAAGGGGGATGTCAAATGATGGCACTGTTTCGGCCCCTGACAACCCCACCTGTACCTCAACAGTACTATCATCATCTTTGGTGTTTGTATGGGCACCAACATCAGATTGCATGCAGGCAGGACCCTGACCCACTTCACCACCTGTGGGGGGAAAACAATAAATGCACTTTAAGACCTGTACAGCATTGCATAACAGTACACACACACACACACACACACACACACACACACACACACACACACACACACACACACACACACACACACCACCTTAATACCTACCCGTCCATGACTTTACAGACAGTCCCACGTATATTCCCATGTGTTCTCCGTCCTGCACACTTGGTAACATACATTCATTAATACCACTCATTAATGTATCATTCCTCTAAATGCCTAGACAAGTGATCACAACACAAGAATTGTTACTCCATTACCTCCCTGACCTGAGTGGAGTGGTTTTACATCGCCTCACTGCTGTTATTCAGTTTTCACCCTGTGTATGTCAGGACATCATGAGCATGGCCTCTATATGTGAGGGACTACTATGCTCACTCCATAATATCACACACTGGAGTGTCATGTGTATGTATTGCTCAGTACATGCCAGATATGCTGCTCAGTCAGCCTATCATGTGACAACTGTAATATATGGATACACTCCCTGGAGTTGTCTAGTAATTCTCCAATGCATCTGTAGTGCTGCATACATGGGTTGTCAGTCACCTCTCTGCTGAATGCAATATTAAGGGTATACCTGGTATCTACCTTCCCTCCCAATGCCTATTCCATGCTACAGACCTTATTGTACTATCAGCTGTCCTGTGATTACATACATGACGAGTATTCCTGGTGTGTCATGCGTCAGTCCATGTCCATGTAATGCACAATCCCAAGGGGAAGTACTACTGTATGAACAACCCCACAATCACAAATGTGCATATATAGACACCCACACAAACACACACACAGATGCACACATGCATCCTACATGCATCAACCTTCTTCCACTTCAGCAGAGTGACCCTACAGACAAACTAACCACCCACTGAGACACACACACGCACACCTATAGTCAATCCATGCTAGCAACAGTATACATGTGTGTGATGCATGTGCTGTGTTACTAGGTGATGCCCCTTCCCCGGACACCACTGCACCCATGTACACAATATTCCTGTGCACCTGTTCTGCACCCTGCCATGTACTGTGCACCACACCTCACAGGTGTACAACCCATTGCTGAATGTGTAGTACTGTGTCAATTATGTCAACTTTAATGCTCACTGCCCCTATGTTTTTCAGCAACACATACCTGGGATGATATGTGGACAGATGTCATTTGTGAATGCCTGATGTGTGGTTTACAGCTCTCAACATCAGGGGACCATGTATGACCAATCCAATACTATTACACTGACAACTGTCAGAGCATACTGTGGCTATGGGGAGTGTACACACCCTTATTGGTATAACCACCCTTCCTTGACCTGCCATGGGACCACATTACCGCATATATTAACAGTACATGAGCCCAATATGTGACATATGTCCTGTACATTCACATGCAGTGTCTACAGAATGTGTTAGGTGTGTGGATGCTGACCACAATGCATATACTCCGCGTGTGCATATGTGTGCACACCCTTATCATGACGGTTTGTTGCACCTATTGTTATGTGTACTACATCAGTCACTACTCCTGGCAGGGGTATACTAGCATGGTCCATCTGCATTTGCCAGTGTATGTTCAGTCTGCCCTAATCTGCATGATTGCAAGGTCTACACATGTGCACATCCCTTGATGGTCACACACTGCCGGCACTATTGCTGTGGGGTAGGGTTACATCTGCCACAGTTCCTGATCCTGACTGTGTGCAGATGCAGCCATTCTTAGCATCCTTAGGATCCCTGTTGCAGTGCACTGGTGTGTCATGCTGACACCCCCCCCACCTTTAGCCTTTTTGCAGATGCTTGACAAGTAAGGCCTACACATGTGTGTCAGTTTGCAGTGTCCCATACACTGAACACCACATGTCACAGCCTAGTCCCAGCTGATAATGTGGACCACAGTAATACAGTATGCCATAGTGTAACTCTGCAACAGTTGCCATTGTACTACTGGTATATACACTGGTGTTGCACTGTATACAGGTGATGTTTCAAACATGTCCCTACTGTAGGTCATGTCTCCCACCATTATGTTACTCCCTGTGGACACATTCTGCAATGACAGGATGTTAGTTATTTTGCAGGTGTCTGACATACCCTTCCAATACCACATCACAGTCACCACTGTGATGCCATGCATTTAACAGCAACCATATGTGTACATGTACACCATGCATTATGGGTAGGTGTGTTAGATGTGTGCATGGAATATACCATAGCCATTACATGCCTGGTGTATTGGCAAGCATCAACATAAACCATACTCACCAGCTACAGACTGCTGCCTTGGTGGTATACCGGACGGACCTACATAAGAGGGTGAGAAATGCAAAGTTAGTGGCCACACCTGTGGCATTGCTACAGGGTGGGTGCAGCATTACAATACATCAACAGTACATGTCTACAATACTACCACATATGCATATCTGTTTATCACTACTATGCAGCAACAAACTATATCTATGACATGTCAGATATGCATGATCTACCTGTTCAGATGTGGATGCATATGCAACAGTGGTCTACTGATGTGCCCTGTGGCCTTACCTGCATGCTCCTCAGCCAGTGTGTGGGTAGCACCCACCTCCATAATGGTGTCTGGCAGTTGTTGGCTATGCAGATGGGCAGGTGCCATGAGGCTGGCTAGGAGCTCCTCAACATGTGTCGGGGGGATGGATGGCATGGCTCCCCCATTGTGAGGTGATCCCCCTGGACTGCAGCAGGACACCGAGGGGCATTGCGAAGCAGGTCAGAACAATGATGCCAGACCTGCTCATAACTGCAGTTGTGCAGTCCGAAATCATTGACCCTGTGGACTAGGTCATTCCACAGGGCTGTCCACTCCTGCTGCTGATGGGGGGCATGGACAAACAAGACAGAGTAGTGCTGGATTAGGTGGTTTACCACAATTTCATTCTCAGCAGCTAAGTAAGCCGGGAGCCTTCCATGTGACATCTTGCCTGAAAGACATAAAGATGGAAACAGGTGTGAGCAAGTCATACAGTAAGGTTACCACAGTTCTTAATACACATCACTGTCACCCCCCCACCATATCAGTGACAACAAACTGGGCACGCAACTCATTAGGTATGGCTACAGCTTACCTAACAGTGGGACAGATATTGTTTTGTACCACACTTTGTACAATGTGTTTGTAGCCATGTTCCCTGTGTGGACACTATCATTGCTGGCTTGTTACAGACTATTCACCTGCATGCCATTGTCATGGCCACTATGGTTCCATACATACCTTTGGTATGCTTGCTATGTGATTGCTGCACATCTAACATTCTGTGTTATTGGGGATATCTATGCATGCTGTTGGACATGTTCCAGGATTGTGTAGACTATTACTACCCACATATGTTCTACAACAGTGACAGAAAAGTGTGTTTATGGACTATTGGCCAGCAGAACCACCTCTCCAAACTCATCTGCCCATGTTACCAGGCCACATCACATGTAGGACCCACCCTGGGGCCTCCTCATGTACTGGTCCAGCAACACTTCAGGTGGAATCAACTAAGGGGATGTGGTCTCACCCCAGGGGCACACACAGACATGATCTTGTCCACCAAGGTCAGGTCCAGGGTCTGTTCCATAGCGGGCTCCACAGACATATGTGGGATGTGCTACATCACCTTGAGGCACCCAGTACACATTCACAGGGTCCACGTGCCCCTCCTTCTCAGCCTTCAGGCAAAGCACCTTCAGGACGGGAACTGCTGTTGTGAGTAGCAGTGGGTGGGAGGCTTGTTCCCATTGTGTCCATATTGGGGCCCATGGGGCTTCCACATCACAGACCACACACACCATTCAGGGTGTTTAGCCGCCACATGCGTCACATACCACCCCTGTAGGCTGTCTTCTATATCTACCAACCCTGACCACCTCCACAACTATACCTGCCATACTTCCCCATATTCCCAATCCATACTTCACAGACAAGGGCAATGTGGTCCCAGCAAGGGGTTCACATGTGACATACCCATCCATGTTGCACACACTGACAGCTGTAGATATCTGTGTGTATTCCTATATATGCTGTTCCCTCACACATGGCATGCAGCACTGTAGTGGTAATATAGGGGACATGTATTTACATACATATATGTTTGCATGTGTGTTTGTATATATGTAAACATGTGCATATAGATATATATCTATATATGTGTAGATATATATGATGTATATATGTGTTTATAAATATGTCTACACATGGGTATCTGTACATTTGTGGACATACATGTAGATATATATATATATATATATATATATATATATATATATATATATATATATATATATATATATACACACACATATACATACCTATATATAGGGTACATTGAGACATCAGGTCCACAATCTCACAATACCTGCCTGCACAGCTGTACTGTTCTGCCTTGCTACAACACATACAGGTGCCATAGGTTAGTACTAAGCTAACTGCCCTTGTGAGCCATTTTAAGCCTAGCCAATTATCCCTTGTGAGATTCTAACCCTGCACCTTGTGTTTCTAAAGCAAACACCTTAACCATTAGGCCACCCTCCCAATCCCAATCCACATATGGATACAGCCTGACATTAGGGGGGTATATGTAGGGCCAGATTGCAGGTAACCCTATTACACACCTATGGCATTCCAGCATGCTACAATACAGGTTAACCTGAGTATCCTGCAAGTGGTGGGCTGTGGAACCCACGTCTCCATCATTATGGCATTACTTCCACCACCAGCTATTGGGCACAGTAATATACATGCTTCCCATTACACAACACACACTATGATGGCTCACATCTTATCAGTCAGTGCTGCTCTGCACAATTGACGAGTATGGCCCACTACTCACAGGGACAGACTCTATTGTCCTTAGCAGTTGTTCAGCTGAACATCATTACAATACCTGATGGCACATATAAATCATTCCACATCATCTATCACATTATTATGAGCCAAGTACTACAGTCAATTACATGCATATATACTTCATATACCTGTTGTGGGCCTGATATCTCTCCTGGATAGTTTGCTGGATGGATGTTTTTTCTTTTCTGTTGTTTTTTTTTTTTTCTTTCTTTGCCTTTCTCTCTCTCTCTCTCTCTCTCTCTTTATCTATCTTGGTCTCTCTTCAGTAAATGGATTGAGCTGCTTTGGATAGATTGCAGCATGGCTTTTGTAGGTGATGCACATGATCGGGTGATGGCCTCTGCCCCAATCTGTGTCCTCCACTTGCTACCTGCCTGCAGCATTCTGTGTAGTATTTCCAATTACCACAGGCATGGCAACCCACTACTATAAATTCCTACATCATGTGGGCGTGGTCCCTTTCCCTTTCCTGTATGGTGGACATCCTTCCTGTGTATGGGCAGCAGTGTTACAGACAGCAGGTAGCAATATCTCTTACAAGTGAACTTGCACACTCAGGCCAGCTGCATATTTGTATGAGGTTCCAGAAATACAGACAGCGTGTGAGTAGTGTTGTTGTATGCATTGTATAGCACTGGTGTTACAGGGTTTGTGTGTACATACTAGTTTAACATGGAATACAGTCTGTCTGCATAGCTCTCAACTGTTGGCCTATCCACTTGATGGGCAGCGATGTGCCTTTTACGTTTTGTCTGTCCACCATACAGAGCTTGTGTCAGATATATCACTGGTAGTGTGTGTGTTGAGTGCTATCAGTACATGGCTATATCCATTTGTGTTTCTAACTTAATATAGGTTCATAGGTTCATCGGTTGGTACTGGGCTATCTGCCCGAAGGCATATATTAGCCCAGCCACGTTGTGCGGTATTCACTGCCCCTTTAGTAGTTCCCTAGACCCTTGTACTAGCAGCTAGTACCCTTGGCCCCTATCTAGTATTGCTGTTGGTGTGATCCCCGGTGTGAACTTTCTGTTACCCTAATATGCCTGACTAAGGGTATTTTGCAGCCCATCCTGTAACACCAGTGACTTGTTTAGTGTATGACAACAGTATTTCACATATGGGCATACGTTCCAGCCTCTGTCCTCCATCTACATACCATGCTTTGTCCATATGACATGCTGTCAGGGGTTGTTATGTAGTGGGCTGTAAGTATGTCATGCTGCCATTCCTGCCATCATTCCACTGCTGTTGTGGCCCCCACACATATTGTGAGGTTGGGTCCATATATGTACGGCCTTCATCTGCACAATACATGTGTGCCCTTATGCACTTCAGAGGCCAGTGTATGTAACAGTGGTATATGGCCTTGTATGTCAGTCTATGGGGGGGTGCACCATAACTAATCCATGCTGTTAAAACATGTGGGGCTATCAGGGGTAAGCTGCCTTAAGGTATCTGGATGTACATTACTATACAATGCACCTTGGGTAAATGCAGGCCTACTGCTTCCTGCCTTACAGACTGTTCTGTTTGTCAGTATGATTGTGATGGTGTCAGTTATGCCTTGTTATGTAACATATACATCCCATTGTGTCAATGTTACCCCCTAGGGATTGTGTACAGAGTGCAGATAGAGGCTGCTGAATGATACATCTGCATTACTTACTGTTCATTGATTGTCATCCTGTGGCCCAGTCTGTCTTTACTATTGGACTACTTGAAGGCCTCGGCCTGGACAGCAACATATGTAAACCTTTCCAGAATACTGTATTAATATAACAGTTTCACAGTTGCATTAGTCTGTTTATATGTATGTCAGAGTCTAAACAGCTATATGACATGGCCTATACAACTGTAATAGTACACAAATAAAGCTTTCCCAATTATGCAAACCTTTGTGTGGTGTTATATCCTTTGACCTCTCTGTGGATATATGTTGCAATTGTCATTTGTATGGGTGGCTCATACAGTGTCCAGTTTGTAAGGTGGCAACTGTAGGCATAGTGGGTATTCTAATGCCACAAAAATAGTGGGTATTCTGTATTGTGTGCACTTCTACATATGTATCTTCCTATATATATCTGTGTGTGTGTGTATGTGTAGTTACACATATATATATATATATATATATATATATATATATATATATATGTGTGTGTGTGTGTATATATATATATATATATATGGGTCCCCTTCAGTACACCGACATGCCAGAAGGCTGACACTCTAAAGAAGGAGACGAGAAGACCGACGACGCAGATGATCGACAAGGTGAGATCCCAACGGACGGAACACCGACATGGGAAGGTGTGAGCCCGACCCGGTAAGTGTGCGATAGAGTGAGGGATTTAGTGTTAGGGAGCAGACAGGTAAGTGTGGGATAGTGAGGGACTGTAGTTTTAGGGGCGGGTTAAGTGAGTTAGGGTTAGGGTGCGGGTAGGGTGAGTGTGCGATAGTGACGGACTATATGTTTAAGGGTGGGTTAAGTGAGTTAGGGTTAGGGTGCAGGTAGGATATGCGTGCGATAGTGACGGACTGTAGATTTAGGGGTGGGTTAAGTGAGTTAGGGTTAGGGTAGTGTAAGTGTGCGATTGTGTTGGACCTTAGGGTTAGGGTTTTGGTTAAGGTTAGTGCATGTATAGTTGTGTGTAATGTGTAGTTTTGTGTGTTGGTGTTATGGTGTTGGGTTTTGTACGTTGTCGGTATTGTGTGTTGTCGGTCTTTTGGTGTCGGTGTTTTGGGTGTCAGCTCTGTGGCATGTCGGTGTTGTGATAGGGATCCATATATATATATATATATAGATATATATATATATATATATATATATATATAGATATATGCATATATGTGTCTGTGTATATGTATCTTAGGAATGATGATTGCTTCCACATTGTACATTCCCTATGGTAGCCAGAATGTACTGCATATGTTACTTATACCAGCCTGACATCATACAGGTGGGATGGAGTACTGTTAACATCTTGTGCCCATGTTGTGTCAGGTCCTGGTTATGGGATTTTCAACAGCTGGTATTGTATTACAGAGCAAATGTGTTTGGCTTTGGGGGGATATATATAAATAGACATATGTTGTTTGGGCCCCCTCACCATCATTAACAGTGCATGTGGACATATATGTTTTTGTTATGTTCTCTTATATATCTATAGATATATGTCTGTATATACATATAAATATATATATTTATGCTTACATATATATTGCTGTATATACATATAGATATAGACATGTATATCTATAGATGTGTGTATATATGTATATGTGTGTGTGTGTGTGTGTGTGTGTGTGTGTGTGTGTGTGTGTGTGTGTGTGTGTATATTTATATATATATATATATATATATATATATATATATATATATGTATAATATATATACATATATAGATATGTTATATCTATTTAGATATAAATATATATATATATATATATATATATATATATATATATATATATATATATATACATATATATACAGACACACATGCATATACATGTTTAAATACATTTCCTGCACTGTTAGATGACTGTTGGATGACTGTGCTGGATGATATGTTTGTGAAAACATCAGGGTCATGTATATTTGACATGGCTTAGTGATAAATCACTTTGGCTATGGTGTGCTGAGTCCTGGGTTCAAACTTTGCAGTGGCTGTTTATTTTGTTACTGAGCAGAACAATGGCTGTTGGATACAGAGTGATTAAGGCACTTTTAAGCAGTTGTAAGTGGGTTTGTGCAGGTTTGCGCGGAGGTAAGCACTGCTAACTTCCGGTTGCATTTTCTTATACTGATATAGCTTCTCAATTTCTTAACCTGTGTAGGCATTGCTTACCCCCGTGCATACAGGCTTAAACCTGTTTACTGCTGCTTAAAAGTGCTTACTCCTGCTTACCCCCAAGCTAATTTCTTTAAAAGAAAAGAAAGAAGGGTTGATAGGAAATGATGAAAAAGGGGCACAAAGACGGAAAGACAGTATAGAAAATAGCTAGGGATGTGCAGGAAGGGTGTAGGGAAAGTCCATAGCTGCCCATTTCTTCTACAGCAACAACTGTGCATATACACTGAATTTGGAGGTAGATTTGGACAATCAAACCCCTAAGAGAGGGGTGAGGACAGCAATAATATGTTGTGATGCCAATTAGACCAGATTACAAGTGTCCAGTGGACATGTGTGTGAAATAGACAGCTATGTATGGGATGTGATTTTTTTTTTTTTTTTTTTTTGGGAACAGCTTGCCTTTTTTTTTTTCAGATGAGAGTGGGATGTTGGGGAGGGATAGTAGGTATATTTGGGGAGGTAGGTTGGGTAGGTTAGCAGACAAGCCAGACAAGACATACAGGGGCGGTATATGACACATGTGGGGGTAAACACCTTGATGGGGAGGGCTGTTGGGAAATTGGAAGCCCATGAGCCCCATAGTGGAAACAGTGGGACTGAGGTTCCCACCCATGGGCAGTCACCACTCCACCTTCACAGCCCCGAAGGTGGCTTTGCTGGGGGCTGAGTTGGAGAGCCAGGCCGACCCTTTAGTTGTGACACGTGGCCTTTGAGCTGGCATAGCAGATCTCCAACCTTCCTGCGGAGCTCGCTACGCACCATGACCCAGACCTGGCAATGGGTGACAGGTTCCTATCCACTCCCAGGGGGAGGGCGAGCCCCATCCCCTAGGGTGGTTACACCTGAAGGTGGTGCAGGACCAACAGACGATGTGGTCCCAGGTTGGGCCCAGACGTGCTGGTGCCCGGTGCCACGGCCAGCTGAGGTGGGACAGGTGGGTCCGCTGAGACCCACATTCCCATACATGCTATGGTGTTTATGTTTTGGGTTAGTAATAGTCAACACATACCAGGATTAGGTATAACAGCATGCATAGATATTCCCATTAACCCAGACACCAGATATGGAACAGTTGCATAGCAAACAGAGCACATGCATATATGGGACCACAGTGATAATAACAACAGCATGTAGGTACATTAATGGCACCATGCCACCAATGTTGGAGTATTTCAACACAGCACATGCATAGAAACACATTTAAATAATTATCAAAAATAGGACATATGTCCCAACATTACAGTGTAGTCATCACTTACCAATTGAGTCGGGTATTTAGTGTATTGTTAGATATATGGTGGGGGAGAAAGATGTCAATTAACAACTAGTATATTCCTGTAGTTCACATTACTTTCCTAGTCATTGCTGTTATCTGTACCTTACAAGTATTACTACACTACCCTCTTGCCTTAGTTTGGACAGTGATATGGCTGTCGACAACTATATACATGAACTGGTTTTACCTGCAGTATACACCTCTTACCTGGTATACTTGTGGAGGAATTGTTTGTTAACACTGACTAACTGTTTCTACACATGCTCCCAGATTCCATGTTGATGTTATGTACATACCTGTCCATCTCTTTTTGCATGGACTCTGGCCATGTCTTGACCACATGCAGGTGAACCGGGACATATGTAGACTATTGCCCACTTCAACCTTTAGTGACTTAACTGATAAAAGGTAAAATGAGCCAAAAAAGTTTATAACCAGGAAAAGTGTGATGAGAACTCCACCAGGCACAAATAAATCGAAGCTCCAAGGTAAAATTGCTTTTAATAAGCACTTTGAACCACTCCACAACAAAGACTGGATCAAATAAAGACAAGCAAAACAAAATAACGTATCCACATACACGTTGCCGCCAACTTCATCAGTTATACATCCATTTTAAAACTGAAATGCTTTTATATGCTGTTTGAATTTAGTCATAGGTCTGTTGTCCAATCCTTTAACACATTCAATTAAGGTTCATTTAATTGAATGATTAATTCATAAAACTATGTAAAAAACTAAATAAATAAGTCCAATTCTCTAAAAACATATAATCTCAACTTATACCCTTTTTATTATAATTTGTCTAAGAATTTAAAACCTTTAATACATTTAAATACATTTAAATAAAACTTTTAAAATGTTTCTGTGTTGTGCTTGATTTGGGCTTTTGGATCTGAAATAACAACAAAGCACCATCTTGTGGCCATTGAATGAATTGCAAAGCCATACACTGAGACCTTGAGAATCCAAAGAAACTCTTGTTTTTTTGCAATCTGTATAAAATATCATAACAATAAAACCAAAACTGAAAAACTTCTTTGAGTTAAAGCTTGGCAGCTCTCATCTTCAAAACTGGCGCCAATGATACCATATCATTGAGCCCAAAATTACGGTTTGCATCCAAAAAGAGCTGCCAATACAATTCTTTATACTCAATGAGTGTCTCCCACATTCCACCTCTTGGATTAGTGGGAACCACTTCCAATACAAAAATGAGTAACCTGTGGTGTTGCATTTTATTGAATGTTTACTCAATGCACTTTTTCTTTCTTCACCCTGACATCATATAAGTGCTCAGATATTCTCTGTCTGAGCTTTCTCTCGCTCTTTCCAACGTAGAAAGAGGGACATTTTTGCAAACAGCTAAATATATGATGCCTTTGGTGTCACAGTTAGCAAATGAATTTAAATGTATGGTCATTTTCCTTGCTTCTAAAACCATACTTTCCCCACAGATCAGGTAGGTACAATAATTACATCTCCCACACTTTTGTAATCCTTTCTTGGATTTTTCTTGGTTATTACACTTGTTGTTTTTCATCCCTGCTTCAAGGTAATTCTTGATACTTTTCCCTCTACGATATACATGGGTTAGTTCTTTATCAAAGATAGATTCAAGATCTGAAAATTTTGAAAAGCTATCCCATTCTCTAGAAAATATGTTACTGACAAAAGCTGATTGTTCGCTAAAGGTAGTTATTAATCCTGTCCCCTTTTCAGCTTAAATTGCCCGCTGAACCTAAATTGTGGGTCAGTATTTCTTCCTTCCTAAAATAGGGGCAAAAGTGTCTGCTCTTTTGTATTGACTTCCTCCAACACCTTGTTGAACATCTCTAGAGGGTACCCTCTCTGGGTAAAAAGATTCTTTAACAGTTCAGTTTCTTCAAGAAAAACTTTGTTATCAGAGGTCATTCTGCTACACCTAACCAATTGCCCTTTCAACACCCCTTTTTTCTGGTGGGGATGGCAACTGGTGTAGTGCAAATAAGAGTTGGAGAAGGTTTCTTTCCTGAAAATTCTTGATGACAGGTTCCCCTCTTTTTTCTCTATGTGAACATCAAGATATTTTAATGTCTGTTTGTCAAAGTTACTAGTAAATTTCAAAAATGTGGAGGTGTTGTTGACGAAGGTCAAAAGGTTGTTGAAATTTTCTTCACTGCCACTCCAAAAAAACACAAATCATCTAGATACCTAGTATAAAGGGAGCATTCGTTCATCAAAGGAGAATTGAGAAGAAAAGTTTCTTCCCAAAAGGCCATTATAATATTGGCATATGTGGGTGCACAGTGTGCACCCATCGCAACCCCTTTTCTTGTTTGAAGTACTCCTTGGAAGTAGATGAAATTGTTTTTTAATACAATTTCCATGAATGTTAAAGTGTTAACGAAATCAGTCTGTGTCAGTTTTTTACTTTCAATTAATTTTTCTTCAAACCAAGAAAGGCCTAAATCATGGGGGATACAACCAAACAAATCAATCACGTCCATGGTTCCAAAGCAGGTGTTTTCACTGTATATTGAAGGTTTAATTCTTCTCAGTAAATCCCAAGAGTCTTTTAGAACATTTTCACATCCCTCGAGTACATGTTTGATCTTGTGATCAACAAACTTGGCTAGGGGAGCTGTAATTGATCCTTCCGCTGACACAATTGGTCTTAGGGCGGGTCACAGGCATTTTGTGGACTTTGGGTATCCCGAAAATGCAGGGAATTTTTGGTTTGTCCACAACCAAAAATTTGTAAGTGTTTTGATCTATGGAACCTTGCATAAACATGTCATATAGTAAACAGTGAATCCTTCTGTATGCTAAATTCACTTCGTTGATGGATACCCTAGTGTATTTGTCTGAATCATTTAGTAAGTCCAACATTTTCCCTTCATATTGTATTGTTTCCATGACCACAACCCCTCCTCCTTTGTCAGGTTTCATTACCCTCAGATTGTGATTTTCACTAATGACTCTCAAAGTGTTTTTTCTTCCTGGGTTAAATTTGAATGAAAAGTTCTTGTTGTCAAATGATTTCTTATTTCATGTTCAACTTTTAATTCAAAGTTCCTAAGTTGAGGGTGAGTTGGAGGGTTGAATGTACTTTTCCGCTTCAACCCCTGTTCTTGAAAATCAGACTTGTTGTCCTTGAAGAAAAGTTCTAAATTATTTTTCCGGATAAACAACTTGATGTCTATCAATAATTTGAAAATGTCCGTTTTTTGTGTGGGAACAAAGGTGAAGCCTTTGGAAAAAAGATCAAACCAACTCTTGTTGATGCTGACACTAGAATAATTGTATATGTTGAACCCATTGAAAGTCCAGGTATTCAAGTTGTTAGAAATACCAACTTCTAGTTCCAACCTTGACGTGTCATCTGGTAAGATCTCCCCCCCCTCCCCCTGTAGTTTTTTGAATTGTAATAAACCCTACCCTGCTGCATAAGCCTCTCTGATCTTCTTAATGGGGGATACTCGTCTGTCTCTAATATTTCTTGTTGTTGTTCTTCAGTGTCCGTTTCCCCCCATTCTCCTTCAAAGTTGTCATCTTTCCTCCATTTGTCATACCCATTCCTGTGAGTAATTCTAGGTCTAGGGTAATGAGTTTTATTTTTGTATTCCACTTGGTCTCTTTTATTTTCCCTATCTTCCTGTTCTGAACCTCCTTACATTTAGTATCAACATTTTCAAAAACATTCTCATATTTTCTCTTATTTGCCTCAACAGTGTATAACAAATCATTTGTGATAGCTTTGTTAATTTTCTCTATGTCACCATGCAACTTTTGCATTAACCTTTCATTGTTGTTAATAATAGCTTTCATTACATTTAAACCACAATTGTCAAAAATAGTAATGAGCTCAGTATGAAATTCAGACCCTTCAGTGACATTGTTAGGGTATTTGCAAACCCTTAAGCCCTTAGGTACAATATTTAGGGTAGTACAGTGTCTAAGGTAATCATTGTCCATTTCGAGCTTTTGTACTTAATCAAATAAAATTCCAAATCATCCAAAAGCGTACCAAAATTAATGTTACTATATTTGGTTGGACTGCTTTGAAATTCAAAGCTATATTTAGCTTTGAAGCAGTCAGAAAACAGTTTTTGTGTACCTGTAGTAGCATTAGGCTGGTCCATGCAGGCTTGTTGCCGCTTCCGCTGACTTTTGGTCTTACAGAAACACCCTCTGCTCTGTTGCTGTTGGTGTTCGCTTTGATCCACTGTGATGTGCGGAAAGCCATCTAAACTGTTGTTACAGTTTAAATCTTCTTCTGTTGAAAAACATTACTTGCATCATTGCAGGTGAATACATCCGCTTCAGTCTGCATCCGATTAGCTTCCTGATTTCCCGGTAATCGTAGAAGCAGCAATTGAAGCAAAGACTGACTTAGCGGTGTCAGCAAGGCAACCAACTGCGTGAGTTGCCCAATCAACTTCCGTAGTTCCCCAGTCTCTGAGCTCTTGGGAGCTAGATCTGTGCTCGGCAGCGGCTCCATAAAAACTGATAAAAGGTAAAATGAGCCAAAAAAGTTTATAACCAGGAAAAGTGTGATGAGAACTCCACCAGGCACAAATAAATCGAAGCTCCAAGGTAAAATTGCTTTTAATAAGCACTTTGAACCACTCCACAACCAAGACTGGATCAAATAAAGACAAGCAAAACAAAATAACGTATCCACATACACGTTTTCGTCGCCAACTTCATCAGTTATACATCCATTTTAAAACTGAAATGCTTTTATATGCTGTTTGAATTTAGTCATAGGTCTGTTGTCCAATCCTTTAACACATTCAATTAAGGTTCATTTAATTGAATGATTAATTCATAAAAACTATGTAAAAAACTAAATAAATAAGTCCAATTCTCTAAAAACATATAATCTCAACTTATACCCTTTTTATTATAATTTGTCTAAGAATTTAAAACCTTTAATACATTTAAATACATTTAAATAAAACTTTTAAAATGTGAAGAAAGAAAAAAGTGCATTGAGTAAACATTCAATAAAATGCAACACCACAGGTTACTCATTTTTTGTATTGGAAGTGGTTCCCACTAATCCAAGAGGTGGAATGTGGGAGACACTCATTGAGTATAAAGAATTGTATTGGCAGCTCTTTTTGGATGCAAACCGTAATTTTGGGCTCAATGATATGGTATCATTGGCGCCAGTTTTGAAGATGAGAGCTGCCAAGCTTTAACTCAAAGAAGTTTTTTCAGTTTTGGTTTTATTGTTATGATATTTTATACAGATTGCAAAAAAACAAGAGTTTCTTTGGATTCTCAAGGTCTCAGTGTATGGCTTTGCAATTCATTCAATGGCCACAAGATGGTGCTTTGTTGTTATTTCAGATCCAAAAGCCCAAATCAAGCACAACACAGAAACATTTTAAAAGTTTTATTTAAATGTATTTAAATGTATTAAAGGTTTTAAATTCTTAGACAAATTATAATAAAAGGGTATAAGTTGAGATTATATGTTTTAGAGAATTGGACTTATTTATTTAGTTTTTACATAGTTTTTATGAATTAATCATTCAATTAAATGAACCTTAATTGAATGTGTTAAAGGATTGGACAACAGACCTATGACTAAATTCAAACAGCATATAAAAGCATTTCAGTTTTAAAATGGATGTATAACTGATGAAGTTGGCATTTAAAACGTGTATGTGGATACGTTATTTTGTTTTGCTTGTCTTTATTTGATCCAGTCTTTGTTGTGGAGTGGTTCAAAGTGCTTATTAAAAGCAATTTTACCTTGGAGCTTCGATTTATTTGTGCCTGGTGGAGTTCTCATCACACTTTTTTAGTGACTTAACACTCTTATACAGGATTTCCTAGACAGTTATATTATGTAGCCGAGTGTGGGTGACAGTGATAAGTAATACCTTATTATTCAGAGCAGCTGCAACACTAACAATGCCATACAATACCAAAGTAAGCAGTACCAGTACAGGGTATCACTCTTTTATATCTGGGCACTGTGTTCATATCTGACGGACCTATGGGAGCAATGTTTGTTAGCACTACCTGAATGTTGCCACACAAAGTACCAGATTTCACATTAGTATTATGCACTTACATCTCACTCTGTTACTGTACACACTCTGGTCACAGCTTGACAACATGGGGATGTAGATGGGACATACTTGACTTATTACTCTCATAACAGTTTGGAGAGTTTCTAGAGTGACAGGTTTGTTCTTATAGATATGTGACAATCAGTTGTATTTCTTGTTTGCAGCCTATACGTCTGGGATCATCCCACTGATTTCCCAGGGGGACACAGTGACAGGCAGCAGATATGGGCCAATTTACTGGACATTCTGGACATATCTGTAGAGTTGTGGGGTATGATTCTGTATGCAGACTGCTACCACTCCCAGGATTCGAACAATGATTGTGTGTGCTAAAAATACAATTCACATCTCAGTTGCATGTGCAATTTGGATTTTGTTGTCTGTCTTTTCACTGTTTTCTGTCTGTCTCTCTCAGTTGTACTAACTGACCTCTGGGAATTACACCAGTCATATACAGACATTCCTACACATTTTTTATTTATGTTGCACAGTGTGGGTAACAGTGCTTAATACAACAGTACTATTAAGTGATTGCAAATGTACATTACCATATGATACCAGAGTAAACACATGCAGTACAGCAGTTAGACCTATTGTCTATTATGTTTTTATTTACATACAACCTATATGAAACTCTTCCTGCCATATTCTCTGGTGTATGCAGTAATTGCTTTAAACAATACAGGTTTTATACAGGCAATTTACTTACTAATACTGTTAGATTTATTTCCTATGATGGTACATGCAAGAGTATTACTAACCTGCCTTGCGTTGCAACCTCTCCAAACAACATCCATGGGCCTCCTGGTTCACAGCTCACTCACTTGCCGCTGTGAAGGACATAAGAGGAATATTTAGCCATACCTATCCATAATATTCATGAGCTAGCAATTATTAAACAGGTAGTGGAGTAATACTTACACACTACTGAGATGTCCCCTGTCGTCCAAGCCTCTTGGATCCACTGATCTAAGAGATGCCCCTTTCACCGCTTCAGGCTGGCATAGTGATGCCTGGCCTTCTCGCCAGTTCGGGGTATGCCAGTGGTACTGGTGAGGTCATGGGCGAGACAGTCCCAGGCTTCTGCTTTATATTGGGAACCCTGGTACTGGCTCTGCAGCAGTCTCTGCTCATGGTCTTTGACAAGGAGTCATGCCATGACTCTGGACTCCTGGATGCCCCAATGCTGCACCCAAACGTGCACTCCCTCTCCCATTCCAGACATGGTGCCTGCAAGGGGAACCTACAACCAGTTATGAGATGTATTCCCGCATGTTGGGTTTAAATAGGGTCGATTTCCCGTACTTTGCTGTGATTGGATGGTTTTGAAAAGGCTAAGCTATGGACAAACCTGTTTACCTCAGGTTGGCATTGTTTAAAGGGGTATACCAATGGGCAAATTGAATTAGCTGGCCTACGCATTGCTTACCCCCATGGTGCAAATGGGTTTAAACCCACTTACTAGTGCTTATATATGCTTACTCCCACTTACTACTGCTTAATTATGCTTACACTCGCTTGCTATTGCTTACGCCTTCTTACCACTGCACTAATTTAGACAGTAATGTCTAATGGCTCTTGGGAAGCTGTATGGAGTTATCATTCATTACACATTTTACCTTACATTTGTATCCCTGTATGGGGCACATGTGATTATCTGTGGACATAGCAACCTTATGACACTGACACCTCACATCTGTATTTAATGCAGTACTCCATTTCACAAATATGTTATTTCGTAGGTTATGCAACTAAAAATATTGGTCATAAAGTGATTTGACATGGAATGTGCTGTAATGGGACTCAAATCGGGATTGACTGCTCACAAGGCGAATGCTCTGCCAACTACACTAATGCTGTACTGTTGTATTTGCAGGCATCTTGCATTTTATCCTCTTGTGCCATTTAAGCTGCATTAACCATAGCTAAGTGATGGGCAAACCCATGCACCTATGGTTAAATTTCATCTGTTTCATAAAAAAATCTTTATATTTGTTGTTTTAACTATTGTTCTTGTACACGTGGGGAGATGTTGCTGGGGGTATGCATACACCTATGAGCGGTCTTGCTCATTCTTTTTGGACTTGTCTGCTGTTCTTCATTGCAGGGGCATGTATATTCTGAGATCTCTGCTCTCAGACGTGCCCCCTGCACTCTTACATGGTCAGTGTAAGATTAAGAGCTCAGGCAGCGTGCCTTCATTAATATGCGTGGTGTGCTGCCGTCATGCTCCTAAACGGCCGCTTCCATGCTGGACTAAGCTAGTCCAGCACAGAAGGATAGAAAATCCGGGGGATAATGTTACTGCTGCCTCTCTGGATAAATCAGGAGTTCTCTGTGTTCCACTACATATTTGAAACTCTCCAGTTATTACTGAACAAACAACTGATATTCTGTATCTTGTGTTGTCTTAGCCCTCTTTTGGTAACAATTTTAACTTGGCAGATATTAAATCTTTGTTATACCCTTTGGTCTTTCTTTCAAGTACTGTATTGCATACAATATTCTTATTAATTCTAGTGTGCATAAACCCTGACAAACCTGTGCATCTGTAATGCATGCCCTTTACATTCTAAATAAATACTATGCAAGCAGTTCTTTAACTGGCTGAACTGACACCAGTTGTTCTTGCTGTTATTTTAAACTTCTGTGCATTTCTTCTTTAGCTGCTGGGTTTTAAAGTAAAGCAACAGATTATAAGAAAACATTCAAAGTATATTAGTCTTGCTTTCTATGAGATATGTCAATGGATGTCATTTAGTAACAGTCTAAGTAAAGATGAATAATATAACTTTGTGTTTTCAAAATGGAGACAAATTTAGTGGCAGTCATGGTTACTATGCACAGTTCAAAATATTATCATTTTAAGTCTCTAAGAAACCTACCATCCCAGTTTAAAAACAGACAAATTCAAACCTTCAAATATGTAGAAACCAACAGAACATGCTAAAAAGACTAGTGTATATATATATATATATATATATATATATATATATATATATATATATATATTTTTTTTTTTTTTTTAATATATGATATCCATAAGCCATCTGCCATGTTTTCCTGTCATTTACGTCTGTTTTACTTATCAGAAAAAAAGCTTGTTTCTTCAGAAAATTATTTAATGTCAGTCAGGTAGTAACTGGCTATAGCACTCTACAGTATAAATTAATTTTCATTACATAAACTCAAGAAAGTGAACTGAGCCAAAGGAAACACCTTCTGATAAGGAAACAAATTATAATATGAATAAATAGCCTAGAAATGAGTGGTCAGAAAAGTGTAGCATGTAAAAACAATTAGAAGCCAAAAGTTGCTTTTAGCTTTTTTGTAATTTTCATAAAGATGGATAAAAAAATGAAATCATCAAGACTGGTCAAGTTCAACTAAAAGTTTCAATGTAGCTTGTTTTCAACAAGTGCCAGGGCATTCAAACAGTCATGAGCCAGGACATTGGCTGGTCTGCTACATGATTTATTGTATGAGCTGATGAGTCATTGTCTTGATCAGATTGTGTTGGTGTGTGTGTGTGTGTGTGTGTGTGTGTGTGTGTGTGTGTGTGTGTGTGTGTGTGGGGGGCACTTAATTTATGGATTTTTTTAAATTGCACTGTGATATTGGCATCCTGAAAGCTACCAGGAGCCACCACTGTAGCACAGACAGAAAGAGAGACAGATAAAGCCCTGACTATGGTCTGCGTGACCAGGATTCAAACACAGGCTCAGGCATCTGAG
The DNA here is from genome assembly GCF_019279795.1 of Protopterus annectens. Taxonomy (NCBI): domain Eukaryota; kingdom Metazoa; phylum Chordata; order Ceratodontiformes; family Protopteridae; genus Protopterus; species Protopterus annectens. Next base: position 142,071,651 of record NC_056728.1, read on the forward strand.
ATGCTGACAGGAAAGTTAGTGCATAACTGTCCCCAGAGGATGACATGCACCTGGCACATCATGCTGCTTATTCCTAGTCAGAGGCAGGGGGTGCACAAATGGCATTTTGCCTTAATGAAGAATAGGTTGGAGACACTGCCAGAATCTCTACTGAGGCAGGATGATAGGATAGCACATCCCCATTACAAGTCCATCTACAGACTAATAAAATTTCCTTATCCAGCAAAATGCTGTTGTACCATGAACCTTAATTGCCTCATCACCCCTGAGCATGGATCAGAGTCCTCTGGAGGAGTGGAGTGCCTGCTAGAACCACTTGAGGAAGTGAAGAATCACTGTGGGCAGTTTACGGTCAGTGGTGAGAAGTAAAAAAAAAAAAAACTAACAGTAAAGAGATGCTTTAGGAATCTGCATGTGTCTGTTGACAGACAGTGCCAAAGGCGGGCATTAACATTATTTACAGCATGCATGTATTGGTGATTACATAGCTGCAGTAGATGGGCTATATTCAGAATACTTTTGTGATAGCACATACTCCTGACATTTGTTCATAGTTTCGCAGAACTGTATAGCATTACCTCTTGCAACAAAGCTCATAGTCGCATTGAGAAAGTGGATAAATGACTTCCTGTGGCTACTATGCTACAAAAATATACACATTTCTCAGTAGCCTATTATTACTAGATAAAAGATGGGACACAGTACTGAGCAATATACCTCTCAACCTCTTAAAACAAGAAATGTGGACAAAGCCATAAATAAAAGTGGGACAAAAGCCCAAAAATAGACACAATTTTTAAATATTGCTCTTAAAAACTTAGAAAGTTGATAGAATAACAGGTTTTGCATTAGCATGGATTTTATGAAGGTTATAAAGTCTGAAACTCAAATGCCTGTCATTATTTTCTAACTTCAGTCTTTAATTGTTTGCCACTAATTTTCCAGAAAACCACAATTGTATGAAAAACAGACCAAAACTATGAGGCAAAAATCTGGACATTCTGCAGAAATCAGTACAGTTGAGAGGTATGCTAAGCAACTATTAAACAAGAGCTCATCAGTATATTTCATGTGACACATAGACACATCAGAATTGTGGCTCATGGAAGGAGCATGATGTGCCCAGCAAAATCTGTACTGTGTAAAATTACATCTATTATCAAAAAAAGGAAACTTGATTTTCATGAGATGAAATCTGTGAATTATATATGTAATTTTCAACTGTAATTTCTAGCACTCTACCATGATTTCATTGTAATTTTGTAGTGCATTCTAATATGTTTATGTATTTTAAAATCAGGTGTTTTCTATAAACTAGGACTAATAAATCCCTTTATATCACACTTTTTATTGCATTACTTAAACCTAATAATATGCAATAAAAATTATGTATGTTATACAACTATGAGCTATATAAATATTATGTCTGCATCATGTTTTTATTTATGCACTGAAGAATTATTTCAAAGTAATACAATTTCCTGTCCCTTAGTTTCCTTAGTTTCTTTTACACTACAACCTTAAAAGTTATGATCATTGATAAAACTAACCAGAAATGTATGCCTGTTTGTTCAACTCACAGTGGGAATAAATGTGATAATTCTATCACTTGACATTTTGGTAGTCCTGCCTTTTTGAATTATATATATATATATATATATATATATATATATATATATATATATATATAGATAGCTATATCTATATATCTATATCTATCTATCTATATATATATATATATATATATATATATATATATATATATACATATATATATATATATATATATATATATATATATATATATATAGATAGATAGATAGATATTAGGGTAATGACCACTGGGGGCTTTATAAGCCTAACCAAGCATCCCAATTGTATCTCAAAAAAAAAAAAAAAAAAAAAAAAATTTCACTTGTAACTTTTATTGCATTGTATTACTGATGGAGCTTTTTCTAACCTTGTATTTTAACCTTTATTGTATTGTATGTCACTTTGTAACCTGATTTGTACTTTAACCTTTATTGTATTAATTGCTGATGGAGCTTTTCTCCCCTTGTATTTTAACCTTTATTGTATTGTATTGCTTATGGAGCTTTTCTCCCCGGGCCTTCACTGAAAATGGGCACTTCTTGGCCCAGTGGACTTCCCCGGTAATCAAACTGATAATAAATAATAAAATAATAAATAATGTGCCTTAGAGGTTATTTTAAGGGGTATATGTAAGAGATTTAAGGGCTGCCTCTGACCTTTAGAGAGATAGGTGCTAGACCTAGGGTTTACTTCTGATTTCTCATCCACTGCTCCAGGTTTCTGTTCAATAGGGTTAGGGAAGAGTTCTGTTTCACATGGATGGGGATGGGAAACATATTCCAGAGAACTGGAATTTTCTGAGACTACTTGTCTTTCCAATGTGTTCTATTTATATTACAAGCAAAGTTTATATATCTATATCTGCATGTGTCTCTATATATTTATGTATACATATCTGTATATATATATATATATATTTTTTTTTATATATACATATATATATATATATATATATATATATATATATATATATATATATATATATATATATATATATATATTTATATATTACCGTGGACGGTTGAAAGGCACTCTTTCAAGGTGTCATAACATCGATTTTTAAATGTTTGAATCCACAAGAGCGAATTCTAGTGTACATTTCCTCTTGTGGATTCGTCATTTTGAATGGACATCATGATATTAACCTTTCTCTCACTGTAGTGTGATGTTAAAGTTATTAAATATAAGTAGCGGAGGGGAGTGCAGGAAACCTTCATAGGACATAACCGAAAGTCCAGGTAGTTTTGGTAAAGTTGACATTCCTGAGTTATCAAATTTCCTAAATTACCACTTTCAGTTATGTGAACATTCAGCATTTGGATTTTACAACATTCTGAGTTAGGTAAGTAAAGACTTGCATGTGTGCTGCAAGATTTTGATAGTAAACCTGTATGAATATATATATATATATATATATATATATATATATATATATATATATAAATTATATATATATGTGTGTGTGTGCACACACACAGACACACATACAAATACAAAATGTTTCAGGTGTTATGGGGAGAAAGAGGTAACTGGGAACATATGTTTTAACAGTATAATGAGTTGGCAGATTTTAAAAACTCCTTATAGAATACTCTGTCTGAAATATTGGGTGAGCAAACAGATATAACTAAGGACATTATTTTACTTTTATCTGTGATATTTGAATTGCCTAGACACAGTAAGGCCTTGTTAAGTTTAATTCTGATGGCTGTCAAAAAAAGCAATTACTAGAAAATGTAAATCGTGGTCTAAACCAATCATATATGAAGTATTGAATATTGTAACAGAGATAAAAGAACTGAACTGGTATCATTAGAAAAAGGCAGTAGCAAATTACATTTGAACAATACATGCAGAATAATGTTTTGGAGGAGAAGTGGGATTTAAGGGAAGGCAGGAATTGATCAATTTATGTAATGTTGGACTGATTACAGTTATACAGTTATACAAAAGAACACGTATGATGTATAATGTGTGCAACTGGGAACATGATAATATAGTTTCTTTTATATGAATGCATGTTTGCCTGTGTCTGAAGTGATAATTTAAGAAAGGTGTTAAAAATAAAAGAACTTTAATTTTCTTCATTAGAAATCTTTGGGGCCCTTCCAAATCAGTAATATGTTTGGATTCATACACACCAATACATACCAAAGGAGTCTTTGTATTGAATTATGGTCTATAAGGGAATAATACAATGACTTCTTTATTTCTGAAGACATTCACTTGGTAATTAACTAGGCTAGATAGAAGAACCTCCTCACTATGGTAGAAAATTGATGACTGAATGAGAGAAGAGAGTTGCCCACATAAGTACCCATGTCTGTTACGACTGTCCCTGTATGAAGAGTATTGTTTATAACATTGAAAGTTAGTGCGGCTTTTTTGCCAAATGCTAATATGCTACACTGTTTTCCATTTAACTTTAGACCATTTTCTGTACACGAGGTATGTGCATATTCTAACAATGCAGGCGCTGTTTGGTATCAGTGGATGAGCAGTTAACAGTACCCAGCTTGTAGTTATCAGCAACCCTGGTCAGTCACACTTTCACAATATTTCTTTGTGTGCCTGCAAAATAACTTTCAGATAGCACTGATCCCTATGGTACCCCACTCATTACAATTTTACATCGGTAGAGGATACCAGCAACTTTTACAACCTGGGATGTGTTGGAGTTCCAGTTTCCAAACCTGTGGATAATATAGGGTTTATATAAAGTGTGTCTAATTTTTTAGTTACTTCTAGCATGGGGAATAGTATCAAAAGCCTTGGCCAGGTCAGGGTAAGCAGAATATACAGAGTGACCACTGTCCACAGCTTCTGTAATCTTTTCAAAGAAGCAAACTAAGTTCAGGTGGCAGGGCTTCCCCTTAATAAAAACAAACGGAGTGAGTCTAAATCAGTTAAGTTGATTTGTTTGCTATGATACATTCAATGGCTTTGTATGAAAGGCTGGTGGCTGATGGACCTATTATTACATGGAATTGTAAAAGGGCCTCTCTTATGTAGAGGATTCACAGTGGCTGTTCTCCAGGCATCAGGGACAAACCTTGTAGATAAGCTCAGCCTCTGCTTAAACTGTTCAACCTCAGATAGCACATTCTTGGCACTAATGAGAATGCAGCCTGGTATCTTATCTGGTCCCATATAAACATCATTTTTAGCATTTAACAAGGATTCTAATACTTGTTCCAAGGAGATTTCAGGGGATACTAAATTTTCAGGGATAGTGGAGGCAACAGTGTTGGGTGGGGTTTAAACTCAGTACTAATTTTGTCTGATTATGTATTGTCTATATCTCTTGGTTAAGAATGTGTGATATTATTATGGATGAGCTCAGTGCATTGTTAAATATTAATCTTTAATCTGATGATGTAACAGAAGAAAGATCTCTTGTTTCCATTGGTATCACTAGTGACCTTAAGTTTGTACTGCTTACATTGTCCATAAATCCTTGCTGGCATATTTCACTATGCTCTTGAGGTTCTGGAATGGTAATTTCTTACAACTGTTCATTATTTTCCTTCTTTTATTACATAATTTATTCATACAGGAGTTCCACCAGAGAAGTTTATTCCCAAATGTGCCGTATATTTAGGGTGGATGGGTACAGACTTCTCTATGCAGCTGTTTAGGTACTAGTAAAAGTTAGTGAATGTGGCAGCTCTTTCAAGTAGGTCTACTTCTCATGAATGTTGGTAATTTTGCATGTCCCTAAAGAGGGCCTCATTTGTTGATGGGGCAGTACAACTGGACCAATTTGTGGCCATATTTAACCAAGGCTGAAGACATGCCGGATGAGGTACAAGTGGGGGTGGGGTTGGTAAGGATCAGGTGAAGAAGGTAGAGCCTCTAGTTGGTACTTTTATAATTTGTTCCGTACATTGCTATTAAAGTCTACTAAATGCTGAGGTGTGAATGTGCCAGTCAGTTCTTGTGCAATTGAACCCCCCTGCCAAGAAGGTATTTGGTTTGATATTTAACAGCTCAGTTGTGTTAACATAATTTCTATGATCTTTAAGTAACACTGATGGGGATCTGTAGCTAGCAATGAAATAATAGTTGGATTTGTTAAGGGTGAGTTGGATCTTCACGGGCTACAAATTAAGGTCATGGATAATTTGATGTGATGCAATGTTTTTTTTTTTAACATATGCAGATACACAGTTACTGAAGTGTCTGAAGATATGTTAGGTGAAAAACTTTAGTATACTGGGAGTGCTGTCATTACATTGAAACCATGTTTCAGTAACTATACAAATATAAATATATTAGAGCTGGAGGGGAGCCTCAAGTTCTAGTATCTTTCTGTGTAGACTGCTGGAGGGGAGCCTCAAGTTCTAGCATATTTCTGTGTAGACTGCTGGAGGAGAGCCTCAAGTTCTAGCATCTTTCTGTGTAGACTGCTGGAGGGGAGCGCATTTTCTGTGTAGACTGCTGGAGGGGAGCCTCAAGTTCTAGCATTTTCTGTGTAGACTGCTGGAGGGGAGCCTCAAGTTCTAGCATCTTTCTGTGTAGACTGCTAGCACTGAGTAGTGCCAACATGATGTTGTCCAAATCTGAGTTTGAATTAGTTATACAGGTATACCTGGTAGGGGGACTCTGTCTAAAAAGGCATTATGGGTTCAGCAAAGGTTATAGCCAGTATGTGAAAGCCCTGGTATGTGGGGTGTAATCTATCCCTGGCAAAACCAGAGGTCTTATCAATCATCTCATCCAAGATTAACACCAATTGCATAGCCAATTGTTAAATCCAGTTATCTTGTCTTGGTATCTAGACATCATTCTTGGGGAAGGACCACAGAGTGCTTACCTCTAATACATGCACATTAAAGTCCATCTTCTATGTATGCATGTCCCTCTGTGGGATGCACCTCAGGACAATGGCACTGAGTTAATAAAGAAATGAAAGGAGTGAGATGGAGATTAGTAAATGTGAATACACAGCTGAGATAAGGACACTGTGGGTCTACAGTTTAGTTAAAAGAAATGCAAGAAGGAGCAGGTTATTGGGTTAGTGGAAGGATAAACTTGCCTTGTGATGAAATCAATCTGCTTTAAGGAAAGCTGTAGGTAAAGGAATCAGTTCACTCATCTATTCATTCATTCATTCATTCATTCATTCATTCATTCAATGTGATTACTAAATGAAAATGGTGACACTATGAAAAAAGGGAAAAAGCTAGCAGGGGTGCAACAGTGGAACACAGCAGATAACTAGGTTTGAATTAGTCCTGCTGCATACAGAGGACAAGGAAGGTGGAAAGGAGTGAAGCATCACTGGAGAAAGAACAGACAGTCTTAAAACTGGGTAATGGCTATAAGAAGATTGTCTAAAGCTCTAAAGCCGAGTAGAAAAAATGGAAGACAAGCTAACAGCCTGAGATGATACAGGACCTAAAATCATGACTCATGATTATGACAAAGGCAAGACAGAGGCAAAGTAGAAGAGAATGGCAGAACTGTTATGTGCAAAAGTGCTCACGTGATGAAAATGAGAGGAAGAAATCTCCACCATGTACATACGGCGATATCCTGATTAGTATAAAAACACAAAGGAAAAATCCAGAAATGGCATTAAACAGGTAGTACGGAAGGAGAAAACTGAAGAAGCTAAGAATAAGGAGAAGGAGCAGTAAGCACATACTGCTACTAGAAGACCCCATTGCATGTGGTGTTAAGTACCGGAAGAGAGTGGGAAGAAAATGATAACACTGTCATCTGCATTAGCATGTCTGGAAGGAGATTTCTGTATATTCTCAGATTAACTTGTATTGTATGCCAGCATGTCTAATTGTGAAAATGTAAATAAGATTTTGTAAAATGTTGAGTATTAGATGATATCATTAGAATGTTCCTGGTTGCTATGTGATTATTTAAACAGATGATTGACAGCAAAAAGAACTTATTCAAGCAGCTGATTGTTATTTTAAATAAGACAGTTGAGACCCTTAATCTGGACTATAAAAGAGACTGCTGAAGTCAGTTGCATGGCAGATAATTAAAAGCTGCAGTCATAGTGCTGTGCAGTAAATACCTAAAAAGAAAGACTCACCAATAATTGTAAGTCTGACTTTGCCTTACTGTTATGTTTTATATTAGATCAGAGACAGTATTCTCCAGTTAGATTAGGAAAGTTTAGTTATTTAGATAGAGTTTTTTTCTAAAATGATGGACGTCTATCCTACAGTTTATTTATGGTGATTGAATTCTGGTGTTTATTGAAAATTGTTGATTTATATTCTTTTTAATCATTTTACTTATTATTAAATGTTTTTCATTACTTTGCATTGTGGCTGGATAATCAGTGTATTCTTTAGACATTAAAGAGTGCTAATACCTGTTTGACACTCCCCAAGTCACCTTTAATGCCTGGCTGCTTTTGGTCATAGCTATCATTTATTTTGATATTTAGTTTTTAATAATTGACCACCCTTTGAAGGGCATGTAAACCTGTCTGACTCTGGTGGCAGTGTTACTTTTTGTTTGGGGAGAGAACATAGCTGGAAATCTGTGTCGTGCTTCTCATAAGTGTTTAAGTGTGTGAGATTTAAAGTTATTTTGAATATGAGTGAGTCAGAGGTCTTAAACTAGAACACATTGCTCTGAGGTGTATAATAAGGGATTATGTTTGGGGTGGACAGAGGTATATAGTCCAGTCCCAGGAAATAGAGCATGTTCCTGTTGTGCTTTTAAGGGAAATTGTGGAATTTTACTCTTGTGTGCTCTGTGCTCTGGTGTTTTCTGTGACACTCCCACACTGGTGTCAGTGGTAAAGACTGAGGCTTCTTAATTACTGATTCAAGTGGGGGACATCACATATTGGTGGTAGTTCAGTGAATTATTAACGGATGCCGCATTATTAGTGGCCGTCCGGTGGGATATTAACCAGATGTCACAGAGGGAACCAGAGAAGTCTGGGTTAGGTAGAGAGTATGCCAGGCATTCTGCTGGACAGAGCAAATAAGTTCCTGTTCTAGGCAACCAGAATATGGTGGGAGAAACCTTATGTGCATACTGAAGTCAGTGATTTCATTTATGATAGCAAAGAAGGTAGAAATGGGAGCTATGGAGTAGGGTGGAATTGCAGTGAAGTGACCTATGGACTGGGGTGGTATTGCACTGTACTGTGCTATTAGTTGGGATGGCATTTCAATAAAGTGAGCTTTGGGTAGGAGTGGCATGGCAGTGATGTGAGCAATGGATTGGGGTGACATTGCAGTGAATTGAGCTATAGATTGAGGTGACATTGCAGTCAATTGAGTTAGGGTTTGGAGGGGCATTGCAGTGAAATGAGCTATGGTTTGGAGTGGCATTGTAGTGTTGTGAGATATGGTTTGGGGTGCATTGCAGTATTTTGAGATATGGTTTGGGGTGACTGCATTATAGTGGGCTATTATCTGAGGTAGCATTGCAGTATAGCAAGCTATGGGTTGGAGTGACATTTTAGTTATGTGAGCTATTGGTTTGGCTGTCATTGCAGTGATGTGAGCTATGGATTGTGGTTGCATTGCAATATAGCAAGTTATGGCTTGAGGTGGTATTGCCATGATGTGTGTTATGGATAAGAGTTGCATTGCATTGTTGTGAGGTATTGCTTCAGGTGGCATTGCAGTGAAGTAAGCTATGGATTGGGTTAACATTGCAGTGAAGTTAGCTATGGATTGGGGTGGTAATACAGTATAGAGAGCTATGGGACAGGGTGGAATTTCAGTGAAGTGAGCTATGGACTGGGATGACATTGCAGTGAAGTAAGCTATGGATTGGTGTGGCATTGCATTGAAGTGAGCTATGCATCGGAGTGACACTGTAGTGAAATAGGCAACACAGTACTGCTTTCTATGCTACTAATGGAGCCATATGGAAGAAGGCAAAAACAAAAAGCCTACATATACTAATAGGTCACTAAGGGAATGCTGTCATGAACAAGATATTGGAATATCAGATAACTGGGAAACAGCTCTGCAAATCAGAAGGTACCAGGTGTCAGCCACCTGCATCCAGGCTTGGCTAGTAATGACAGTTTCTAAGTTGCATGAGAGAACTACAGTTGAAACAAGGTGTATTTAGTCTAGAAAGTGAGAGAGAGATAGTGAGAGATTGAGAGACAGAAAGTGAGTGAGTGAGTGAGTGAGTGAGTGAGTGAGTGAGTGAGTGAGTGAGTGAGTGAGTCAGTGAGTGAGTCAGTGAGTGAGTCAGTGAGTGAGTCAGTGAGTGAAAGAGAGTTCAAGTAATAATAAGGGTGCAATAAGAAATGAAGGGAATAAGGAAGGAATCAGGAACTACAGCTCAGTGTTTCCTAGCATAAGAGGCACAGGTAAAAAGATATTGGCAGCTAGATGTACAGTAATTTTAGATAAATATAGGTATAAATAAACATAGCTAGAGAGGTTTAGGGATAGAAAGATGGTAACAAAGATACGGAAGTTTAAGTATAGACATATGCTGTCTTTGTTTAAGATGCATAGAAAGGACAGGGGAAGTAAAAGTGGTGCATGGTGACAATGTGTATTTAATGTCATATAGAAGGTACTGCAGAATACAATAATAATGAGAATAAAGGGAGAGAAAGGTAATGTTGGCTTTGAGGATGGGGAAATGGGATTCTCTTATTGGTAGCTATGACACAAAGACCAGCAGAAACCAGAAAGAAAGAGTGAAGAAAGAAGGCTCAAATCCTGATAAATAGAAAAGAAAGAAACCTCGAACTGTTCATCCTTTGCTCAGCAATCTATCCAGTAAATAAATGTAAATAAATAAGCAAATTAATAACAAAACAACATAGGTAGACATACCATGGTGTTGGATGAAGAAGGGAATGAAATCATGTGTCAGGAAAAACAGAAGGTATGAAAATAGGGGACAACTAATATGAATAATAGAAAGATGAAAGAAGGTTAACAGTGAAAAGATGAAGGATTTGAAAAGGTGTCACATGCATGGCATTATGAGAAATTGGCAATACTACAAGAAAAAGGCAAAGCAGTTTATCCAGCAAGTCAAGGTAGCCCAAAAGTAAGCAGATGATGACTAGACTAGTAGACTAGTAGGTTTGATGGATGCACAAAAAATACTCAGATGCTTTGTGGAGCACAGGTGAGACTAACAGAAGCATATATTATAAATCTATTGGCAGAGGTTGAAAGGAAATTCAAAAATATTGCAAATTAGACAAAATTATTGGATGCATTCATGAAATCTCTTTAAAACAGAAAATACTGAACCATAAACGTGTAAAATACAGCAAACAAGTGTTCAATTTACTTAATTTGTTGCTCAGCATTTTCAGGTTTAATTACCATTCTGAATTGCATTAGCACCTGCTTCTGTTTCACTTATGCCATTCTTTAGTGCATCACTCATTGTACTGTGTATAATGTATACTGTGCTGATGGGTGGGGGATACTTAGGTTCATAGGTGAGTACTAGGCTAATGGCCCTGGAGCCTTTACAAGCCTAGCCCATAGAAGTGGCCTGGCATCATGCCACCCGACGTTAGGCACTACAATCACAGCAATGTACCACTACACCATCTGAGCTGAACGTATGCCATTCTTTAGTGCATCACTCATTGTACTGTGTATAATGTATACTGTGCTGGTAGTTGGTGGGTACTTATGTCATTATATGTAGTATAGCATTCGTTGTACTGTGTATAATGTATACTGTGCTGATGGGTGGGGGGGGGTTCTTATGGCATTCTTGTACAGCTCTCATTGTACCATGTATAATGTATACATTGCTGATAGGTGGGGGTACTTATGCCATTCTTGTACAGCACTCATTGTACTGTATATAATGTATACTGTGTTGATGGGTGAGGTTACTTATGGCATTCATTAGTATAGCACTCATTGTCCTGTGTATAATGTACACTTTGCTGATGGGTGGTGTGAGTTTCTACCATTCTTCAGTTTAGCAATTACTGTACCATACATACGCTATATGAGGTAATTTTCTGCCACTGCTCAGTACAGCACTCATTGTACTGTATATAAACTATACTATGCTGATGGGTGGTGCGTGGTTCCCCTTGTCTTCAGTCTTATTGTACTGTATGTATTCTGTACTGTCCTGATAGCATCATAGTTTCACAGGGAGTTACTGGGCTATCAGCATAACAACCATTTGAAACCCAGCCAAGCTTACCCCAAATCTGCCAAAATATTGCTGATGTGAGTCAATTCCTTAAAGAATTTCATGCTTACAGTATATGATTGCACACAACAGGTGTGGACAGACTGCCCCCATCCATTAGGGACATAGGTGCCAAACCAAGGATAAATTTGCAATTTTCCATCCACTGCTCCATGTAACATTTGAATAGGTCTAAGGATGAACTTTGTTTCACTTGGATAGGAAGCCTGTTCCAGAGAATAGGTAATCTTTCAGACACATACCTGTCCATCCAGCATGTCCTATTTATCTTGCAGATGAGGTTTAAGTCCTTAGAACAGGTTTTTTGGATGCTATTTCTTTTGGATATGTGTAACAAATCCATCAGTGTGGATCACAGGAGGCCTTGTAGATCACCACTCAGTGGTGTGCAGTAGACCAAGTATGAGGATAGTGCTTTGAGACAATCCACATAGAACTTGTTGTTGACTTCCTGTATTCTTTTTGTGAAGAAAAAAAGCTTTGATTTCACAAGCTGTTTCAAGTGCTGGTCAGGCACATGCTTTAGGATGTGACCTACTTGAGGACTGGTCTAATGAAACCTGAGTGCAGAAGAATAATGACCTTCTTGGACTGGATGCCAGTAATGACCTCCTCAGACTGGATACCATGCCCTTACTTATAAGTTGTTCAACTTACAATGATTTTCTCACATAGTAGATATGTGGTAATTAAAGGTCAGGTTACTGTCAGATCCCTGACCACTGGATCTATTTTAGGGGAATATTATCAATGTGGTAATTTCCAGGGGTGGCGGTCTTTCCAAAAGGATACTATTATGCATTTTTTGCATTGATTTTTATTCCATGGCTCTGGCACCAGTTGTTGGTCTGCCTCAGCCCTTTTGAAAGGTATCTGTGTCTTTAGGGGATACAATGAACACATCTAATTTGCAGTAGTCTGCAAATTTGGTCAGCTAGAAACCCCTGACTTCAAAGAAGTAGAAGCCAAAAAGGAGAGGCCCCAGCACCAGTCCTTGTGGGACTCTGCTAATGGCTGTCCTTTTTCAGGATGTGGATTGCCCTATCCTAACATCTTGTGTCCTATCAGTGAGCCAACTGGCTATCCATCAGGTAACACATGGGACCATGCCTAATTTTTTAAGTTTCTCTGCAATGTCACAATGAGGCATTGTGGTGATCACACTGGCCAGACTGAGGTAGGCAGTGCGCACTGTTTTGCCCTTGACCATAGTTTTAATGACCTTTATGAAGAAGTCCACCAAGTTAAGTAGACATGACCTGTCTTTGACAAAACCAAATTGGGTATGGTCCAGTGTCTGTACATTTCTTATGTCGTTGTTTTTCAGATCCATGATAATTCTTATCATGGTCTTGCTTATCAGACTAGTCAGACTTATGGTTCTGTAGTTCCCCAGGTCTGAGGAAGGCCCCACTTTGTGTGTGGGGATAGCCACTGCAGTTCTCTATTCATATGGAACAAAGCCTGTCTTTAGGCTGAGGTTAAAATGAGATTCTATCAGGCCTGAGAGATCATGTTTCATGCTATTCAAGGGGCATCCTGTGATATTATCAGAGCCCACAGAAGCAGTGTTCTTGGTCTTAGACAGTACAGTGAAGACCTAATCTCACTGATAGCTAGCAGAGAAATATTCGGAGGGTATTTCCTGGGGGGAGTGTGACTATGGATATAACTGGAGCTAAATTTATCAGCCAGCAGGTATTCCATATCCTCTGACTCCTTATAGGTGGTTCCACTCACCATTACTTTGGCATATTATTGGGTGTTGCCTTTAAGGTTGCAGAAATAACTGAAAAAAAACCTTATGGTAGTCCTTAGCTTTGGAGGTTATTTTTTTATCTCAAATTTGTCTTTGGTGGACTTGATTAGTCCCCTGAGTTGCTTGCTCTGTTTGATGAGGTGATAGGTGAGGCAGGTATCTGCACTCATTGTACTATATATAATCTATAGTGTGCTGATGTGTGTGGGGTACTTATGTCATTCTTTAATATGGCACTCGTACTGCATATAATCTATACTGTGCTAATAGAGGGTGTGTGTTTCTGCTATTCTTCAATATAGCACTCACTGTACTGATGGCCAAACTAGAACATACAGTGTAGACCTCTTATTATGCCTCTCATATTATGCATAAAGCACAATGAGCTCTCAGCTTTCAAGCCCACAGTAGACAATTACATATTTCCAAATCTCACGTTCCTCCATATTTGTTATGCTTAGGATGCAGAAACTGGTGTTGAATTTTATTGAATTTTGCTAGAGCAGATTGAAGCCTTTGTTCTAAACATACTAATGAGTGATATGTATGCCATGCAGACCATAATCATTATGATGTCCAATCATCCACATTCTCCCCTTTACATTGGAAATATGATATTTAATCTGCTTTGACATCAACTTCTGTAACACAGACATTTTAAAAACTGAAAGTGTTTATGATATAGTATCATAGAAAAAGTATAGTGAGGTTTGAGACAAAACACCTTGAATTAAACCTTGAGGGGTAGCCTTATAGCATTGATATTTTGTATGCATTCTCTCAAGTTATTCATTGTTATCAGAGCACCTAGTATAGTATGATGATTATGATTCCTATGTTTGGCCTTTTTTTCTTTTCACTCTAGAGGAGGATTTAGTACCTGCTTTGTGAAATACTTTCTGCACCTGAAGTGAAAAAAAAATGCTTCTTATATTCCCGTGGCAGAAGTTAAAAAAATGTATGTGCTAATTTGTTGGAGAAAACATGAAAAAAGTTACTGAAGTCATGCAAATTTTGATAAAGCAGCCTTATACATTTCATAGTTTTCTCAAGACTTTTTTACTTGTATGTAATAACTGTCATTGTTCAGTCACAGGCCAAAATTTTACCAGTATTACTTTTTTATTTGCCAGTCCCTAAAGGATGTATTACATTTGCGATGCAGAATTACCTTCCAAGTCAGATACAGAGGTCATCAGTGCCTTCTTAAAGGAAGGTCAGGTTTTTTTTTCCTTTGAAAAATTGATCTGTGCGTTTTGGCATTAATCATTTATGACCATGCATTTAATCCTTCCCCATAACTAAGTCAGTTTCCAGTGCCCATGCAAGCATTTCATTATAGATGTTCCTTCTCACTGCCTCATGAATGTAATATGCCTCATTTACAACACGCTGGCAAAAATCGTTCTTGCATCCTAACAAGTGACTAACTCCAGTGTCAAAATATAGCTTAGCAAAATATTAAGAAATCAGTGGAATACTAATACATCAATTCCCACACAACATTTCTTCACCATGCTTACTAAATGTATTTCAGCCACTATTAGCTGTAACAGATATAAGGCATTCACTGCTGCACAAAACTAAGACAGCATGAATATAAACTATAGCAAAAAATAATGTCACAGCTCTCAACTGTCCAGATTTTTCCCTCACATTTTTGGTCTGTTTCTCATAAAATCTCTGGTTTTCTAGCAACTCTCTGCGAACTGAAGTCACTAAATAACTTTGCATCCTTCAAAGAATGCATGCTAACACAAATCCTGTGATTCTACCAACTTTCTAAGTTTATAGGAGCAATATTTAAAATCTGTCCCTATTTTTGGGCCTTTGTTCCCCAATTAATTTAGGCTTTGTCCAGATTTCTAGTGCAAAGAGGTTGAGAGGTATTGTAATTGTACAATATAACACTGTATTTGAAGTACAAAGCAGCAGCAAAGTTTGTGGTCCCTACAGATGCTACTGTGGAAGCTTTGCCGTGTTATGAAAAAAAATGTATTTATTTATTTATTTATTTATTTATTTATTTATAGTTTCATGACCAGGAAGGTCCACTGGGCTCAAAGAGCCCATTTTCACTGGAGGCCCGGTGAGAAAAGCTCCAATAATACGTAGTACAAGCTCCATAATATGAAGTACAATACATAGTAGAAACAGAAACAAACTAAGCAAAATTTACATACAAAATAGCAAAAACTAAACAAAAGTTAAACAGCAGCTTGGAGAAGGATGTAAAGCATATTTACATGTTTAGTGGTTGAGAACAGTAGTAGAAGGTTAAATTAATACAGAGGTTTAAATCATCTGAGAATGATATAGAAGTAACATTAGCATGGATGAGTTCTTTATGCATGAATATTAGCATGAGTTAAATTAATACAGAGGTTTAAATCCTCTGAGAGTGGTGTAGAGGTAGCATTAGCATGAAGGCAGTGCATAAGGTTAATCAATAGTGTGTAAGGAAGAACAAACTTTGTGTGTTTTAAAGTATTTATGTATTAAGCAGGTTAGGTAGGTGGAGTGCAATTGCATTTCCATTTTTGGGAGAGGTAAGAATGCAGCTGGGTTCTGAAGTGTTCAGAGTTCTCAGAAATTCTTAGAGATGGAGGGAGAGAATTCCATTTTTTGGCGACAGAAAAGGATAGGAGAAACTGATCAGCAGGATGGTTTGGTTTATAAACAGAGATTAGATTTTGATGGGTAGATCTTAAGAGTTCTGTTTGGGGTGTATAATGTTAAGATATTTGTTAGTGCTGGGCATATAGTTGGTTTGAAAATAAGCTTATGAGTGGTGATGAGTTGGAGGTAGTCAAGGTAGATCGGGAGTTCTAGCCATTGCAGCTGGTCGAGAGGTTTACAGTGGTGAGTGGAGTATCTGGAAGTGGTGGCGA